>NC_140242.1:23154441-23629441 GCF_949987555.1 Borostomias antarcticus
TCTGAGGAGAACAGAAAGGTGACACAGAGGAGAAAGACGCAGCTGTATTTAGTACACCTAGAGAGATTTGCAGACCAACCACACGTGTTGTTTAGAGAGGGTCTGTCTGGGGGCTTTTACTGGAAGGCAGAGAGGAGTGGATGATGGGTTTTTATAGACCATTTCAATAGAACCAATGGAACTTTCGGTTAATAGGGAAACAACTTCTTGGTCCAAGTAAACTGCACTGAACACTGTGGTATTTAAGCAATTGACCACTCGAGGCAGTGGGTTACAGGGGATTTTACCACAGCTACGGGGCGTTGTTAGAAAACCCCCGTAGCTGTGGTAAAACCCACTGCCTCGAGTGGTCAATTGCTTTTCTACAACGGTTACTAAAAACACTCAGTAGTAACATTCAATCATTTATTTATTTCATTCTTATCATTTTAGTATTTACAAAATATTCCGCGATATGCTATAGTTCTGAATTAAATGGTTGCCAGGCAACATAGGCTATCTCGCCTGTTTGGGTTGGCCTTGTTCACATAAGCCATAAGGCATAATTCGGGTGGTTCACGTTTATTTGAATATTTCCAGCCATGGTGCAGTTATTAAAACAGTTCTCCAGAGCACTCGTTTTTGCTGGTAGGGGTGTGGAAGTGTTGGAGTCGAACTGATGAGTGCGTTATTGTAATAGGATACGAAAAAGGCGAGGTTGCTGCGACTGGTTGCTACGCAAAGTAACCTACCGCTTGATTTTATCAATGGCCTCGTCAATGAGATTGACGGCGCATTAATACTAATTGTTATGCGGTCACAGCAGTGGGTTACAAAGTATTTTACCGCGGCTGCTAGCCAATCAGAATCAAGTATCCAAACTCTCAGATGTAGAATGCTTAATTAGTGCTAATTTTGTCAACGTTTTGATCTGAACTATTGTATATGATCATAAGTATCCTTAAAACAGGACTAAACATGCATTTTCCCTTTACTACTCATCCTTTTTTCCCTTTACTACTCATTTATTCTCAATAAAATAAAAAAGTTTAATTCTTTTAATTTTGGTTTCTTTTAAATCTGTTTTCATTGTGTTTGATTTGTGTTTTTATCCATCTATTTTTTTTTAATGTAAAGCACTATGTGCTACATTGATTTGTATGAATGATGCTATAGAAATAAAACAAATAACATTGACTTACAGATTGTAACAGACTGTGTTACTTACATGATAATCGGTCGCATGGGTACCTTTTGTTGTGTTTTTAATGACCAGACATGCTGTAGGCCTGTCTATTGCCTAATAGAATATTCTCACCATATCTGTTTCTCCCACAGAAGAACCAGAGACCATCTGAATTGTTATCAGGAACAATGTGATGCCATCTTGAATGACGTCAATGCAGCCCTTGGGCACCTGGACTCCCTTCAGAAGCAGTACCTGTTCGTGTCCAATAAGACAGGGACTCTACATGAGGCCTGTGAACAACTCTTGAAAGAGAAGGTAGGCAGCTTAAGTGCTCTAGGTCATTTTCAATAGCAATATCGTCACGGTGAATGTTGGCGCCAAGAGAATGTGTCACTGTGTTTGTCTGCGCAGTACATACTGTAAGAGTATGAAGGCCAAGGCCAGGCTAAAGTCTGATGTTACTGTTTCTCTTCAACAGTCTGAGCTCGTGGATCTCGCTGAAAGCATACAGCAGAAGCTGTCCTACTTCAATGAGTTGGAAAACATAAACACGGTACTTATCTTCCATTGCAATCGGCAACAACTTTGACTAGTTAAAGCGTTACAGACATTAATTATCGGTCTCTTCTCTTTCTCTTTGCAGAAATTGAACTCACCCACCTTTTCTGTAAACAGTGAAGGATTTATACCAATGCTTTCAAAGCTGGACGACTGTATAGAATATGTTTTTTCCCATGTAAGTTGTCAACGTATTTGTCCATTGTTGCAATTATAGGCCAAACATACTGAATTTCTCTCACTTTTTATCCCTGTTTTTGTCTACCACAGCCAAACTTTAAGGACTACCCAGTGTATCTAGCCAATTTTAAACAGTTTCTTTCCAAAGCAATGCACTTCATGAAGAGCCATACACTGAACACTATGCAGAATCTCACCAGCCAGTTAACAAAAAGGGTGAGGCCGAATCCCAATGACTTAATGACATTATGATTTCACAGCAAAATGTATGCCTTGTCTTCACCTGTCTGTCTGGCCTGGTGTTATATTCTCCAGGATCCACTAGGGTTGGCAAATGCAGACAATGCCTTCACACTCTACTATGTCAAGTTCAGAATTGCTGCACCCAAAGTCCGAGTTAGTACAGTGCAGATTTGTTGTAAATCATTATTGATGTTCTCAGGGTTGGAAAATAAAATCCTGTTTTCTTTCAGACATTGATCGAGCAGCGGGAGGAGAAGATTCCAGAGTAAGTATACCCATTCAGAGAAGATTCCACAATAAGTATGTCCATTCATGCTAAATGGCTTAAAAGTGCTGTGCATCTTGCCTGCTGTGTGTAACTGCCCTTCACTCTGTGTTGTGTGCAGGTACCAGAAGCTCCTAGATGAGATCCACCAGTGCTACCTGGACCAGAGAGAGCAGCTCCTCAGTCCCAGCATCACTTCCACCATCACAGACCTGACCAGCCAGAATAACAGAGACCACTGTGCTTTGGTAAGGCAAAGACCATCAGGCTTGCATCACTAGCCAAGCTCGTGTTAAAAGGAATGGACAGGTTGGCAGAGGTAGAACTGATAACTGGAGCTCCAGTGTAAGGTACTGATGGTGTCTGCAGTTGCTGATAGCATGTCTGTCCTGCTCTCTCTCTTCCTCTCTCTCTCTCTCTCCCTCCATCTCTCTCTTCCTCTCCCTCCCTCCCTCTCTCTCAGGTGCGCAGTGGTTGTGCCTTCATGGTTCATGTCTGCCAGGATGAGCACCAGCTCTACAATGAGTTATTCTCCAAACACACAAACAAACTGGAGTGAGTCGCCTGATCAGCACATTCCTCTATGCCCACAGCATCAGAGCTGGAAGTAACCGTGGCTTAAAGAGGCAATGAAATCAAAATTATTATTTTTTTTCGATTTTGGATCACATCCTTGTGTACCTATTTAACAATATATGCCAAATATTTTTCCAAATTTCCGCTTCGTTGTAATCTTATCTCAAATCCTATGATTTTTTTCTTCCTGTAAAACAAAATCTCCCGAGTGCTTACGTCAGCAATGCAAGAGCAAGGTCAACCAATAATCTCATCAATCAACGCTATCTGTCTATCAAATCTGTCTCAAGTTATAATAACTCGAAAGATTGTCAACGTTCCAGTGAAATTCCTCTAAATGTTATGTCTCGCCCCTATAGCCTGTTAGAGTCGGAAATACGTCAAACTACAGCAGGTATCTCAGATGTCCGTTTCAGCTGGACTTTAAAGCTTTGCTATGTTTGCTTATGAGGCTGGGCTCACATGAACAGTTTCCAAATTATTTGCTCGGGATATAGTCCAGGGACTTGGAGGCTAAAAGCACCCAGGTGAAGCCCAGGATATTCTCTAAGGATTTAGGAAGAGTGCCCGAGCTGGCGACTCCCATGGTCGCCATGGCAGCCAAATCCAATATGGCTGCCGTCCAAAAAAGGTTTTGGTTATAACTTTAGAACCAGATGAGCGACTGATGCAAACCTTGTGTCTATTTGAGGTTTTTGACCATTAGAAACACGTTGAAATGCTTATGTTTATGATTGGGTGTGTCTGGAACCCTAATTTGCATATTTTCAAGATGGCAGCTACCTGAAAATGTGTTTTAGCACAATTTAGACTCTTGGTAAACTTGGTGTCTGTGTTATGCTTTTTGAGCATTAGAGACATGTTAGATTTGTGATTGAATCAATCTAGAGCACTCTAATTAGCATATTAGCAATATGGCCATTATCCCAAACATTTTATTTAACATACATTTTCAGCCAGAATGAGTTTAGAGCAGTAGGAACGGGCTAAGATCAAACTGGTGCAAACAAACAACCTATGTATCTTACAGATGTCATTTTTATTAAAATAATTATATAAATGGAAGAGTAGAACCCATTCCTGTTGATACAGCTCATGTGAATTCCCCCATTCATTTTCTAGGGCGGCTGGTTCAATACCCGTATTTTGGGTTCTGGGGGGAGAGGTGAACAATATTCAAACTAGGGCTATCAATCGATTAAAAAATAAATCGAATTAATTACATGAACTGTAATTAATTAATCAAATGAATCTCAACACAATTGAATAATGGTGGCGTTTAGAGATTTTAATTATCAGGCTGATTTGCATAATATATCAATATAAAAGGGAATAAGAGTCCAGCTTCAAATCCTTTTAATGTAAGGTTTTATCAAAGAGAACGCCAAATAAAATCCACACCAACACCCTTCTGGTATGAGGATAACTTGGGTATCTCGAATTACTAAGTTGTTGGAACAAGATGCATTTAGAAAAAGCTCCGTTTTTTTTTTTTTTTTAACCCTTTAGGGCTTCTGTAGTTTTCGCACCAAACGTTTACGTTTTGCAAACGTAAGCAAACGGTGTGAAAGGTGGGCTAGTTTGGTGAACTAGACACTGGACTGAGGGAAATGTGAATTTTAGCCTATGATTGAATGAAAGAATACTGGAGCTTTTTCACTTCATCTGGATCGGTAGGCGGATCGGCGACCTCAGGCCGATACGTGATCCGTGAACCACGTCTGGATCGGAGCCCGATCCCGATACTGGATCGGATCAGTCCCATCTCTACCTCTTGATGGTGGCTTATAGCTGCATTAAAGGACGGAATTTACAACGCTTCCATTAAGCCCTTGTCTTCTACCATATTGACCTGCAGTCTATAGCAATTCATTTGCGACCGAATTTGTTAATTTGTCTGTGGTAGCCATAGCCTACTCATTCTGTGCTGCCTGCTCTTTAGCTTACGGGGTCCATAGGCCCTGTGCACCAGCTCCACTACTTCCCTAAAGTCACTTGGCATCTAGATTTCCTGTCCTATATGATTGGATTAAGTAATTAATCAGGTGTGCGGCAGACCCAGCGCACACCTGATTAATCACTTAATCCAATCATATAGGACAGGAAATAAAGATGCCAAGTGACTTTCAGGAAGTAGTGGAGCTGGTGCACAGGGCTTATTGGGCAAAATCGGTTAACAATTTTTTTTCCCCCGATTACATTGCGTTACTTAAATGAATTAATTAATTTTTGGATACTTAATTGATCTAATTAACATGTTAAATATACAGCCCCATATAAACTGCTCAAACAGTGTGGTTGTGTAGCCTACAATGTGAGCCCTTTCAGGCCCTGTATTGTATGTTTGTACTTGGAACCAGGTTCAGTGTAATATGACACTTGTGTAACTTACATTGTTTCATTCGCCGTGTCTCACCCATATCATCCTGTGAGCTTGTATAAAAGTGAGAAAAAGAGGGTAGATTTTATATTTTCACCTCCTAACTGGAGACAGCAGGGGTATTCAGCCAGGCAGCAGAGTAGTGATTATTCTGTGTCATTTTAAACTTCTGGCCTGATTGATATTGTGAAAAACAACAGGGGAGATGGTGGGTGGACTGAGGGGAGGCAGGAGAGGGAGAGAGGCCATTAAGCAGCAATCGCATCCCAGCAGTCGAGCCTAATAGCTGCCTTCCATCCACATTCAGCTGGCTTGCCCTGCACCACACAATGTAGCTCTAATTGGGCTGTTCACCTGTTTGCAGCCAGCACAGTGGGGGCATATACAGTACATTGTGGAAATTTACAGAAAAGGACATGTCTACACATAGTATACTGCTGTCATGTGCTTTATTTACCCATCAAATACATAACGTTTCGCCCTGAAAGGGCCTCAGTATACTGTGTGCGGAGGGCCCAGAGGACCCTGGGGCGAGAGAGAGATAAACGCTTCTGTCTGTCATCTGCACCAGGGGCGTAGATTTGTTAAATGTTTTTAGCCAATCATCCACACCATGGGCATGTATTTGTTATTCAAGTTTTTATCCAATCACATCGCATTGGGTAGTGCGGTTTGAACGTTTTTCAAATCAAATCGTGTTTGGCGGGTGAAGCCTTTAATAGACCTTTCCGACCTGTCAATCACATGGAGAATAATCACCAATAAGGTTGCTTGATTTTTTAAGACCACGCCTCTGATGTCCCACAAACAAAGCGTGTCCCGCGTTGTGTTCATAGATTAGACATAAGTTTGAATAAAATTGTTCTTAAAACGTACAGAAAACGACCTGCAGGCTGCTGTACCATAATGTTATAAGGAAACAAGCTGTATGATACTCCACGCCTCCCTCTACGCAGTTTGCAGCAGCACCAACACAAAAAGCTACAGTAGCTAATTAGTCCGTAGCTAGCAGATCATTCTCACAGGCTTATGTTCTAAGAATGAATCGTCTGAAGGCGTCTGTGCCTTACGCATTGATTACCAACACCTAGCATCAACTCGTATGTTGTCACCTGCTCCACTCGAAATCCAAATCTCATGGATATATCCTTATGTAAAATAGTTCTGGAGTTTCTGTAGAACTCTCTTAGACAAGTGGCATTTGGCAAATAACATACAACAATATTGTCAGGAATCCTTGAGAGAATCATCAGGTATGTGCTGTTCAGTGAACATTGTATTATCTCCAAAGCTTGTGGGGCATAGCAACAGTAATTAAAGCTGCTTCGCAGCGATGAGGCGGGGCCAGGCAATTTCCGACAAGTTTAGGAGCAATAAGCGAGAGAATAGGACAACAAGAAAGTTGACATTCCAATGTTCATTTTGTACATTCGTATCGTAAAACATTTGTAAAACATTTTGATGCGTTGTAAGCTCGATTTTGATAATTCAACAATGGTCAATGAGTTTGTGAATTACAGTCTGAAGATCCAGTGTAGCAAGTTTGGTGTTAATTGATTGGAAAATGTTGGATGAGATATGTTTATTAATTTTTACAGGTTTTGTTTGCTTTTCTTCATAATTGAACATTAACTTCAGCAGCTGTGTACTCAGTCAGTTGCCAATCAATCGATTTAGTCATTGTAATCTTCGGCGGGGGTGGGGTAGGGTTGCCAACAGCGATGTCTCAGATTCGTGGAGCTTGCGTTGGATTGTGGGTAACGTAGTTTTCTCTGTATGAAGTGTTGGTTTCAGAGGACAGAATTAAACATATTTTAAAAAAATCAATTTTTGAGATAAAATTCCGAAAGAAATCATACTACATCTTGGATATGTGGCTAATGTTGTCACTTTTTATGAGGATGATCAGACATTGATTTGGCGAGAATTAATAGGAACTATATACAGAACTGTTAACAGTAAAACTTTTTGATGTGCCGTGGGCTCAATTTTTCATATTTCAAAAATCTGTGAGGATCGTTTGGTAAGGACAGTCTGAAGATACAGTAGATCAATTTTGGTGTCAATTGAACTAAAAATGTGGGAGGAGATAGGTTTGATAGGTTTAACAGTTTATGAAGAAATCAGAGTGATGGACTTAAAAATTCCTGCAAGGTCAAAGCGTATGAAAGTTTTGTCTCACTTGGGCCTACATTCACGTGGTGGTTTTACAGTGATAGCACCTATGGCTGATTTGTTATGATTTCTTAAAGTTTTAAACTTTAGCCTGTTGCTGTAGCGCCACCTTCAGGTTTATTGACCTACAATGCAGGTTGAGGACTTTGGGTATAGTACTGGAGCTATGTGCAAATTTTGGTGATTTTTTGTCCACGGGAAGTTAGACTTCAGTGGAAGATGGAGAATAATAATAATCAGAATTCCTGCAAGGTCAGAGTGTATGAAAGTTTTGTCTCACTTGGGCCTACATTCACGTGGTGGTTTTACTGTGATGGCACCTATGGCTGATTTGTTATGATTTTTTAAAGTTTTAAACTTTAGACTTTTGCTGTAGCGCCACCTTCAGCTTTATTGACCTACAATGCAGGTTGAGGACTTTGGGTTTAGTACTGGAGCTATGTGCACATTTTTGTGATTTTTTGTCCACAGGAAGTTAGACTTCAGTGGAAGATGGAGAATAATAATAATAAGTAAAACATTTTAATGCATTGTAAGCTCAATTTTGATAATTCAATAATCTGGTCAATGAGTTTGTGAATGACAGTTTGAAGATCCAGTGTAGCAACTTTAGTATTAATTGATTGAAAAATGTGGGTTACAGGTTTTGTTAGCTTTTTTTTTTCATAATTGAACATTAACTTCAGCAGCTGTGTACTCAGTCAGTTGCCAATCAATCGATTTAGTCATTTGTAATCCTCGGCGGGGGTTGGGTAGGGTTGCCAACAGCGATGTCTCAGATTCGTGGAGCTTGCGTTGGATTGTGGGTAACGTAGTTTTCTCTGTATGAAGTGTTGGTTTCAGAGGACAGAATTAAACATATTTTAAAAAATTCAATTTTTGAGATAGAATTCTGAAAAAAATCATACTACATCTTGAATATGTGGCCAATGTTGTCACTTTTTATGAGGATGATCAGACATTGATTTGGCGAGAATTAATAGGAACTGTATACAGAACTGTTAACAGTAAAACTTTTTGAAGTGCTGTAGGCTCTATTTTTCATATTTCAAAAATCTGTGAGGATCGTTTGGTAAGGACAGTCTGAAGATACAGTAGATCGATTTTGGTGTCAATTGAACAAAAAATGTGGGAGGAGATAGGTTTGATAGGTTTTACAGTTTATGAAGAAATCAGAGTGATGGACTTCAAAATTCCTGCAAGGTCAAAGCGTATGAAAGTTTTGTCTCACTTGGGACTACATTCACGTGGTGGTTTTACAGTGATAGCACCTATGGCTGATTTGTTATGATTTTTTTAAAGTTTTAAACTTTAGACTGTTGCTGTAGCGCCACCTTCAGGTTTATTGACCTACAATGCAGGTTGAGGACTTTGGGTATAGGACTGGAGCTTTGTGCAAATTTTGGTGATTTTTTGTCCACGGGAAGTTAGACTTCAGTGGAAGATGGAGAATAATAATAATTATAATAATAATAATAATAATAATATAGGCAAATACAATAGGGTTCCGGCAGCTACGCTGCCTGGCCCCTAATAATAATAATATAGGCAAATACAATAGGGTTCCGGCAGCTACGCTGCCTGGCCCCTAACTAGAGGGGGGAACTTGCCACCTGAATAGGAAAGGTCTATTGCGTTGGGCAGATGCAGCCTGTTGAAATTTTAGCTTGGAAGAATGGAGGCTGAAGATCAATGTCAAACAGTATGTAACGACCTCAATAACAATAAGAAACTTAATACAAAGTATGCCATTAAGTCATTAGGTCGACTTTGCAGCAGGAATATTGCTCGCTAATGCTGAAGAGTGCAAATTACAGAGCCCTAATGATATGAAATGTTAATGTTGCTTTGGGGGAGATATAGCAGTGGCTGTCTGTAGACAACTTAATAAAATTAATGTGTAGGTCTACAGAGAGATGTGGTGTATGTTTGCTATGTCAAAAGTAGGCTACTAGCTGAATTGTTGTTTCATAGTGTTGGGTATGTATTGGCTTGTAGGCCTACAGTAGTAAAGCTCTATTCACAAGGGACTATTATTATATTTATATTTTCCTTTATTATATTTGTACCTGGGCTGCAAGGCTCTGCGTAACTGCATTGGATTTACAGTAATGTGTGACATATGCTCCGGTATTTTCGGTAGAAGTGGCCTTTACACAGGTTATTGCTGACGTTTGAAAGAGGAGATTTTGTGCTTTCCTACTGTGTAGAATATGTTCTGCAACTCCCATTATTGACTGCCTGCTGACAAAGTCAGCTGTTTTATTCCCTTGACTTGACATAGCAAGTGCGCGAGCCCCCTGGAGCTCTGTCAACGCTGTCAGAGCTCTGTCAACGCTGTCGAAAGTTTTTTTTTTCTTAAAGGACAGGTTCAGAATTTAGCATTATAAGCCATTTTATAAGGTTATTTATGATCATATACAACGGCCGATATCAAAGTTTTGTCAAACGGTGCACTTTTGTGATATAGCCCGTCGCCGCTAACATACTCATTGGCTCCATACCTGCAGGTGCATAGACAAAATCCCTAAAATCCATAAACTCTCGTTTTCAAAGACAGCCAAAGTTTGACAAAACGTTGATATTGGCCATTGTATATGATCGTAAATAACCTTTTAACATGGCTTATAATAATGCTAAATTCTGAACCTGTACTTTAATTTCTAAACTCAAATGGTGAATTGATAAATCAATATTACCATTTTGCATATCTCTTTACTAAATAGGTAGGCATGTGCAGTTATTTTTCTGTCTATTTAGTAATAATTGAAAAGTTTCTTGGACTTTGTCTATTTCTTTGCTTGCAGCTAGTTTACCCAGAGGTAACCAGGTATGTGACCCTGATGTTGGGAGAACATGGAGTCAGGGGGGCATCTGGGGTCGTGGCAATCTGGGGCAAGATGTAATTGGCGATATCCCTTGTTATCCTTTAGTCTTTTTTGGTCCAGCACCAGTTTTGGGGGGAGTACTGTATATATATTGTACCCAGGAGCCTGCCTGTGCAATTGTGCGTGAGGAACTGCTTCTGTAGAGCCCATAAATGTACCAGCTAAAGAAGTGATTTATTGTGGAGTGCATAGTTAAGTGGCTGAGTGTGTTTTTTACTCAGACCTTTATGGTAAAAGCTGGGAGATGGGATTAGAGGATGGACTGTTCTATTGTCTGGTTCTAAATCCAACAGCCTGTTTGACCAGTGTGCTGTCCCTGCGGTCCCAGCACCTTCACCTTCTGTTGATGTCCAACAGAGCTGGTGTAGGTGGAAGCTGACCACACACACACACACACACACACACACATACACGTACAGTATCTGTGAAGTCTGATACTGGCTCTTCTCCATCTCCTCTGTGAAGACTTCTGTCAGGGTAATGGGGAATTTTTGGGATAGTGACCCTATTTGTAATATGCAAATTAGGGTGTTCTAGATAGATTGTCATACATCTGAGTATTCCAATGTGTTTCTAATGCTCAAAAACAGTAAAATAGAGTCATAAAGAGTGAAAAGTTATGGTAAAACTCAGTTTCTGGTAACCACGATCTTGGAAATTAGTGGTCCATGTACATTCACTCATAAACATAATCTTCCAACGTGTTTCTAATGCTCACAAAACATAGAATAGACACTGAGTTTGCATTTGTAGCTTCTTAGATGAGATGAGACACTGGAGGATCTTGAAGGGGATACATAACAGAGAGATTGGACGGTAACTCTTGTGGTTGCTATCAGTTGACAGACTTTTCTTTGCATACGGTGGTTGATCGCAGCTACTGATGGGGGGCACCACAAGAAAGTGTCTGCCTCGCCCCCCCAGCTCAAAACCTTTTTCAGGTGGTGGCCATTTTGGATTTGGCTGCCATAGTGACCCAGGCCGGCTCGCAAAATCATTAGAGAATGCCCTGGGCTTCACCTGGTCCAAATTTGGCGCTTTTGCACGAATTTTCATGAAAATATCCTTAAGGCCCTCCACTAATATCTGTATATTGTAATACTCACTGAACCAGTAGGAGCCACTCTTATGCAGTAAAACAAGAGACTGGTATGGATATGGCTGGGTGTCCTCGGATGAAGTGGTGAATGAGGGTAAATAACGGAGAGTGTGGTTTGTCTCCCTCCCAGCGAGCTGCTGGAGAAGCTGTGTCTGTCTCTATACGACGTCCTGCGGCCCCTCATCATCCACGTCGTCCACCTAGAGACCCTGTCGGAGCTCTGCGGCATCCTCAAGAATGAGATGCTGGAGGACCACGTCCACAACAATGGTACTGCTCACCCCTGAAAGAACATCTACTGTATACTGCAAAGAGGCTATACAGTATTAGAGATGGGCACACAGTTATATTAGAGATGGGCACACACAGTTATATTAGAGATGGGCACACAGTTATATTAGAGATGGGCACACGCAGCTATATTAGAGATGGGCACACGCAGCTATATTAGAGATGGGCACACACAGCTATATTAGAGATGGGTACACACAGCTATATTAGAGATGGGCACACACAGCTATATTAGAGATGGGCACACAGCTATATTAGAGATGGGCACACAGTTATATTAGAGATGGGCACACAGCTATATTAGAGATGGGCACACAGTTATATTAGAGATGGGCACACAGCTATATTAGAGATGGGCACACAGTTATATTAGAGATGGGCACACAGTTATATTAGAGATGGGCACACAGCTATATTAGAGATGGGCACACAGTTATATTAGAGATGGGTACACACAGCTATATTAGAGATGGGCACACAGCTATATTAGAGATGGGCACACACAGCTATATTAGAGATGGGCACACACAGCTATATTAGAGATGGGCACACAGTTATATTAGAGATGGGCACACACAGCTATATTAGATATGGGCACACACAGCTATATTAGAGATGGGCACACAGCTATATTAGAGATGGGCACACAGTTATATTAGAGATAGGCACACAGCTATATTAGAGATGGGCACACAGTTATATTAGAGATGGGTACACACAGCTATATTAGAGATGGGCACACACAGCTATATTAGAGATGGGCACACAGTTATATTAGAGATGGGCACACAGCTATATTAGAGATGGGCACACAGTTATATTAGAGATGGGTACACACAGCTATATTAGAGATGGGCACACACAGCTATATTAGAGATGGGCACACAGCTATATTAGAGATGGGCACACAGTTATATTAGAGATGGGCACACAGCTATATTAGAGATGGGCACACAGTTATATTAGAGATGGGCACACAGCTATATTAGAGATGGGCACACAGTTATATTAGAGATGGGCACACAGTTATATTAGAGATGGGCACACACAGCTATATTAGAGATGGGCACACGTAGTTATATTAGAGATGGGCACACACAGCTATATTAGAGATGGGCACACGTAGCTATATTAGAGATGGGCACACATAGCTATATTAGAGATGGGCACACACAGCTATATTAGAGATGGACACAGCTATATTAGGGATGGGCACACATCACTATATTAGAGATGGGCACACACAGCTATATTAGAGATGGGCAGACAGCTATATTAGAGATGGGCACACAGTTATATTAGAGATGGGCACACACAGCTATATTAGAGATGGGCACACGTAGCTATATTAGAGATGGGCACACAGCTATATTAGAGATGGGCACACAGCTATATTAGAGATGGGCACACATAGCTATATTAGAGATGGGCACACAGCTATATTAGAGATGGGCACATGCAGCTATATTAGAGATGGGCACACACAGCTATATTAGAGATGGGCACACACAGTTATATTAGAGATGGGCACACACAGCTATATTAGAGATGGACACAGTTATATTAGAGATGGGCACACAGCTATATTAGAGATGGGCACACAGCTATATTAGAGATGGGCACACACAGCTATATTAGAGATGGACACACAGCTATATTAGAGATGGGCACACATAGCTATATTAGAGATGGGCACACAGCTTTATTAGAGATGGACACACAGCTATATTAGAGATGGGCACATGCAGCTATATTAGAGATGGGCACACACAGCTATATTAGAGATGGGCACACATAGCTATATTAGAGATGGGCACACATAGCTATATTAGAGATGGGCACACAGCTATATTAGAGATGGGCACACAGCTATATTAGAGATGGGCACACACAGCTATATTAGAGATGGGCACACACAGCTATATTAGAGATGGGCACACAGCTATATTAGAGATGGGCACACAGCTATATTAGAGATGGGCACACACAGCTATATTAGAGATGGGTACACACAGCTATATTAGAGATGGGCACACACAGCTATATTAGAGATGGGCACACACAGCTATATTAGAGATGGGCAGACAGCTATATTAGAGATGGGTACACACAGCTATATTAGAGATGGGCACACACAGCTATATTAGAGATGGGCACACACAGCTATATTAGAGATGGGCAGACAGCTATATTAGAGATGGGCACACATAGCTATATTAGAGATGGGCACACAGCTATATTAGAGATGGGCAGACAGCTATATTAGAGATGGGCACACGTAGCTATATTAGAGATGGGCACACACAGCTATATTAGAGATGGGCACACACAGCTATATTAGAGATGGGCACACACAGCTATATTAGAGATGGGCACACACAGCTATATTAGAGATGGGCACACAGCTATATTAGAGATGGGCACACAGCTATATTAGAGATGGGCACACACAGCTATATTAGAGATGGGTACACACAGCTATATTAGAGATGGGCACACACAGCTATATTAGAGATGGGCACACACAGCTATATTAGAGATGGGCACACACAGCTATATTAGAGATGGGCACACACAGCTATATTAGAGATGGGCTCACACAGCTATATTAGAGATGGGCACACAGCTATATTAGAGATGGGCACACACATAGCTATATTAGAGATGGGCACACACAGCTATCTTATCTCCCAGTCTTCCCTCACCCCTGCCTCTATGCTGGCGACTTTAATTGTCAGCACAAGGATTGGTGGTACAGCACCAATACAACCACACTTTGTGCTTGTCATTTTGCCAGTTGTGTGAGCTCAACACACTTCACACATTTTCACTTTTCTTTGGCATATAAGCAATTCAGTAATTTCAAATGTAACAACCATTAGGATAGAAGTCAAATGGATATGTTTTAATATTCTATTTCATCAAAGATTTTTTTTTTTTTAAATAGGCCTCCATTTTTTTCTTTTCTTCAAAATAGGCTGCACTCACGATTACAAAATGTTTTACAATAACGGTTTGGTTATTCGAATACCTGTGCCCATCCTTAACATATATACTGTAGCCTATGTACAGGCCTGAGCAAGACAAGCACACTGACCTTGGAAAATATTGATTAATGAAAGGTAACTTCCTAGTCTCACATACCCAGACCTATCTCCACACTTCGTTTATGCTGTGCGGTCTGGCTGGACTCATTACCATTCAGGGTAATGAGTGAGGGGGGGGGCTTTAAACCAATCACAATCGTCTTGGGCGGAGCGATTGCTACAGTAGGTTGTTGTTGTTTTACGTAGTCTGGATTGAATCTTATTGGGCTAATGACGAGGCTTATCCCCAAAACCTACATCCGTAGAGTCAGACTAGTTACCTCCTAATATTGTGTGCATTAAGGCGGGTTTTGGTGTGTGTGTGTCTGCAGCTGCTCAGTTGGGTGCTTTCGATGCGGTGGTAAAGCAGATGCTGGAGGATGTCCAGGAGAGGCTTGTCTACAGGACGCACACCTACATCCAGACTGACATCCTGGGCTACAGCCCCGCCCCCGGCGACCTGGCCTACCCTGAGAAGCTGGAGATGATGGAGGTGGGCCTGCCGTCCGCTGAACCACATCTCTGTGTAGAACGGGACGCATTGGGACATGACGAGTCTAACCTCTCTCCTCCTCTCTTTCTCCTTTCCAGAAAATCTCCCAGAGTTTGAAAGAGGAGCAGATGATGCTGATGTCACAGGAGTCCTCATTCTCTGACGTGCAGCTAGAGGACCAAGAGTCTAGGAGAGGCAGCAACGCAAGTTTTTGCTGAAAAACAGAAAGGAATCTGCACACTGTATCTCGCTGTCGTATAGTAGATTTATTCCATGACGTATTGAGCCAAAGCTCTCCCCCAGACGACACCTTTCTGTTTGTCATGCTGTATTATTGATCCCAGCACAATCTAAAAATGGTGGATGTGTGCAACTTTTCCTTCTACCTGTATTTTTCTTCCCTGGCATGACGTCTCTCTCTCTCTCTCTCTCTCTCTCTCTCTCTGCTCCTCTGTTCACAGGCGTAGTAGAGTCATCATCATGCATGCAAGCGTCCATCTCTCCTGCTTACCTGCATGGGATGTGGTACCCCACAGTCAGATGCACGCTGGTCTGCCTGTCCAAGCTGTACAGGTGCATAGACGTGAGTCCCCACCTGCCCGGTAGCGCCTTTCTTAGTCTAGGATGAGTCTAAACGTGATCTGAATCTGATGAGGGATGTACTGTATATTTCCTGGCATTTCATTTTGTATGACTCTCAATCCCCCAGAGTTGTGATGTGAAATGATTTAGTCTAGTGTCTTATCTATCTCTGCTGCATCTCCCATGTCTGTGTGTGCGTTTTGTATTGATGTCGTTTGGTGGTGTTCCAGAGAGCAGTCTTCCAGGGTTTATCTCAAGAAGCTTTATCAGCCTGCATCCAGTCCCTGCTGAAAGCCTCGGACATCATCCTCAAAAACAAGGTTCGCACTGCTTTTTTTTTTAAGACACAACACAAAGTATTATACGCTTTACATGTAATGTTTCTTTCTGGAAGATACAACTACAGGATTATACTTTTGAAATTGGTCTTTGAGACTCAAAGATCCCCACTGGCCCTGTTCACAGAGACTCGAGTCACTCCTAGCAGTTATGACTTAATTCCATAATCAGGTCTGTGTAGGTTAAGTTTTTTTTGCTGAATTTATTACCTTGACTTTGCATATATCCGTTGTCCATTATCCATGAGTTGCTCTGTGGTTTCATCTTTTTGCAGACGCAGGTAGATGGACAGCTGTTTCTGATCAAGCACCTGCTGATAATGAGGGAACAGATTGCGCCCTTCCATGCTGACTTTGCCATCAAAGAAATCTCCATGGACCTGAGGAAAACCCGAGGTGAGTTCACTCGGGGTGAAGAGACCAGCATGTCATTTAGCTGAGTGAATCCAGTCATTAGGCAATATTCTCAATATTAAGATAAGATGGACTTTAATAATCCCCAGGTGGGAAATTTGGGCATTACAGCACAAATACAAGCACATTACAGCACAAATACAATACAAGCACAACAACCATTAACAGTCATAAAAAAACATAGCATACATACGTGCACACAATACAACAATAGCAATTTCAAGTGAAACATGTTTAGTAAATAACTAATACTGTTAATTAAAACTATAAATAGCTAACTATAAAAATAAAAACTAGCCAATGTATAGTGTAAAAATTTAATGAGACAATTATGAACCATTACTCATGGCTTGCTTTCAGGCAGACATCCCCCCATTTTTCATATCAGTCAAGGTCATATTTCAGTGTGACACTAGAGGGCACTGTAACCCTTGTCAAGCAAGATCTTAATCTCTGTATCTTTTTGTTCAGATGCTGCCTTCAAAATCTTCAACCCCAGGGATTTTCCCAAATTATTCAGATTTAACAGCCACAACGCCATCCTTGAATTTCTCTTAGAGGTGGTGTGTTTCTTTTCTCCCCACATCATATACTGGGTGTAACATGGGGATGTCTCCTGTCCTGAAGAACCTTCCAGAAAACCCCATCTGTTATCCATGCCCCCCAGGGAACGCCAGAGATCAAGGAGCACTACATCGACTCTAAGAAGGATGTGGACCGACACCTGAAGTTCAGCTGTGAGCAGTTCATCCAGCAGCAGACTCAGCTCTTTGCGGGGAACCTGGAGGAGTTTCTCACCAAGGTAGCTCACCTGTCAGAAAGCGAGGAGGCAGACAGAGCCTCAGGCTCAGACTGCACAAAACTGACCTTGGGCTGTCTTTGTCTGCCTTTGATTGGCTATTCACCCATTCCCTAAAGGTTACCGTGTTGTGCATTTATGAAAAGAAAGAAAAGGCCATTCACGTTTATTCTTTTGGTTATTCTAATCTATTCAACTGAATGTAACAACCCATCAATGCCTTTTCTATTTTTAATTCTGTCTTCACGTTTTACTGAAAATGGACTGTATAGTTAAGCATGTGTCTTTCTCTGTCTACTGTAAGGACTGCGATTGGTCAGATTGTTGCCTTCTGTGGCTGACTGCAATGTGGCATGGTGGTCTCCCCGTGCAGGTTTCAGCCCTGAAAACCATGGCCATCCAAGGTGGTCCCACATACAGCCTCACCCAGCAACCTTGGGCACAGCCGGGTGAGATTCATCTCTGGGTGCCACAAGGGTGGCGTCATATTTCAGCAAAACCACTAATCATGTTAACATGCTAGAAGGCTCGGCTCTGAAAAACATTTTGTGTGTGTGTGTGTGTGTGTGTGTGTGTCTCCCCTTTTAGCCAAGATCAATGACATAGTGATGGCTACCTACCGGGTGATGAAGAGCAAACTGCCGAGCACACTACAGAGCTTGTCCTTGTACCTGACCAACAGGGAAACAGAGTTCATTCTCTTCAAGCCTGTCAGGGTGGGTAGCAGACAGCAGTGACAGATTCTCTATTCTCCTCAGCTCTCCTGCATCTCTTTGTTATCCCACAAAATCCCACCACACATTCAGCACGGGACACTTAAATCATCATCTTCTCTCCTGATAATAGAGAAATCGTCGCGCTCCCTGCGATCTTAAGTGCTAGCCTAGTTGAATACGAATGAAAATGTGGCACGGCCGACACGGAAACAAAGGAAGTAAGGGGTGGACCTAAATTCCTCCCAGCACTCTCTTAACTGAACACTGTCTCTTCCTCAGAACAACGTCCAGCTGGTGTTCCAGAGGCTGCACGCTGCGCTGCAAGAGGAGTACAGCGTGGAGGACCTTCAGATCATCGCAAGCCCCTCCATGGAACAGGTGAGCGTCCAACTACACGGACAGTCAAATCTTGGTGGACGTTGTTCAGTGAGGTGAGCGCCCGCTGTGACTTCTTTTCAGATTAACCTCCTGCTGTCTGTGAACAAGTAGCCCGCCGGCAGTGGTCAGATGAAGGCGCGGAGCCCTCTGTGGACAGCAGGACGGCAGTGTTCCTCCAGCTTAAGGACAGGGAGAGGCAACCACAGCCACAGGACTGTCTGAGCTGGTGTCTGGCCCCTCATCCGCAGCCATAATGAGCTGGTGTCTGGCCCCTCATCCGCAGCCATAATAATCTGGTGTCTTGGCCCTCAACCACAGCCATAATGAGCTGCTCTCTGGGCCCTCAACCACAGCCATAATGAGCTGCTCTCTGGGCCCTCAACCACAGCCATAGGACTGTCTGAGCTGCTCTCTGGGCCCTCAACCACACCCATAGGACTGTCTGAGCTGCTCTCTGGGCCCTCAACCACACCCATAGGACTGTCTGAGCTGGTCTCTGGGCCCTCAACCGTAACCATAGGACTGTCTTAGCTGGTCTCTGGGCCCTCAACCACACCCATAGGACTGTCTTAGCTGGTCTCTGGTTCCTCAACCACAGCCATAGGACTGTCTGAGCTGCTCTCTGGCCCCTCTGGCCATGTTGGTAAGGCAGCAGAGGGACAGAGATCCTCCATCATGCCAGTGTTACCACCCCAGACAGTCACGCAGCAGCTCCGAGCGCGCTGGGGCTCACTTCATCATCCAGAGAGCATGAGTGGGGAAATGGAGAGTAGAATTTATTTTGGTGCCGGTCTCGGCCAGCTGGCTTGGTGCAGGGGCTGGGCTTGCTTTTAACGTGTGGCAGATCCATGGTGTTATTGTATCAAAAGTGTTTCTCTTAACATTATGAAAATGTTCAGAGTGAAAGGAAATGAGCCAGCACGCTGAGGAGAAACAGGGCTGAGATGAGGACACTCCAGCCAGGCTCATAGAGACACTAAGGCTTGTTCCTCCACCAAGTATTGCAGCTAATGGGCAATGAGGGGCTGCCACTCGAATGCCATTGTCATTTTCCGTAATGGATTTCGAAGGACAGCAAGAAAACAAGCTGCGAAAATAAATCCAATTCCCCTGTAAGCCTAAGCCCTCTCTCTCTCTCTCTCTCTCTCTCTGTACCTGTGTGGTTGATCCCTGTGATGCATGTGTCGCTGTGCTCTTCGGTTTAACAAGGTCTCTCTCTGTTTGTAGGTTTGGAACTTTCCAGTGGTTTTAGTCCATGTCAACTGTTTTTCAAAAGATTCTTCCATGGGCTGTTTGTGAATGTTTTTGTTAAGTTCTTGCATATTATGTAAAAAAGACCCTGAAATATTAATGTTTTATACCTTTTCTTTTGTATTTGGGATTCCTCTGAATGGCTGTTTTAACATGGACCTTTGACTCTAAGCGGTTTTGAACTGTATATGAATAAGAAAGATACTATAAAATGAATCAAAACATTTGCTTGGGCATCTTCTGTTTAAAATTGTGAATAGTTCAAACTATTATCACGTCCCACTTCCTTATCACCAATAAAAAGGATGAACATCTGATATGCATGTATTTCTCTATACTATTCAATAACACAGGATTTAATGGAAAATAAAGAGTACAGTTAGGTCCATAAATATTTAGACATTGACAGAATCTTCATCATTTTGGTTCTGTACACGATCACAATTGATTTTAAATGAAACATTAAATATGTGCTTTAAGTGCAGACATTCAGCTTTAATTTGAGGATATTTACATCCAAATTGTAGATACAGTGGTATCCCCCTTTTTAAGGGATCAAAAGTAATTGCACAAACTAATATAATCATGAATCAAATTGTGATTTTGTCATTGCAAGTCCTTTGCAGTCAATGACAGCCTGAAGTCTGGAACCCAAAGACATCACCAGACGCCGGGTTTCTTCCCTGGTGATGCTCTGCCAGGCCTCTACTGTCTTCAGTTCCTGCTTGTTCTTTGGGCGGTTTCCCTTCAGTTTTCGTTTTCAGCAAGTGTTTGATTTTTCAGCCTAATGATGTCTTGCTTCACTGATAGTGACAGCGCTTTGGATTTCATATTGAGAGTTGACAGCAACAGATTCCAAATGCAAGTACAGTACCACACTTAAAATGAACTCTAGACTTGATATGCTCCTTGTAAAATAAATAACAAGGGAATAACATACACTTGGCCATGGAACAGCTGATCAGCCAATTGTCCAATTACTTTTGGTCCCTTAAAAAAGGGGAGCAACGTATACAATTGTTTGTAATTCCTACACCGTTCACATGATTTGGATTATAAATACCCTCAAAATAAAGCTGAGAAAAAGCATATTTTGATCATTCAATTTCAAATCCATTGTGGTGGTGTACAGAGCCAAAATGATGAAAACGGTGTCAATGTCCAGATATTTATGGCGCTAAGTGTATATCCAAGATAATTTGGTTTTACATTAGAGAGTTTTGGGTTTTACATTAGAGGGATCCTGGTCTTCTTGGCTGTGTGCTGCTTATCCAGAGATGTCCTCAGCCTCAGTCCTCAACTGTGAGATGAGGCTGTACTGGGACTTTAATGTTTGTGGACTGTTGGTACAGTACTGTAGGTGATGTAGGACTGAATCCTCTGGACCTGTGAATAGCTCTGCTCTCTTCAGTTGAAATGTCTCTGGACCATGTCTGGCCCTGGCAACATCAGGCCTTTGGCCTGCTCCAGCTGTAAAACAAGTACACATTCCAGAGCAAAACGCACCATCACTAACTATCACATGTACACTGATGTGGCAAGCTGTTTCTTCACAATGACGACAACAAGGAATCTAAAATAATCGTTTTAGTTTCCTTGGACGACAATAAGGTGTAGAACTCACCTTGAATCTGGCCCCTACGTTGAGACGCAAACTGCACTTGTGAGAGGTGAAGGTGAGGTAAACAGGCCTGGGTCTGGATGCGGATGTTAGTGTTGGGGTTCAAGGTCAGACAGATGGGCTGCCATGGACATGGGGGTCATGGTTCAGCCAACTCCAGCATCTTCTCAAAGCCCCTGTGTCACTGCAACCAGAGCCTCCCATCGTTCGTCCTGGCAGAAAGAACCACATAGTCAGGAAACAGAGCCATCACAGACATGGTCAAATATTATTATATGTACATTAGACAAGCTGCAATGAAGTGTAAAACAGATTTGTTCACGATTTCATTGTGTAGCCTACAGAAATCTGAAATTTTGCCTGTTTACATACAAAAGGATACAAAATCTGCCCTGTTTCATCTGGGAATATGGTGATAAATGTTTGACCACTGTCAGAGCAGGATAAGTGTTCTTTCACTGTAAGACCATAAGAGGGTTTATTGTTTAAAGTAACATGACACGATCTGAACAATATAGTATTTAATACAATAAAATATATTTTTAAGTGAAATATTAAGAGTTGTGAAAAGGCCTGTACTGTTAGTACCTCTATTGATCGACTGTACTTCACACATTCTCATCACTGGGCAACTAAATGATTATAGTTAGAAACAAATCATAACCATAGTTGTTCTTCTTCTTGTCTTAAAGGGAATGCAACTCACAAGTTCATAAACATCATCTAAGCTACAGTACTTAGTGATAGTCTGGTGGAGACCAACATGATATTTTGGAACATACAATTGTTATATGTATATTTTTTAGAAATACATTGTCATCATCCATGGTTTGTTCACAAAGACTATGTATGGAGAAAAACAATATTGTACAGACAAGGGCAAGCTAATAGTAAAGATACAGAATATACGTTCAATGGTTGAAAAGGTTGGAATGGAATGTCTCAGGCTTACATACATGAAAATAAATAATATGTCGTTAAATGGCATATTAATAAATAATCAGTTATTATATTGTGTTTCCACGGTCAGAAAACTAAAAGTAAGACTGTTCTCTGTTTTGGGGAGTGTGCAAAGTTTATATGTGGAAATGTATCGCAATGGACGAGAACAAAGCAATCGAAATGGTCTGTTCTGCATGGGGACCGATCAACTCTTAATACAGAGGGCACGGCCTGTAATAGGCTCCTGAGGGAGCAGGTCTGTGTGTTCACCTCATCTGATCTGAGAGGTGACAGTCATTAAGAGATGAGCATGTACCTTCTGTCCTTGCTCTGCCCCCATAGAGAGGGGGAGTGTTGGGAGAATCGATGAGTCTTGTACTCTTCTCCTTAGCAGTCCATGCCTCATTGGAGAAGCTATACAGCAGATGGTGGTGTTACGCAAGTTTGCCTTTGCTCCTGCCATGCTAAAAGCATAAACACAATGAGTAGAGGAAATCAATGATGTACTTCTCCTAAGATGTCTGGCCCTGTACTATGCATCTTTATCAGAGCATAAAAGCACTTTCAGGTCAGAATGTACCTCTTTACTGTAAACCTGAGTTCATGAAAATGGCTTTACTGTGCTTACCTGAAAACGGACGGTTATCTGATCCTGGGTTTCCTTTGCAATTCCCTTTTTTTTTCTGCCTTAAGTTAAGTTACAGGAAGAGCAGCATTACGCTTTCACAACGATTTAAAATATGTAATCAAAAGTTACAGTAAAGTACATTGCCTTGAATGAAGAACCGTTTAGCGTTGCATCAATCATGGCCGACACCGATGCTGACCTTTGCTCGGCTCGTTCCTCTGCAGCCTTCGTGATGGGGGGGGGTGAGGGCCAACATCAATCTCACTGCTCTCCTAGACAGCAGCGAAGCCACCCACAGTCTCCTCCTGCAGCAGAAACTCTCCCTCCTCCAGGCCACCACACAGCAGAATTGCTGGGGGATCCAACACAGACAGACACAGGACAGGCACAGCTACAGTATGCAGTTTTTCCTATGTTGCAAGATAAAAATGATCATACGATGATGTTTTTAATGCTATGATCTTTACATTGACATTAATGTTGATATGCCCAGTTATTTACTGTTTGTATGTTATGATGCTGCTGGGTTATAATCACCTCCATGGTTATAATGTGTTTGTTCAATTTAATAGTCAGTGTTTTTACATGTTAGTTTTTTTGTTTTTGTTTTTACATGTTAGTCTTTTTGTGTTCATTATTCCTAGCTGAAGTGAAGTGGTTCACTGGGTTAGTGGTTCAGTACATTCTCAAACCTTTTTACAGTAGTTTATTTGAATGGCATACTGTACAGGTAATGTACAATACCATTTTCACATGAAACAAGCCAACCACTACATATATTACTGTACACAGGCTGACATTTCTCCTCACGTTCTCATGCAATCAATCTGACAGGTACGAGCGGAAGCTTTAGAGAGGCCAGCTCTCGTCTGGGTCTGTGTTGTTGACCAGCTGGTCTCTGTTGACCGAGGGTTCGTTTTTGCTGGAGATGTCCAGGTCGCTCTCCAGCAGCTGTCCTGATGAGTCAGAGATCGACCCCCTGTTAATCTGCAAGCATGTCAGTCAGAGCTGTTGAGAAAGGCACTGCAATGTCCTACAATCGGAATAATATAATGTAATAATATAATGTATTATATTATGTAGAGTAAAACTAAACAAAGAGTTATATTTTCCCTCTCCCATGTCAAAACTGGATGGAGCCTGTTGGCATGCTGGGGGAGTTGACGGATCCTCGCTTGTTATATTCACCACTTCATTATCTAGGGACATCTCACAGTCCTGCTTCTTGGGAGGATTCTAAGCAAAACAAAGACAGCTCATCATTTATTAAATATTCTAGGAAGTGTCTGTAATGCTCTTCATGAATAAGTAAAAATCAAGAAACTCATGAGCTACTGTAAAATGCGCAACATATCGCATACTACTGTCCTTAGGATGGTAGCTCATAATAGCATTTGTCATACATTTGAAACACCTTTACCACCATGTCTGGACCTGTATCAAGACCGTGTGGCGTGGTCACTGATTCCGGAAAAGCTTTTGAGATGGCTTCTTCTGTTTTATTGTCAACTGTAAAAGACAGACACAGTCACATGAGACAATAACCAACCAGGCAGAGATTAATAAAAACACCTTCTGTGAGGATCCTCTTACTTCTTAGTGTGACCATTTTGTCTTGACTGGACTCTTGTCCTCTTCGTGTCTCATGTGGTCCACCCAGTCCCAGTTTGTCTGTCCTGGTACATTACAGTACATATTACATTACATTACAGTACATATTACATTACATTACAGTCATTTACTGACACTTTAATCGAAAGTGACTTACAATAATTGCATTTAACATAGGAAAAGACAATGTACTACTACTTGCCAGAACTCACAAGTGCATCTCCTTTGTAAAACAAGTGACTAAAAGCATAATCTAGTGCTGAAGGCAAAGTGTAAGAATAGCAAACTAAAAATACAATATGTGCTTAAGAGGGAGGATCGTGGTAATACTTCTTGAAGAGATGAGTTTTGAGCCTGCGGCGAAAGATGGGCAGTGACTGCTGTCCTGACGTCAGTGGGCAGTTCATTCCACCACTGCGGGCGTAGGACAGAAAAGAGCCATGACCGTGTCAATCGACTGCAGGGGCCTCGGTATTCATTCTGGAGACAGCTCTCCCATCAAATGCATGGATCTCCTCATATTCTGATGGACAACTCCTAGATGGGGCCCTTTAGAGTCCAAATTAATCATTGACCTTAAGCTGCAGTACTTGGATGTTTTTTAGTTCATATTACCATCTTGATTACAGGCTCATACCTTGGGCTCATACTCTGAGAAGCTGTCTTATCAGGGTCCCCCAGGCTCTGCTCATCTAAGACAAGTTGAGAGAAATATAGAATTCCATGGAAATGGACATTTAATGGAAATTAAGTTTTATCTGTAGGCTTGAGCTGCAGGCAACACACCAAGTGCTTGGTACCAGTGGTTAATAGCCTACAGTGCTACAGTCCTACAGTAGGCTGCCTACAGTCACTGACGGCCTACGTGCAGGCTTGGCCCCCGACTCTCTCGGTCTCCCAGTCTGTTTGGCTGCATTGCTGAGTATCCTCCACATAGTCCTCAGCACTGCAACCCATGCTGTAGAGCGGACCTATGCCCTCACACTGTGCACGTTCTCAACATGAATTCAACAGTGGCTCGAGAATCTGCGTCAATTGCAGATGAAAAAAGTGGTGCATCTATCTATCTATCTATCTATCTATCTATCTATCTATCTATCTATCTATCTATCTATCTATCTATCTATCTATCTATCTATCTATCTATCCATCTATCCATCTATCTATCTATCTATCTATCTATCTATCTATCTATCTATCTATCTATCTATCTATCTATCTATCTATCTATCAAATATCAATTATTAAATATGTGACCCAAATCATTACCTCTGTTGGACACTAGAAACTGCTATTAACAATGTTTCTTTCATGCCAGAAACCAAAACGATTGCACCCTTCAACAATCAACTATTAATCTGACTGTAGATAAGATTTAATTTTAAGATCTACGCCCCTTGAAAATGCACATTCCATGACACAGTTGCGTCTATCTGGGGTCCTCAAATGTGTCTGAAGTGGAATTAGTGATTGAAAACAGACAGTTTTGTTTTAATAGTATTCTGAGTAGAGCACTTTGTGTTTTGTGCACATTGGAAGGCTTTTATTCTGAAATTCCACTGTGAAGTTTTTGAGCAGCAGAACCCAGACCCAACTGATCACCCAACTGTACAGTTAACATGTAAAAATATTCAGATTGCGGTACATTTCACAGGAGAGCATACCGAGATTGGTAAGATTTCACCCTGTGCTTCCCATTTCAGAGAAGCACATTTATCATAGTTTTTCCAACACATTTATGGGTGCCCTATTGACTTCCATTGTAGCCCAGCGAGAGCCTGCATAAAAATGGCAGTTACCTCAATACTGGAATGATCTGTGAAATGATGGTCTCTATGTTTCAGGTTCATGGTAGAAAGACCACAAATACGGCTAAATGTCCAAAATAGCACACTAGATCACTAGTTGACAAGCTATTTGTGTAGCTAACTAACTGATTACATTTTAAGAAGCTATATCTATTTACTTAGATGTAGTTGTGCTTGGCCTTTAACAGATGTGAAAGGATACTGTGATTGGCCAGCTGTGACCCAGATGGTCATAAATAGCATCAGTGATGCAGGTATTGTTCTGTTAGATTTTTAACATTGCAGCATTGTTGGGGGACATCGTGTTTACTGTGAACTTGCTTCTGTTTAGTTTCATGAGCACTCTTTTCCTTCCAAATGAGCCCAATGGGATGAAAGCACATAGACTGACTTCTGGTGGTGAAAATGGCAAGAATTTGGGGCTCTAAGTCCTTATCCTCCATGATAGGTTAAGTCACCAGCTGATGATATTACGATGGCAGTATTCCCAGATGAATAGCTTTGCCTCCATTATGGGACCTATTGCATGTCTCTTATCATTAAGAAAGAGGGCTCACCTACTTTCACGTAATCCTGAGGCATAGGCTCATTAAGTCTCATTAAAACAATGCATTACCTGTTCCATAGGTAGTATATGGTGATGAAAGGTTTGCCATTTGGATAAAGCCTCATAAGCACATGATTTATCTACTGTAGGACAGAAACAAAACATGAGTCATTCATTAATTGATACAGTCCATCATGAAAGATACTCGTCAGACCGGTCCTGGCCTGAAACAACACATGGCCTCAAATTCCACTTATAAGTCACATATACATGTACTACCTAGCTATCTACCTACCTATCTACCTACTGTAGAAAGAAAAAAAGAAGAAAAAAAACATTGCAGAGCACAAGATGGATCAACCAACCGCTTGGTTCTACCTATCCAATTCCACTTCGCAGATAGTGTCAAGGGAAAAGAGAGAAGGGGCTGTTTCTGGGCAGTGTTGACAGTGTGTTGACACAGACAGATACCCTGTGCTGTGCATCTGTGTCCCCCTGGAGGGTGGCGATGTCTGAGGCATCTGTGATATCCAATTGGGGAAAATAAGCCTCCTTGCGAATGATCCCAAAACTCAGTGGAATATCTGTAGGAGATGGTTTTGATCTGTAGTCCACCTGCAAATATAGAAGGAAATAATGCTTTATTGACATTTTGTCTGGGAGAGATGTGCTCAATATCTCATCCATCATTTATAACCGTTTTATGTATTTGCTTAATTCCTGTGAGAATCTGAAGATTGACTCTGAAGAAACTGACGATTGACTTTCTGAAGAAAAATCGATTCTGATTGCCTGTGTTCTGTACCCTCTCAAGTTCTCTAAAGTGAAAAATTGGTTGAACTGGAAGTTAATTTCTCCTCCAACGGAACATGGGAGAATGATAGCCAGTACCTCGGAGCATCTACCTGAAAATAAAGATCCCAGGCTAACTACCACTTCGGAAAAACTTTAAACTTTGACTGAAAAGTATTTTCCACACCGAACATTTAGGAGTCAGGAGGACCAATTACACATGAGCAGTCAGAGGTGACTGGGGCCATGGCACCATTTCATTACAAAAGCAGAGGCAGGGACTGCAGGTGGGGTTCAAATAGCTGGCACCAAGATGGACAGAGCATAACATCAATTAGACCCTCTCACCTCAAGCCGCTCCCTTGCAGCCCTCTTCCCCTGCTTTCTGGTGAAGGGTGGGCGCGGCCCACATCAATCTTCCTGTTCACCGCAGCAGCAGCTAATGTTCGGTCCTCTTCCAGCAGAAACTCCCTCACTTTCATGGTCTGCTCACAGCAAAAGAGCTGTGTGTGTGTGTGTGTGTGTGTGTGTGTGTGTGGGTGTGTGTGTGTGTGTGAGTGTGGGAAGTGGGGGGATCAAAAGCCTCAGCGGAACTGCTGTTGCTTGCTTTTGTGGCTTGAAACATGTAGGCTGAAGGAAACACCAGGTCAGGGTGAATTCTCAGTTCTTTCCAGCTAATGAAGGGCTTACCCTTTGTAGTAGTCACACAGAACAGGTTGGGTTTCCTGTTCCCGCTGTTCGCCTGAAGAATCAGCAGTGGACACCACTGGTACCTACTGGCAAATAATCATTAGCCCATATCCCCTATTCTCCCTAAATGGTAAATTTAAATGGCAACTTGTAAAGTTGTCATTTGTAAATTGAGTATTGGTGTTTATCTGTCTTGAGAATAATCTCAGTCAGCAGCAACATTTCACTGTGACTGTATACCATCATATGACAAATAACGGAATCTTGAATCTCTTGAATCTTGAACTGTAAAACTGCATAGTATGTTTTCATGTAAAACAGTTCCCCGTGATGATACTGAAAGACGGTAGCCTATATAAAACACAGAACCATTGGTTGAACATTGGGTTTGATTTACCTTTTCAAAATGAACAGGGGGTGGTTTAGATTCTGGCCTGTATGCCAAGAGTGAAGGAAGTGCCATGGCTCGTATTCCATAAAACACATTCTCTTGTGTCCTTTCCATTTCTGTCTCTTCGTTCTTCCAAAGAAGCTACAAGTCTGTAATGTGCCAGTTTCATTCAGGTGTACAATGGGTGGTACATTGTGATTTTTGTGATTTTTATTTTGCTTAACACTGTATTACCATCTGTATCAGGATGAGTCTGTCTGTAGTGCCTGCACGGGCTCCTCAATTTCACTTTGAACTATGAAAGAGACCGAGACAGAGAGAGAGGGGGGGGTTAGAGAGAGAGAGAGAGAGAGGGGGGGGTAGAGAGAGAGAGAGAGAGAGATAGGGAGAGAGAGAGAGAGAGAGAGAGAGAGAGGGAGAGAGAGAGAGAGAGAGAGAGAGAGAGAGGGAGAGAGAGAGAGAGAAGAGAGAGAGAGAGACAGAGAGACAGAGAGAGAGAGAGAGAGAGGGTAGAGAGAGAGAGAGAGAGAGAGAGAGAGAGGGTAGAGACAGAGAGAGAGAGAGAGAGAGAGAGAGAGAGAGAGAGAGAGGGAGAGAGAGAGAGAGGTAATTACGAAGGAGCTGACAGACGTTGAGTCATCCGGGAAGAGCGGCAGAACGAAGTGGCATTCGCACCCAAACAGTCTGAAAGAGACTAGCCTACCTTGACAGCTGTCTGAGAGCTTCTGCTCCACCCACTCCCCGTCTGTCTGGGTAGTTGACTATCGTGAACATTATATTACATTACATTACAGTTATTTAGCGGATGCTTTTATTCAAAGCGACTTACAATCATTACATTTCACGTACATAGTCAGTGTGCACTGAAACTCGCCAGAACTCATGCATCTCCTTTCTATAGAAGTGACTAAGAACATAATCTTGTCTTGATCTTGCCAAAGTGCATGAGTAGCAAAATAAATACAATAGGTGCCTTTAAACCTCTATGAACTCTGGTCAGATAGAATTTCTCCTCGATGTTGGGCTGGATAGGGCAGGGAAAGGAGTGCAAATAAGTAGCTATAAAATGGTGTTAATTGGCACATTTACCACAGTTTACCCTAGTTACCTACACCCCAGTGACAGCGCAGGGTGAGAGGTTATGTTTTTGGTGGCATGTGTTTGTTCGTTGCTTCATTTGTTTGTTTGTTGTTTGTTTGTTTGTTTGTTTGTTTGTTAGCAGGAATATGCAAAAACTACCAGACTGATTTTCATGAAACTTGGTGGGGTGTAGCATGGGCTCAACATTACGCTCTGCTAGCTCAAGGCCCTGCGATCGAACAACACAATTATGGCTCTTCTCTGTCCTGGCCCCACAGTGGTGGAATGAACTGCCCAATGACATCAGGACAGCAGAGTGGCTGCCCATCTGACATTTCCTACATTAAATGCAATCATTGTAAATCGCTTTGGATAAAAGCATCAGCTAAATTACTGTAATGCAATGGGCCAACATAGAACCCATTACATTTATTAGCGGATGCGAATCGCAGGGCGGATCCACAAATTAAAACAAAAAAATGGAGCGAAGCCAGCTCCCCATGTAGGGGCATTAATGGCACAGGGTTTTGGACTGTAAGGTGCGGGGCTAGAGCCCGGATTTCACCGAACTGCCCCCCCTCCCCTTGGCTGCAACCCGAGGGGGGAGCCACAGAGCCAGCAAAACACAGTCGTTCATTCACCATTTTTTGGACTTGGGCTCAGGAGCAAAAAATTTAACCCTACATGTGAAGGTCACAGAGACACATGGTTTGGATTGGACTGGCAAAAAGCTCTCGACCTAATGAATGCAGCAATAGCCTCCCAAACATGTCCTGCTCGCACACATGTGCGCGTGCACAGAGCCACAAAATGCATTCATGGGTGGAGGTCTGTACTCTCGAGCACCAGAACGTTTTTCTAGTTCAATATTCACCTTTACTTGCTATTAGCTTATGAATTGGCCTTAGCAAGACCCCCAAAATCGTTTTCATGACATGAGACTGCATGAGACCCTGTGAATTTATTATTTTAAAATTTCAGTGTACTGGCTAGTACACTGGTGGGAAATCTTGTGTTGGCAGCGGAAGTGACGCGTTTTGCGTGTCACAATATCAGGAAGACAACAAACACTTCGCCCCGCGTGAAGTAGCTACAATCTTCCAATCCAGTCTTCTACACGCATGTTTGTATATCAGATTTTTTTCACACCATTACAGCGAGTGCGTGAGGAATTGTGGGAAGTGTGGTTCTTAAAACGCAGTGCCGATTTTATCACGACCAGAGGGGCCGCTAAAGTGCCGAGATATCTCATGTAGCTTTAAAGGAGACATGGCCAGATTCGCTAATGGCCCTGGTCTACATTAGGCCTAAGTGACCAATGATGTCTTACATGTTGTTGTTTTCATCCAAGTGCAGTAGTCCTGTCACAGCTTGCTGTGTTTTCTCACCTACCACGCACAGGTGAGAATTAAAGCTTTGTGAAAGCCTACATTTACACTGATCTACACGTTATTTCATCCAGTCGACCCAACTCTCACAAGAGGTCGTTGGTGATCACTAGCTTTCCAAATATCATCTGTGGGCAGATTTCAATGTTGTCAGATAAGGTGGGATATAGCTATGAGTGGATACCTAGACCTGCGACTGGGCCTTGCTAACCATTGCAGGAATCATGCGCCTCCAAACTCTGCACATTCTCTGCAATGAGCTGGAGGGAAGTCAGATCACTGACGTCCATCATCTCAGAGGACCGACGGCAGACCAGATCTGTCGGCTTTGAAGACGAATGACTTGTCCTGACCGTGTTTCATGAGAATGAAAGCCAGCCCTGAGCAAATACTGAGATATCAAAAGAATTATCCAGCCTCCATTTGGTGACATTAATGATTGTAAAGAATTTCCTCGTGGCGCTATTTGTTTGACTAGGCCTAGTTACATGGCAACAGTAAATTAAATCATGATAAATAGCCTTTAGAACAATGTTCATTCTAAGCACACATGCTGAGGTAGGCCCATATGAGCTGCTGGTGGAAAAAAAAATATTGCTGTGATGTGATATTACAATGATGGGCTGACAAAAGGCTAATAGTCCAGTTACACACTTTGCATATTCAAATACTTTTTTAAGTAACCTATAAAAGTATATTGTAGCCTACACAAAAGTATAAGTACATTTTGCTGTTCCTATTTTATTTTGGACAATGTAACACTACTTTTTGCAGGAGCATTGCTCATACGTGGAGAATGATCTGCTGCAAAGCTGTAGACAACGAACGCTCACTCACCCATATGACGCATCCAGGAGTGTGAGCAGTGACAGATTGATGAGTTACCTTGCCAATAAAATCTCTGTCTATAAAATCCTCCTCCAAGGCAAAATGTTTAGGCCCCGGCTGTATAGGCCACAGTATCTGGATGGTGAATCAATTGGTGTTTGAAGGTAAGCTGGCACATTTCAATGTTTTAAATCAATAGTTTAACAGATAAACATCCTTGCTTCTTGTTGTGGTCAGTAAGACCAGCTTGATTAGGTTCTGGTAGCTCTCAAGGCTGAAATGTGTGCCGTAATGATTTTCATTCTCATTTTCAGCCTGGTGCCTAGAGGAAACATTTTAGAGCCTTTTGAGGAAATCATCAACAATGGGGATTGTAGCTCTTAATCTCTGTCTACTCCTCACCAAAGGAATGACCCTAGTCAATGCAGAGACCAATGATCAGCATTCAGAACCATTCCCTGTAATTGAACTTTTTGAAACGGCATCTCCAGGTTTTTTGGAACCCACAGAGAACCACAAATCTAACAGCTCCAGCCCCTGGTTCCCTGGGGGGTCAGGTCGGAACACCCCCCTCCCCCCTATGTGCTTGCATTCCGCTGGAATTAGAGACACGTTTAAATACATCAGTACTGTGATGTCCCTCCTTGTATTCATTGTTGGAATAGTGGGAAACTCATCCCTGTTGAGAATCATATATGAAAATAAATGCATGAGAAGTGGACCTAACATCCTGATTGCCAGTCTGGCTTTGGGGGACCTAATACACATTGTGATAGACATCCCAATCAACGCTTACAGGGTGAGTTGGCTGCTGTGTGCTTCTGTGTGAAAATGGAATGAGATGTGTCACTTGTATCAGGAGAGAGAATCATTTCTCTTGATTTATCTTTCACGGTTGTTGTTTTTTTTTACAAAGAGCTTTGGAATCTGTTGAATTAGATTTTTAATGTGATGTTTATTCTCGTCCTCCCAGCTGATGGCAGAGGACTGGCCATTTGGCGTGGTGCTATGTAAATTAGTGCCCTTCATACAGAAAACCTCCGTTGGAATTACTGTGTTGAGTTTGTGTGCCCTGAGTGTTGACAGGTAAGAGAACAGCAGAAGTCTCATGACCTATACTGTCAAACATACAGTTCACATGTTCACAGTAATGTAATACTATTACTGTTAGGGCTGATGTCTACATTTCACCAAGCAGATGTCTTTGTTATGCTTAAACAGGTTTTGCTTTGATTTGGTGCGGTTTGTTTGATTGTTATAAGCCCCTCACATAATTTCCCTGTTGATTCTGTAGATATCGAGCTGTTGCATCCTGGAATCGAATCAAAGGCATCGGTGTGTCTATGTGTACAGCGATAGAAATATCTTTGATATGGGTTATATCAACCGTCTTGGCTGTGCCTGAAGTGGCTGGCTTTGATATGATAACAATGGACTATAAAGGACGCCATCTGAGAGTCTGCCTGCTTCATCCCATGCAAACAACACCGTTCATGCAGGTAGCCTTCACAAAACGCAGAGCTATTGAATAATAATAATACTGTTTCTGTTTGATTTTGCTTTATTTTGATTTCAAATTCAGAGGAAGCAGCTAGTAATGGAAATAGCAATGAAGACGATGTGTTCTGCCATTTCTGCTGACAGTGACAATCCACTTTCTGTTCAAAAAACCTCACTGACACCTAAACCCCTTGGCATTAACTTGTGAATAACAGTAATTTACTTGTGAAAAGTTGTCATATTCAAAATATGCAGTTAGCTTCATCAACAGAAACATTAATAGGATCTTTCTGTGTTTTCAGTTTTATAAATCAGTTAAGGACTGGTGGCTCTTTGGTTTCTATTTCTGCATGCCGCTGGCTTGCACAGCCGTCTTCTACACAATGATGACCAGGAAGATACTGAAGCACACTGACAATACAATAAGTGACCACATTAAACAGGTCAGTGCAAACATGCTGTGTAAAAAATAAAAAGATATAGCCTACATACTCTAGTGTGGGGGATTCCTATGCCCTCTTAGGACTTATTATTTTGTGTAAGGCATACTGTAACGTCTAACTAACCTTATTTATTTTGGATTTCAGAGGCGAGAAGTTGCGAAGACAGTTTTCTGCTTGGTGGTAGTGTTTGCTGTCTGCTGGTTACCACTCTACCTCAGCAGAATACTAAAACTGACTCTGTATGATGAGAAGGATCCCAACAGGTGTCAGTTATTGAGGTAAGCTACATTGCACACAACTGTTGCTGTTTGAGTTATGCTACGGTGTGTGTTACTAATTCAATCCTTGAATTTTCTCAGTATCTTTCTTGTCCTGGACTACATTGGCATCAATTTGGCATCAGCCAACTCTTGCATCAACCCGATTGCCCTGTACATGGTCAGCAAAAAGTTCAAAACCTGTTTCAAGGTAAGACTTGGGGGGGGACGACGACATATATAGATACATCTCCTGTTCTTTCACATGGCGCAGTGCTTCCTAACAGAGACAAAGAAGGAGCCAGGTAAATGTAACACTATGATGCATGCTGTGTGCAACTGTATTCAAGGTCAGTTCTTACTCACTGACCTCTAATGACTTAACTTGTGTGGGCAATTGCTTAATTTGTGTGGGCAGATGGGCGAACATAGTGTCTGGAAAACAGTAATCAGAGCTGCAGAGACGAGTCTTAACAAGTCACTACTACATAATACTGTACTGTGCGCCCTGCTTCATTCTTCTTCACTCATTGTCTTAGTGATCTCTCTCCACGTGAATCGGACGACTGTGTGCGTTCGTCCTCTGACCGACTCAGAGTGTCTCTGTCCCTCAGGCATGTCTGTGCTGTTGGTGCACAACGCCGGAGCTGGCAGCGCACGACGAGGTGCAGTCTAACATGAAGTGGAAGGTGCCGGAGCCGGGGTCCGAGCACAGCAGCATCAGAGTCCAGGGACCAGCTGAGCGTTGAACATGACACCGTTCATGGCAGATGTCCTGCACCGAGGTGTTATGCTGTCTTACACTGGAGACTGTGATGTGCTCTGGCATTGACAATAATGGCATCCGCCTTGAATTGAACACCGATTAAGATTGGGAGCAACATTTTTGTTCTCAATCGTTGTCCAGTTCAAGGCGTATGCCATTATTGTGACAATGACGTATTTAACGTTGCTCTGTTGATATTATTTGTGGTTTATTTGACTAACATTAAAAACACTTAATAAGAAACAAATTAATGATAATTGTCTGTTTTGTGGTGTTTTTTGTGTGCTTGCGGTCTGTTCCTTGGTAGCATTCATAGGGGCTCTGCTTACTAGACATCTTTTCAGGTCACTCGGCTTACATTGTGGTGGGGTATAATTTGTTACTACAGTAGCATTGAGGCGTTGTCTGTTATGAGATTGTTATCAGCAGAACATCTGCTTTTGGCATGAGCAACTCAGACATAAAGAGTGAGTCGTCCCTGACTCCTCCACCCCCAGGCCTTGGTCCAGTCCCAAACATTACCTCATGGCCTTGATCCACTCCCAAACATTACCTCATGGCCTTGATCCACTCCCAACCATTACCTCATGTTTTCACAACCCACAGTATCTTAGGTACAGTAGACCTACCACCCTCTGACATACAATACACGCTGTATCATGCAGATGTTTTCCTGGCAGCCTCTTTTTAGTGAGTAAGATCACTGCACGGTTCACCACCTGTTCAGAGATTATCTAGCTGCACACAAATACAGCAGCGTCCCTATGGAACGCTATGCGAGCACAGTAATACACACCAAGGAGAATTTTAACAGGGCTTAGAATACTTTGTTCTCATTTTTACATACTGTACTTAATGTCAGAAGGATGTCAGTCAGGGCGCAACAAATTATTGGGACATAAATGTGTATTTCCATCTCTGAGAGATGATTGAGAAAGCCTCCCACTCACATTGACTAGCTGTGTGTGTGTGTGTGTGTGTGTGTGTGTGTGTGTGTGTGTGTGTGTGTGTGTGTTTGTGTGTGTCGCGCCTTTGACAGAGTTCATAATCACAGAGAAACATATCAAATTGAAGCCACTAGTGGATTCTGTCTTTACTGCCGAATGACTGATTGTTGGTGGCCTATTTTTAATGCATTGTTAAATGTGTAATGCATGGAAACACTGTATAAAAGAGCAGAGAGTGGGAACGAAGGAAAACGGAGATGACAGAATGAGGTCAGGAGGAGGAGGGGGGTGACTACCTGATAGCTCTCCCAGACACAGGACAAAGCAAGCAAAGATGTCTTACCAATCTACAGAGCTACTTTGGCTCCGGGTGTGAAAAGTTCTAAACATCTACAGGGCGCCATTGACTTTCAAAACTTTTAAGAAAATATAATTTCTGTAGGCTAATGATTGTAACAAGCGAAATGTGAGAGAGGCAATGTGACAATAATGTATCATACAGATTGTTATATTTTTGCATAGTTCAGGAGAGATAATTACATTCCACCTCAGTGCTCATGTGATATGTATTTAATGTTATTGCTCTAAAGTATGAATGTTGTTTTCCTCCTTTGTCTGTTCCTCTGCCATTGTTGCCATTTCAACCACTAGATTGTGCTAAAGCTTCAATTCAATTAATCTCAGAGATGTGACTTGGTTCGAGAAAATCAAAAAAAGATTAATTTCCTGCTCTAAACATCAATGTTCATAATCTTAATCCTCTCAACGGTGTAATCACTTGGTTTGGTAAAGAAGTCACAATCGTAATCATGCAATTACAGGCTCATTTGAACATCTCATTCAAAATGTTCATGTTGGTGATTAAAGCTTCCAAAAATATGTTCTAGTAAATGGAAGGCATTTTAGCCCACACAGTTTTATTACCATACTTGCGTTCTCTATCCTTCTCATATTGCTGCTGCTCCAACGCTCTCACTGTCCATGGCACAGCCACGTGGCTCCACAGACACTGATCTGCGGCTTCGCAAGACAACTTGTTGGTAGGCTTGTTTGTGATTTAGCAAGATATCCAAGTGAAATATCACATACAGTCTAAAACGATCTAAAACAGCCAACCATGCAGATAATATGTAATGTAGGATAGTTTTTTTTGACAGTTTTCTAGTTAAATATCACCTTTTAATAACGTTGTGTGTCTATGCGAATGGCCTGTTGGGAATGTTTGGTTTTCTCTTAGGCTCACACATCTCGAGAGACTCTTTTGTCACAGCAAATGCCAGCAGCACATGCCGGGTAAATGTGTGTGCTGCTACTCTGCCATCGCGTCCCCTGGGGAGCGCACTCATGACTGGCAGATGACATTGAGACAATCATGGTCTTTAGTCTCCAGAGAGGCTGACGTCAACGACAACTTCTGAGAGCAGGGAGAGAGAGCAGTCGTCTGAGACCTTCCCTGAGAAGTCTCTCTGTGCACATAAGGCCCCGATAGGACTCCCCGTGGTGATGCTGAGACTCCCCAGACTGTGGATTTAATTAAACAGTGTGAAATTAATTAATCAGTAGGGTGGCAGGTAGGCACTCCTCACTGCAACTGCTCACACAGCCCAGACAAGCCTTTCATGTGCAGCGACAGTTATTAATTTGCTGTGATTTTATAAAGCGTTACTGTTTTATTATAGTGTTTGGTTTTATATACACACACACACACACACACACACTCACACACACACACACACACACACACACACACACACACACACACACACACACACACACACACACACACACACAGTATATGCAGGGAATGGCAAGATATAAAACAACTTGGTGTGTGTTACCAAAATAACAACTCTCAAAAATCAAAGTATGAACCTGTATTTGATCAGTTCTATAAATTAATTAAATATTTTAGTTCTGTATAATAATTTGGTGCAAATTAGATGGAAACGTGATAAAAAATATTCATATAGTTATCTGGGGAATCTGCCTGGAGGGCTTTTTAGTCTTCGGTCTGGCTGAAAATGCCGTCCATATGGCGATAGGGTACAGTAGTAATGGTCTGATGCCTCCTGGCAGAGAGGAATCTGCCCGTGACAAACTGCTGCTAGAATCTGATGTGAACGGAGGGAGGTAATGAGGCTGTTGTAAGCCTTAACTACAGCGCGCGCCCCAGGGTGCCATATCTACAGGTACGTGCTCAGCCTGTCGCACCTGCAGTGGAGGATTAAAAAAGTCATTGGTGTTCTTCTTCAGTATACTTCCAGCAACACCTTGGACAACTTGCACCTTATTAGTGTAATCTCTTGACATTAGAGGGGTGGAGCTTGCTTTTCACAGTTTGCACACATGAAGTCTTGGTTTTTGTTTAGACTACAGTTATCTACAGTATAACTCTGCCTAAGTATAGTTTCATTTCATTTAATTTCATTTCAAACCTTTATTTATACTCGTGGAGCACTGAGGTTTCCCTCATTTACAGTGATGACAAGTTTACGCAGAGACACAAATCAACAAAACAAATCCAATGAACAATAATAATAATTAAAAACAGTTACAGGTTGAAGTACATAGGTCTAGAGCCATGGACTTAAACTCCTGACTGAAGGAAGGACCTCAAGCTTTAGAGTCTATTGTAAGGTATTCCAAGTATAAGGAGCATCATGGAAAAAAGCAGCCCTTCCAAGTTCAGAATGCACTCGAGGAACCCTGAGAACAAGCCGATCATAAGATTGGGTCTGGTACTGTAGGTACCAAGGCTCCAGTCCAACAGAGATGAGATGTAAGGTGGAAGTTAACCAATAATGGCTTTGCCTTTGAATATAAACCCAAATACCTGTGATAGTTACGCCTTAGAGAACTAGAGTCTTAGGGCGGAGTGGTAGACAGAGTCCAAGGGTTTCAAGGTTGTCACAGAAGCATGTCTATAGATAGTGTCACCATAGTCTAATACTGATTTTTTTTTAAAACAGCTTGAACAATTATTTTCCTACTGAACATAGGAAAGCTAGAATGGTTTCTGTACAGGAAGCCATTTTTTTTGCAAATTAACAATGTCTTCCTCTGCAAAACAGTAGACAACTGTATCATCAGCATATAAATGAACATGACAGCCAGTTAGTGTAGAGACAATATCATCAATATAGATGGTGAAAGGGACAGGACCCAACACCGATCCTTGGGCCACACCTTTAGCTAGAGACAGGAAAACAGATTGAATCTCACCCGATTTCACACACTGACACATTCATGACAGATAATCCTGAAACCAGTCACAAGCTTGTCTACCCAAACCAATACTAGATAGTCTGTTTAAAAACAGCTGGTGATCTTCTGTATCAAAGAGCACAGTGTTTCCTGTTGTCTAATGCCGAGATTATGTAATTAATGACAAGAATGACATCTGAGATAGTAGTATGATTAGCTCTAAATCCAGATTGGTGAGGACTTAAAACTGAATGACTTGAAAGAAAGGATTTTAATTAGTTATTTACCAAGGTAGTGCATTCAGTAGAACTAAGGTTGAAAACCTGCAGAGGTTTCAACAAACAAAGAATATTGCACTGCATTGCACATATATTATACCCAAATACCCAAATACAGTACACCTCTCTACTTTGGGGGGTTACCTAAACCTCTCTAACAACTGTCCCTCACTGGCTGCTGTATACAATGATAACCACACCCACCAGTGGACTGGAGCGTTCTCTGAAGTCTCATTGCTGTTTGGAAAATCCCACCAGAACATAGCTCTCTCTATATATATTGTAGGCCCCCACACCAATCTACCTGTAAAGGCCTCTACTGTCCAAGTGAAACACATCAGTACAAGGAGAGACTAAGGTAGTGGGCAGTTCACTGTATATGCCGAGTAAAGCTGGCACCAAGGATTTTGACCATGTTTCATTATTTACTGGAGTATTTCTCTGGATGCAGTCAGATCTATACAAGCTACAGTTACAGTTACAGTTTTAACTGACTGAAATAAACAAGGTTGGATTCACGTACAGAAGCAGCAGGTTTTTAATTAATGGGTTCGCATACTAAATAAGAGAGCGAGATAGCTGCCAGTACAGCCTAAGGCCGGACAACTTCAGAGACGCTGGCAAACTGCAGGGAGATCAGACTACTGGCCAGAGCTGCGAGTGGCCACTCAACTATGGGAATAAAAAGCATTTAATTCATGTACTAAAACCATAGGCTACCTACTCGTTCCAACCATACCAGCGACAAGGAGAAAGTGCAGTTATATTTCCATGGCAGATTCAGCTTCTGTTATAGCCCAGGTGATGTCTGCCACATTTGAGGTGATATGTTCACTTCTTCATTAAAGCAACTAGGTACACTTACAGTATACAGTTTGGGGCCCTGAATATTTTCAGAAATAGGTCATGGCAAAAACACTTCATGGCGGCCATTTTAGCTTACTTTTCGCCATAACCGAATGATGTATTTTGCATCATATCTCCTGAACCAAACATGATAACACAGAATAGGTGATGTCTACCCATATGTTCTAATGGTCAATGATTACAGACACTCAAAACTCTACACAACATGCATGCAACAATATATTATAGCCTATAGACATTATAGTCCAGCCTAGGTTCTCAGATATTGTGATTTTCTTCTCACAATGTCAACCATTAACTGTTAATCTGTATCATTTGTTCAACATTTATGATGTTGTATATGGTATCATTGTAATAGTTGATCATCAAAACATTGGGGTGGACATCACCTACTCTGTGTTACCATGTTTGGTTCAGGGGATATGATGCAAAATACATCATTTAGATATGGCGTCAAGTAAAATATGGCTGTGATGGCCGCCATGAGGTGTTTTTGACAGGGCCCCAAACTGTACAAGCGTACCAAGTTTCATGCGTTTATGAAAAAGTGAACATCATTTTCAAATATCACCTGAACTATTACAGGCATCTCTGAAAATGCCAGCAACAATGTAAGCATTTCAGTGCTGTCTTGCGGAAAAACATAATGAGCAGGCCTAAAAGCTTTTCTGTGTACTGGGTTAGGTGCAAAACAGACTGTCAGTCCTGCTTACACCATTCATGTCTGACTGTAATGGCAAACATGCAATCAAATGTAGGGAGTGCATGCAAGAGTGGTTCACTTCACACTGCTAATGCCTCAAAGGCTAGAACAAGCAATTTCCTGACAGGATATATTCCCATGTATTCACAGCGAGTTCCAATGAGTGCAGGGGTTTGATTAGTAGGACTCAGATGTCAGAAAATAAATCCTGACTACATAAGGCATCTCTGCTTGTCTAGGATGGGAGTTGCTGTGGGCTTGTGGTCTCGCCATTTCACCAGGGCAACAGTACCCTGCCAGCCTGTCCTCATGTTGATGGGTGATGATGAAAGGTGGATGCGAGGTGGATGCGAGAACAGTGAGCAGTAGCTCCCGCCTGCCCAGGCCGCTGTGGACTCCTTGTCTATGGTTTCCCATTAGCACAGGAGTGGAGGTTTGCAGTCTGGCTGCTGGGCACAGCGGGTCAGTGCTCACAAAGCTCTGTTTGTTCCTTGGCCTGCAGGGCTCCCTGGGTAAGCCTGGCTCCAGAGGGGAGACAAACAAAACGGCGCCACTGTCTCCCTGCTCCTCACAGCTCCTCCGACACATCCGTCTCCACCCCTCAACAGGGGTACATTTCTCTTTTTAGGAAGGGGATGGCAAAACAAAACCACACCCTGAGGATACCCAAACTTCTGCTGTTCTAGGCAATGGAGTTATCTCAGTTTACATTTTGTTGGTGTGTTGTTGCTTGTGGTGATATTATCTTTTCTTTGTGAGTTTGTCCTCCCCTCATGTCTATCTGTCTGTGGAGTCAACTAAGTTCTTTGTCTTTTTTCTCTCCTGGTACAGTAGTACAGTATATTATTAGTACAGTAGTATAGTATTACAGTATAGTATTAGTACTCAGTAAGATTTGGGTAAAGAGAGAAACCGCTGACAGTGGCAGGACATACAATATCTAATTTTACTTTTAAATGAATGCCTCAGTGTATGACACTGAACCTCAGTTGATACAACTCTGAGATCCATTGGGGTCGAAATGATCAATTAATAATTTCATGCTACCTCTTACTTTCACATCCAGTGTCTGGCTGTGATTTCTAAAGATGAAATAAAGTGCAGCCCTGTGCTCTTGGCTGTCAGGTCAGAGATTCACCGTGGCGCTGCAATCTGCAGTCCAAGTATAACTCCATTATTGAGAGGACTTTAAAACGGGAACTGTGTGACACACAGCGGGTTGATTTAGTTTAATGACCATGACAGTGACAGCGCTGTGATGGAAATTGGACTCCCCCTGCAAATTTACATCACTTCAGGGTACTTGGGGCTCTTTCAGCGGCTGCACACCAGAGCACGAGCCATCAGGAGGTCCTGGATATGTCATGCCTGTCACCTTCCTTTAAGTGCATCTGCAGACGTGGGAGGGGATTAATATTATATAGCCTACGGAGGCACAGGGAGCGTCTTATCAGCACTGCAGATGTGATAAGCACCTCTACGCCCATGAAAAAACGGAAAGATCCCCCTCGCATGGAGACAAGCATCTCTTTGTGCTGTTCCGTCACGCGCCTCACCACGTCTCAATGCGGCTTTATGGCAGATCTTGCTGTAATTTCACGTCTGTTGTGATCTGATCTATGGAGATCATCCTGTGTGAAACAGCTTGATCTCAACGTAGCCCTTCTCAATTATTTAGGGAGTTGGCAAACGGCGTTAAGAGATACTGGTCTGATTTCTTTTGATTTCGAGATGGGGATAAAGGTGGAGAGAGAATAGGTTCAGTTGTAGCCTGTGATAATGCTAACTGGTTGCTTAGCTTGTCTCCTCTCCCCTCTTGTTTTTATTGAAATGTCACTTTTACTGAAATGCCCCTCAGTTCCCTTGACACTCATCTCACATTAGTTCACATCAACAGGCACGTCAATGTGCACAAATGGCACTACCCTCAACCCTGCGCTGGGTTGTGAGTGGGAGTTATGGTAGCCACAACTGTCAGTTCAGTTTTCACTGAAGGACCCAGCAGGCCAAAGAAAACAGAGTGGCACGGAATAGATTGATCTACATATGTAGATGTAATTGTATATTGTGTGTAGATGCAGTCAGATGTACATCATCTTTATTAAGCATTTGTCTATCCATTACCATACATTCCATCAAATACAGTGCAGTGCATCAAGGCCTGGCCAAGTCTATTTTTCCTGAAAAAGTATGAAACATGAATAAGGTATGCGTTTACTTAAAATATAAAGCTACCGTAGAGGTTTATAGACTGAAACTGTATATGCTTGCTGAAATCAAGCAGTTATGTGTTTATTATTTTAATTAGTTGCTTTCTATCTGTGGCTCAATGCAGCGTCGGTGTTGTACTGTGCCCATCATTATCTGCCTTTTTATAGCGTGTGCACAGCTATGGCATCCGGTTGTGCTGCTGTATCACTGCAATCTGAAAGGAATATACTCCCCAGAGAAATGTATTGACTCTGTGTATTGCCTCTCTCCATGATGCATGTAATAATATGACTGATTAACTTGGTTTTTGCAAGAGTATACATTTTCAATCTATAAACTTCTACAATAGTCTTCTGTCCTCGTGTCTGCATGTACAGTATACTGTTTTATTATAATTATAATTATAATTATAATTATAATAATAATAATTATTATTATTATTATTATTATTACATGCAGCATGGAGACAGACTATCATTTCAGCAAGCATATGTATTTTCAATCTATAAACTTCTATATTAAATATGATTGATTAACTTGATTTCAGTTGGCATATACTTTTCAATCTCTAAACTGCTGCGTTACGACCTGGCGTTTTACAATTGCTCTTACTTCTGTTCCTCTCTGCGGAGAGAGTGTACGTGCTTTATATGCTAATTGCTTCCTCAAGGGTCCAGGTGGAAATTTCTCTTCGCTGGCATATTCTCACTGTGGTCCCTGATTCACCCTAACAAGCATAGCTCGCCTGCTACGTCTGGCATTTACAACCGAACACAACATTACAAAATAAGTATCCGCATATAAATACATTATGGCGTGTAAGGTTTGGAGACCTCTGGCATAATTGGCACATGTGGCCAGAGACAAGCGTGCTCTCTTACAGAACGCCTAATATGCGTGCCACCCACCAACGGCAAGGCAGAATCACTCGGCAGGCTACCTGGCAGCCCCTGTAGTCGTAGGGCCAGGGCCAGTGGCCGCCCAGGGGCTCACATATCCTCTGACAGTGGGTGTAGCTGCGTCGGCACTCCGCGCAGCAGATGCCCAGGTGGTCCAGCATGGGGTCGAAGGTCACGGTGCCATCCTCTCCCCCCTGACTGCGCTGCAGGATGAGAAGCAACATCGTTTATGTTTGTGGAGGGATGTTTTTTTCCGTATTGACCTTATTATCCGAGAAACCCTGCATGTTTATTCGCTCACGAGAGTTAGCTCCAGCTCCATCAAGCTAATGAATTGCAGTGAACGATTTGCTCACCGCTTTGTGAAAGAGGGCTATAAACAAAGGATGGCAGCTATCACCTCAGCTAGTGACCTAAAATTGCAGCTGTTCATCTAACACCTACTCACCCTCAGCACCACATTGGGGGAGTGTGGGATTGCTTTGTAAATTTCCATATTTCAACAGCTGTACTGCATGTCTTACAATATGAATTTATTATATGGTTTACCCAGGCAAGGGATTTGTAAACTTGTTCTTAATTGAGGTGCTATGAATTCATAATATATTACTGTAGGGGTTGCTTAGGGGCTCAAAATCAAAGTTAATCTGAATGGAATATCTAATGTGAAAAATATCATATCCTTTACATACCACTATATATACCATATACCACTTTATTTACCACATGTCAACAAAATCCCTATCCATACTCACGTGGTAGGGGTTTTCTGGGTTGAAGCCTGACCCCACAATGGACGGTTCTGCCTCCTCCTCCCCCTCCTGCTTGGCTCTCTTGGAGCTGCTATCCGCCGCACGGCTCGCTGTGTTCCTCTCCTCAGCAGCTGTCTCAAACTCCTCCGTGTCAAACTGGCGCTTGGTTCGCTCGGTGTCTCTCTTTCTCCTCTCTCCATCTGTTCCGGCAGTCACAGGGGGTGTGGGTATTGGGTCAACATTATACGTGTCCTTAGAGCTCCCTCCTACATAGCTTGGTCTGTCTCAGTCGTGCTGAATAATTGAATTAGCTGCAGTGATATCAAGCATTCTTGCATATTTCAAGATCATTCCTTTTTAATGTGAGACAGGAGTTTTTTTATTCTCTCTACTCCAGATAGGGAGTGTGTTCATGATGTTAATACTGTAGATGTGTGTCTGACTAGCTTTTGAAACAAAGCGCTAAACTGTAAATATTTGTAAATATCCCTTATGTAACAAATACAAGAAGTACCAATGGTTTGTGTTTGTTCAGTGGTGAATGTAATCGTGTGAATGGTTAGATTGTTTTAGGTGCTGTACATTTCATTAACCCCCCCAATTGGAGAGACAGAGAAGAGCGAGAGGAACCTCTGAGATAGGTTGGGTGGAGCCAGAAGATGGGCAGGTTCCCGCAGTGGTCCAGGATCTTGGGGCTCAAGAAACTTCTGTCCTTCAGAGGCTGGTCTGCAGCCACCCATACCAGAGAATCCTCGTCAAACTTCACTTGCATGATCTCATCTGCCTGGCAGGGTGATAGATGCCCCATGACTACAACAGCACCAGGACATCTGTCTTATTCACACTACTGTGTGTATGGGCAACAGTTCTCTATGAGCACTGTGATATTGTAGCATTGCAGGCGAAATAGCATACTAAGAACTAGAGTATAAACTTGAGTAATTATGAATTACAACATCGCTAAATTCTTACATTGCTAATTAGAACACTTTCTGGTATAGAGCTTACGGTACCAGGTCAAAGAAGATCAATGACTCCTTATTCCAGTGATTCCCTAGGAAGTCAAAGAGACGGCATGTTTACACTCACAACTTTGCTACTTTCTTAAGGACATGCCAAGTCTCCAGTGGACCACTTCTGGAGGAGAGGATGAGGACAACTCACAACGTGGAAGTCATGGATCTCCACAGCCTCCTCATTCCCAGTGCCGGTTCTGAACCTCTCAAGGTTATTATCCCAATCAATTTCCATGGATCCCTCCTTCACCTGCCCACTGATGCTCATGCTGTAGTGAATATTGTACACCTGCTAGGATCAAACAAGGATGTTGCAAAGTTATGCGTTGCAATTGTCAGCAATAACAATCATAACAGTCTTTGCTCCCAACTCCCACAATGCAATTAGATATTCCAACTATTCTCCCATGCTACACTTAAAAGGACTGTGTTGAGCAATCCGATCAAACAGATGCTCTGAATGTAACATCTCAGAGGCAGGCAGCAGATCTGGACAGAGATCTATCTAGAGATGTTGCCCTGCAGGTGAGCTCATTAGAACACATACATATTCAAGCACCTGTAATGAGATGGGCCAAAATTGCATGCCAAAGTTATTCACAGAGGAATATGTTCATATTCAACTATGAAATGTTATCTTATATCAAGATAGAAACATTAAAATATGGTGGGCCTATTTCAAGATATCCCTAAAAATGACCACAAATTGGTAGTGAATATTCCAGGAGGCTATGTCTCAATTCACAAGTGCAACCTAGCTCAACCTAGCTCACTTTGACTGAGCCAAAACCTTTCGGCCAGGGTTACAGGTAGACCATTGAAGTCTCATGTGTTCAGATGTAACCTGTCGGCATAAAGATGACCTAGCCTACATAATTCAATGGCAAAGTCTGGTAATAGATCACACCCCTTACACTTTTATCACTGACTTTCCAGAGGTAGAAAGCTCCGATTGCTCCACAAAGCATCAGTATTGCTCCGAAAACCAGAGCTGCAGCACCGAACCTCAGGAGAGCTGGACCAGCCGCGGCGGATGGCCGCGTAGCTGTTGCCTTACAAGGGTCACATAAGCTATGTACATCAGCAACAAAAGCAGGCAAATCACCAGGAAAAAATGCTCAATTTAGAATTATAAACGTTAGGTTACATACACAACCAATAGCCTAGGCCTACAATGTTAATCGAATGGTTTAGATTTTATTCTATTGCCTATGCCTAAACAAAACGTTTGAACTAGACGTAACTATTTACCGGTGACACGCATTGTTCTAAATCCTCTGGTCCAGAAACGATGGGTACTTTCTCCGAGTTCTCTCCCATGGTGCTGTCTGTATTTTAGCCACTAGTGTTGACTCTTTGGTCGTGAATTCAACAAGTCCAGATTCGCTAAATGGGTGTGAGTGACGTGCAAATGACGGGGAGCAATAGGAATTAATGAGGAGATGGATTTTTGCGGTTTTATTCCACTGCGGTTTATTGCCTTTTCGGCTAGTAGCCTACAAGCCTAAAAGTGAATCTTAGTAGCCTGCCTACATCACATCACCTGAACACGGATTATCAGCGTTAAGGAGTTCCAAATGTTCTATCCTGTCAAACCCCATCACTTGCGCGAAAACGCACGTGGCTTCACACATCCAGAGAGAAGGCCACACACACACACACACACACACACACACACACACACACACACACACACACACACACACACTGATAAATTGTCCTTAAATTGGGTTTCCAGCAAGTGGTGGCTGTATGTGTTTAGGTCAGTGGTCAGTTCTGTTGACCTATTCTTTCCACATTTTGAGATAGGCCTATACAATAGCATGACATAATGTCTTCGCTGCTGGCTGTTTCCTAATCATTAAGCTGTAGAAAAAAAGGTGCTGGAGACTTGGTGCTTGAGAGATTTAGATGTGAAAAGCCACAGAGACACAGTTGCTTAGAAACAGGTAGAATCACAAATGTTGGATGCTTGGCTGTTAGCCAATCAGGGCTGAAGTGATGTTTTGACCTTTCTAAAAGAATATTGAATGAGACAGTGTTTTACATTTAATTTGGGACTCAGAAAGTGTATGCAAATGAAGGTTACATTATTTCCATGCTTGAAACCTGAGATTGCCCTGTGTTTGTTATTGTTTTAGGTATAATTATTTGCATACTGTTTAAGCCATCCAGGCAAACTGTTTGGGAGGCATTGAGCTGGGTAATTGAGGTTATTATATGTGCTTTATAAATATGTTCTTGTTGCAAAGAAGAGGTCTACTTTATACACTCACTTGGCAATGGAGTTGTAAACACTTTTCCCACCACTGGTTAACTGATGGATAATCAAAGTTGAATGTAGTGAGTAACATTTCAAAACAGTAGGCTAATTTACTTTTGAATATTTATTTGTGCAACATGGTGACAAAATCTACCACAAACATGGTAATTTTTGATATTGATTGTTTTCCACTTGAGAAAGCCCCCTTTCAGCCCAAAGGTCCATTGGTCATGCCCCTTAAATAGTAACACATCATGCTCTTCAAAATGTATAATAAAGTTGTTGCTTACATGAATCATTATGAAAAATATATATATATTCTTAATGTACAAAATATTGCATATTACACATCATACAATAAACAGTCATACAGTAGGCTAGACAATTATACAAAAACACCCTAACATTGAAACAAAGAAATCTGTACAGATTCAAAATGCTCTTGTTATTGTTCGTTCTTGACATGTTTCAGGAGTTTGAGTACTCTGGGATGGACAGCTCATCAGTCTCTGGAATCCTGGCTGGTGTTTGGGGCCCGACAAGAATATAATCAATTTCCTTGTTTTGGACTTTTTCATATACACTTTGTAGAGCGTTTGTTTTGAGCAGGTGAGTGGGGTAGTAGTTCTCCCTGCGGCCATCCCGGGGCAGAGTGGCTGTCTTGGAGAATGTTGAGAGATGTTGCCCGTGTGAGAGGCTGGTGTTGGGCCTAGTGGCCGAGGGGCTCCAGCAGCGATCAGAATGGCCCAGGATCTTACATTCACTGGTGCAGGCCCAAAGACCTGCGGAAACAACACAACCATTAGACTCTGTGACTGGGCACTGTAGACAACGTTGTTTCATGGCATGTTTGTTGTTTCTGACCATGGCGTCCAACTGAAGATACCTGGTGAGAATTTATGAACTATTATGTATAAAATCAACGGAGTATTTTAGAGTCATACATTTTGTTCTCATAGATAGCAGCAGCGACATGATTGTTTGAACAACATGCTGTTTTGTGTAGTACTCACTGTTCATTGGCGTGGTGTCCTTTTTGTGTCCATCCCCACTTATGTCAGAATCGCTGTCATTAAAGTCGCTGTCTCCCTTCCCACTGTCCTTCCCGCTGAACTGGGGATCTCTGGCTGAGATGGTGGTGAATGAATTGCCCTTCCATATTGTTATGGGCCTGACCATCTCTTTCCCATATCCTGGCAGTGTAGAATAACCCTGTGAATAGAAACACACAGTGTTTGTGTGTATGTGTGTGTGTGTGTGTGTGTGAGAGAGAGAGAGAGAGAGAAAGAGAGAGCGAGAGAGAGAGAGACACGTGTGAGGAAACAAAGAGAAGACTGAAGGACAGTCCATGATGTCAGTCTAACACAATGACTTACCTCCACTTTAGCCTCCGTCCGCCTGTTGTTGGGCTCAGAGATGACTGTTGTCTGCTTCCTCTCCCCAGTACCTGCCCTCATTGTGTTGTTGTTGGCCAGTGAGGATTTCTCTGGAAACGGTTGAACATCAGATCCACTGCTTTTGTGGTCGGTGATCAATGAATCAATACGGCTGCTTTCCCCCATCTCTACATTTGGCGTGTCTTCTTTTTCGTCGTAGCCTCCCTCTCTCTTCTCTCGCCTGCGCTGATTGCAGGTGGTAGTGATGAGGATGATGGCCAGTAGGAGCAGGGAGCAGCTTCCTGCCAGGACAATGATGATGGCTATGGACATGTCCCATTGAAGCAGCATCTCCGTATCGTCCTCAACCACCGAGGGCACACTGGGTGGGGCGCCTTCCGTGAGAGTCAGGTGTATCGTTGCTGTGGAGGAGAGGGCAGGTGTTCCATTGTCACTAACAGTAACTATGACTTTCAGACTTGCAGTGATGTCGTAGGTCAGCTGGCGGTTTACATACAGCTTCCCCGTGGCTTTGTTGATGGAGAAACCCAGGTGCCCCCCCTCTGTGATTCTGTAGGCCAGCTGTGAGTTTACGCCTTCGTCAGCGTCTGTGGACTTTATCTGGGTTACAACATAACCTGCAGGGGAATCTTTGGACAGGAAAACCTCGGCAGATCCCTTGTTGAGGACTGGCTCTGTGATAGACGGTGGGTTGTCATTCTGATCCACTATTTTTAGTCTGATGACTGCACTGCTCTGAAGCTGAGGTGACCCCCTGTCACTTGCTTGTATATACAACTCCAGCTGTTTCATGACCTCAAAGTTGAAACTCCTCAGTGCATGTATTGAACCAGACATTGCATTGAGTGACACAAACGTGTTCACAGGAGATCCCATTATAACACTGTCTAAAAGCCTATAGGTAATTTTACCATTGTTACCCAAGTCTGCATCCCTGGCTTCAACGGTGGTTATATATGCGCCTGGTGCATTGTTCTCCAACACAGAAACTTCATAGACGGGATTACTGAAGAGAGGGGCGTTGTCGTTCTCGTCGCTCAGTCTGATGGTGTATTGTGTGATTTTTCTCAACGGGGGTGACCCGAAATCCTCAGCCATCACTGTTAAGTTGTACTCGCTGATTGTCTCTCTGTCCAGGGCCGCTGCTGTTACTATCATATAGCTGTCCTCATAAGCCTGCTGGAGTTTGAAATGGTCGTGGCCGTACAAGGTACAGTGAACCTGGCCGTTCAATCCGGAGTCCCTGTCCAAGGTGCTGATCAGCGCCACTAGGCTATCCTTGTCTGCTGCCTCGCTGATATACGCGATGCCTGTCGTGATGGAGGTCATCGGGGTAATACTGATTTCAGGGACATTGTCATTAACGTCTTTGACGTGAATTATGATTTTACAGACGGAGGGGGTCGGATTGGCTCCAAGATCAGTCGCTTGCACGTCTATCTCGTAGGTTTTCTTGCTCTCAAAATCTACTGGGCTCTTGAGTGTCAAGCGACCAGATTGATTGTCCACTTCAAAAAGTTCTCGGATCTCAGCTGAAACCTGTTTTCCAAATGCGTAGACGACCTCTCCATTTAAACCATCATCAGGGTCAACAGCATTTAAGTCCAATAAAACAAATCCGACCGGGGCATCCTCGGACAAATTGACGGAGAAATTATTCTGGTCGAAAACGGGACTGTTGTCGTTAAAGTCAGTAACTTTGATAGTTACCTTTGTTGAGCCAGATCTAATTGGTTTCCCTCCGTCTGTAGCAACAAGCTCGACCATGTAAAATGACTGAGTCTCTCTGTCTAGCTCTTTCATTAGCACCAACTCCGCATATTTAACCCCATCCGCTCTTAGAAGCACATCAATGGAAAAATGACTATTGGCAGAAATTTGATAGCTTTGGATATAGTTTGATCCCACATCCGCGTCCTCGGCAGGGTCTAAAGGAATACGAGACCCTACCGCTGAATTTTCAGAGATCTCGACTGTAGATTCCTTGTTTGGGAACTCTGGAGAGTTGTCATTGACATCCTTTACCTCCACTTCAACATGGATCAGTTTATAACGCTCTTTTAAAAAACTGACCACATCAAAAGTGATGAGACACTGTAAAGTGTGTCTGCAGATCCTCTCTCGGTCAATTCGCTCCCCGACTGTGAGCTCCCCGTCGCTTTCTCTTACCCGAATAAACGAATCGTTGAATTGTTTCATCATCCTGAAATTGGTCGTGGAGCTAAATGACAGACTCAAGGACATGTCCTTGGCAAGGTTTCCGATCACTGTGCCTGGGCCATTTTCCTCATTGGTTTGATATCTCAGAGTATTTCCTTCTGAATCAACCAGTGAGACAAAAAATAATTGCAGAATTGTGAAAACAAACACCATCCGACGCCAAACTGTTAAAACGACTTGTGTCATCTTCAAAGCAACGATGGATAGTTCTTCAAACAGCTTCACTTTCGCAAAACCGGCGACAACTTCACCTGCTGAATTAGCTCCCCATCCGTCTCCAAAACCAGGTTCTGTGGACTGAGCTGAAAGTTACTTGTTCAATGCGCGCAGCCTGGCAGACGCGCGTGTTGCCTCTCGCCGTTGAAACAGCAGCACCAAATCCTGCAGTGGTCGGGTTTATACGGCTCCTCATGCTAATGAGACCAAGTGTGACCAATCCCCCCGCTTTAGAATTCGAAATAGGCCTTATGAAAGACCTTTAAGTCTGTTTTGATTCTGCACAGCTAAGTAGCAAAATAAAAAGGATTGGAGTCAAGTTGCCTGCGTTTGTTTTATCATCTTATTGCAGCTACAGTTTGTGGATAGGTAGGCCTACTAATTTTTCTACCTACGATTTTCTACCTATATAGATATATATAAATCCTAAAATTAATATTTTCTAGGATATATGTGTTTTACTGAAAAAATGAATTTTGCTCAAATGCATTTTGCCCACTTTCTATTAATTAGGTACTTATAGTTTATTCTGGAATAGTCTGCATAGCCAGACCTACAGTACCCCCACAGTCTGTTTTAGGCTCACCCTGAGGAAAGACATACTTCTGTGTGTGCATGCAACCTTATTTGCAAGCACAAGGACAGGATGTGTCTGTGAGTGTCATGGAATGACCATGTTGTTTGAATGGTTGTGTTGTTTGTAGCAGTTGAACCGGTTCTTGTATTCATGAACACTTGCAAAGTCTCATCACAGACTGCCCTTCTCATCCCAGACTGCCCTGCTCATCACAAACTGCCCTGCTCATCACAGACTGCCCTGCTCATCCCAGACTGCCCTGCTCACCCCAGACTGCCCTGCTCATCCCAGACTGCCCTGCTCATCCCAGACTGCCCTGCTCATCACAGACTGCCCTGCTCATCACAGACTGCCCTGCTCTGCTACTCTAATCTCTGGCTAAATGTTATGGGTCCAGTGAAACTGAACTGAACAAGAGCATGTTTGGTAAAAACCCACAGCATTCTCCTAAAATTACAATGTAGACTATAACTCAGAGGGTAGCCTCATCTGTAACTGCTGCCATGAGACGTCTCTGGAGATCAGTGTCATTGTGGTATGTTCTACCTTTGTCCCTATTCATATTCCTCTGTATGGATACGCAGCTCATTCAAACAGCTCTCAGTAAAATTCCAGAAATGAAATAGAAGAATCTGCTATCAGGTGTCATTTCTTGAATTTTACTGAGAACCGTTTGAATGAATTGCTAAGGAATATAAATACTGGGCAAAGATAGATAATAGAAGAATCTACTATCAATAATTGACCCCCTCCCAGTAGACTTCCAAAAATGTTTTGCCTTGTTAGATAGCGATAAGGGCTCCATCAACCGGTGATAAAATGTTCACGCCAAATGTGGTTTATATGTATGGAATAGGTTCTTCTGAAAGTTTTGGGCAAATATTTCATGGCCTTGAATGGGTTCAACAAGACAGTGAGGGAGCAAGCAGAAGAAACATGCATGAGAAGAACTGTTTCAGGGAAGACAGGGATTTCAAATTTACAGCTGGCCCACAGACACAATTCCATTTTTAATGGGATTGTAAATGTATTCAGTTTCAGGAGGTGCCTTTGCATTTTAAGTTCCCTAATCACTCCAGCCCATAACAGGCCTGAAGAAATTCCATGATAGCCTGCATCTGTGGAAGGCACTTAGCTTCTCATTCTTTTACAAAGATTAGAAATCAGAGGCAAATTATATAGTGTTGAAGCTCAACTCTACTGATTATTGCTCTCTACCTTTAAAGAACTCAATGTAATTTCTTGGACGTTAAAGGGATAGTTCAGAATTTTGGACATAGGGTCTCATTTCCGACATACCCATTATGTTGTTGGCTGATTGAAATCATTTTCAGCTTCTTCCATGCTGCCGCTTGTTTCCATTTTCTTGCTAACACTAGTGAAATGCAATAGTATGTGGTAGCATCCACTACCAAACTCACTTAAACATTGCACAGTGCACCCAAAGCAAATACAGTATGAGGATTGTCTGTCAGGGGTTAATTTGAGTGTTTATACCATCATTTAAAAAAAAAAAAAAGTTAAACTATCATTGAATCCTTTACTTTGTGAGGACCTATTTTCTCTGTGGAAGTAGGGTGGTGGAGTGATACTTAACATAACCTAATGTAGTGCCGGGGTTTATATTCCCAGGTAACGTGAAGTATCGCTCCGCCTTCCTACTTCCAAAATTCTGAACTATCCCTTTAAAACATGAATTGACTCTCTCCAGGTTTGGTTTTCTATTGTTCTCGTCCCTTCCCCCCACCCATCCTTGAGACCATTTTCAACAACCATGGTCCCTCAAGATAACGTTTTCCTTTTTAACTCTAAGATGCACTTCTTTGGCACTGATGTGTAAAATCAGAGCTACTTATGTAGCCAATGCACCATTGTCTTCAGGTTGCTCATGGTATGACGCATTCCTTTACATTGTACTTACTATGTTGGTCCTGTGCTGCATGTTAACAAGGCTATTAGCTGAGCCACTCCATTATAGATGAGTTGGGTCTCAAAGGAGTCTTTATCATGATCGTGAGGTATCACAATAACAGGTCACACTCCTCCTGCACAGCTGGGTCCTTTGATTGATTCCCTATGGTAGTCTGTTGATTTTGTCTGTATTACTGCCATTTTTCTTAAAGGTTTGTTAAAGCTAGACCCTTAGTGGGTATCAATCTCTAATATTGTAGGTATGTATTTGAACAGTTAATAGGTTCAACTGTTGTTTGTCAACATCCTACATATATTCTGTGTTACCCTTTGAAGAGAGGCTTAAATTCTACAAGGGGAGAGATCTAACTAATGAAAAAATAACTGGTATACGATGCGATAAGATAGTTTTTGTACCCCACATATGAGAGGGTCTCTAGATTGTTGGTACTGTATGACTCTATGGGCTTATTATGGCAGTTGGAACACATTCATCAAAACATGCTTTTAAATACTTGCCATAAAATCCCAGCTGACTGTAAGCAACATCAAATATTTTTGTTCAGAGGGAGTTGAACTGATTAATTCCAACTTCAAAATGAAACTGTACTGTTTTTATGCTATGTGGGAGGGTAGGAGCTGTGCCATCACTGGGGGTTCAAACCCCAGCGGAAGCTTTGAATTCAGAGAGGAACCAGTGTGATGTTTTTATTGATTCCTCTCCTCCAGTCTGGATACAATAAGGCACTTGAATAGTTGACTGTTTTATGTGTGAACTACGGTATGCGGTGCTCAAGGTGTATCTTCAGAGGGATGCGGTGCTCAAGGTGTATCTTCAGAGGGGTCGCCCAGCAGAAATAAACAAAGTGATTAAAGTTGAGGGAGACGGTGATTCAGAGGAAAAAGTTAGAACTTTGGAGAAACAGCACCCTTCTGACAATACACTGTGTAGCATGATGCAATGCTCCCATCAGGACGTACTGGGAGCTGTTTTTATATTAAATACTGCGGAGTATTCACGTAGTAGTGATGGCAAACATTTAGCAACTTAATGGATGCAAAAGTGAATTTTATGATATGGAATGCAGTTTACAGTAACAGAGATTTTCTGTTACATTATTAACAGTTAAAATAAATGCAAGAAATGTTTTGTGTACATACACCTCCATATACCTCCCCCTCTTGACCTAAAAACGTACAGTAGGCTACAGATGGGAGGAGCAGCCTTACCAGTAAGGGTGTCTCGCCATAGGGGATAAAGATGTGACAGTGTATTTTGCTGTTTTGCTAAAAGCAACATGGTATTTGAGGCATGTGCATCAGAGAACAGGAAGAGGTATAATTATGCAAATCACAGTCAAAGGAATCAGTAATAACTCATGTGGAATGAATGTGTCAACAAGGTGTTCACAATCACTGTGAGAATTAGCTAATTAAACACAACATCTCCTTTTCAACACGTGGCAGTACAGTCACACTAGGATGAAACTATTGTATATTTTGTTGCCAGGGCCTGCATTGGAAGATAATCTTCTTTGAAATATGAATATGCTTTGGTTGTGCTTCTGCAATGGTAAGGAACTTACCATTACTTATACCTTCTTTTTCCTGAATTAGATATATGCCTTTATATGACAAATGTCAGAACTTTTAACTGTCCATTTAGAGAAGATATTCCTGTCGAGAAAGACATGAGGAGATGATTGATCACATTGACTATTCATCTGACTCACATTAATTGCATGAAATGGCTGGGCGAACTGTTTAATCTTTAAAAAAAAAACATTGGATAAAGAAAGAATTCAGCCCCTTAGAGTGGGCTGTTTTTGTTTTTGTCTGGCTGAGTGATACCATTCCATAACAAACAAAATGGTCTGTATCCAGTTATACGGAGGAGATTGCTGTCTCCAGTTGTGGTTGCTGTTTGCTGTCTCCAGTTGTAGTCAGGGCACGTGAGAGGGCTGAGCAGCGAGACAATTAATGGAGGAGAGACAAAGTGCTAGGAGAGCATGTGAGCGACACTTGAGCTCTGGCAAGGCGGAGGGGAAAAAACTTGAGACTAGACGGAACATTTTTTCTTCCTCCTCTTCTTGCATTGCCCAAGATGAATGAGCTTTTCAGATTTAAGAAAGTGCATGGCTGAAATACAAAGAGAGGCTCATCTATCAGCGCTGAATAGTGAGAGAAAATCCTATGGCTGTTTGGGGGGGGGGGGTGAGGGGGCTGTTGGTCTCTGATTAGACCCCGGGCCAGTTACACTCAGGGTTTGCTGCACAAACATCAATCCTCTCCTCTCCCATTCCAAAGCCTTTGAACCGTCAGAGACAATTTCTTCACTGTAAGTTTTAAAGATTTTCTCCGAAATGCACCAACACATGTGGTTATTGACCATTTAATGCAACACGTTTTTTGTGTGTTTTTTTTCAAGAGGCAATTTTTTTTTATCAGACGAAAAGCAAACTCTCAGCATGGCCAGTGCCAGTTTAATATGACAACAGGCAGGCTGCTGTTCCATCACTGTAGCTTGAGCCGTCAGCAGTCCAGTCAGTGAGTGAGTGGAGTTGTAGATTGGGCTCAGGGAAGAAAGACACACATTAGTGGAGGCCCTCTGAGACACCAGATCAGTCTAAACATGGAATAGAGAATATACAGATGAATTTTAAAGCAATTCTCCTGTCTTCTCCACATAAACATTAAAATAACATAACCAATTAACGACTGGAAAGTCTCTTATAAGGGTTCCTCTTCATTGTCGATGCAGATTTATGTGCATCCAGAGTATAAATCGGTGTCCCCAGTTTCCCATGGTGGGAAGAGGTCAACACTAAAATCCAATAACTGTCAGAGAACATTACAGTACATCAAACTGAGATCTATTAAAAAGTACAGGCCATAAAAAATTAAGGGAATTTGTGAAGAGCCTTGGAAGTTAAATGTCTTTTCTTTGTGGCTGGTGTGATTAACGTTACATGCATTGTTATTTTTTATGAGTCATCAATTGAATTAAATGATAACTGCTTATCAGATGAACATGACAAAGTCTAGGGAGAGCTCACGGTTGACCTTGAAGTGGGCTATAATTGACATAATAGAATTTGACCTGGCCTAGATTGACACTGAATATTCACCTTGACTCTCCTGTAGTTTGACCCCTTTCTACGGGGAGAGAGAGAGAGAGAGAGAGAGAGAGAGAGAGAGAGAGAGAGAGAGAGAGAGAGAGACATCTTGTTTAGCAGACGTTTTTATCCAAAGTACAAGAACATGTCACTTAACACTAGCTTTAGCTCACAACGGTAGGTGATGATTGATGGGAAATCATTTGTCAAGTGGCCCGGTGTCTGGCCTTGTCCCTTTGGTCCTTTGGCCCTGGCCCGGTCTTGAACCAACAACCTTTGAGTCTCTGGTCGGATGTTCCTATGCTGTCTTCTCTACACAGCTGTTTCTGAGATCCAGGAAAGAGGCTTCTAAAGGCTCACTCAGTCCCAACACAGGCCTCTGGGCTCAAGGAGTGAGACATAGCAGAATAGACTGGCAGAGATACTGTATACATGGGGAAACATTAGCTCTTAACAAAAAGGGGGGATCTCCACACTCTCAAATACGTTTTAACTGCTTTTAATGCACATATACAGCAGACAATGAATGGACGCGTTTAGCCCTCCGGCCTTCGTTGATGAAGGCCGGAGCGTGCTATAGTCACAAAATGTGATAGTGATTTTCTTGGCCCCGCCTATCCCTCCTTCTCATAAACCAGTGCCATAGACATACTGTACATGGGGAAAGACATTGCTGTAAACTCCCAAAAGAATTGACCTAATGATTTTAAACTTGATAATTAAAAGAGTCGTTTTGGACTTTGGGTGACACCTAGAAAAAATGTATTTATTTCCCCAGCCATTTCTTTCCCCCTGTATGTTTATGGAAATACATTACATCAACAAAAGTATTGGGACACACCAAGTTTGGTGGAGGAAGGATAATGGTCTGGGGTTGTTTTTCTGGGGTTGGCCTAAGCCCCATAGTTCCAGTGAAGGGAAATGTTGATGCTTCAGCTTACCAAGACATTTTGGACAATTCTACGCTTCTTTGTGGGAACAGTTTGGGGAAGGTCCTTTTCTGTTCTAGCATGACTGTGCCCCAGTACACAAAGCAAGGTCCATAAAGGCATGGTTAGGTGAGGTTGGTGTAGAAGAACTTGACTGGCCCGCACAGAGCCCTGATCTCAACCCTATTGAACACCTTTGGGATGAACTAGAATGGAGATTGCGAGCTAGGCCCTCTCGTCCAACATCAGTGTCTGACCTCACAAATGCTCTTCTGCATGAATGGGCACACATTCCCACAAACACACACACACACAATCTTGTAGAAAGCCTTCCCAGAAGAGTGGAAACTGTTATAGCTGCAAAGGGGGGACCAACTCTATATTAATGCCTATGAATTAAGAATGGAATGTCATAAAAGCTTCTATAGGTGTAAAGTGTTGGTGGCCCAATACTTTTGTCCATACAGTATAGTGTAGTCTTTTTTGCCCCAAATGCGGGACTTTACTTGCAACACTGCAAGGCCACTGCACTCGAAATGTTTCACAGTCCAGGGCCGTGTTTCCCAGAGCCATCGTAGCGCTACGTGCATCATAAGATACGTTGTAAACTCTCCCTCTAGGTGGCGCACCGTTTCCCAGAGCCTCCTTAGGTATACCTTAGCTAAGGAAGCTCTGAGAAACAACGCATCAGAAGGTAACTTCTGAAGGTACATCATAAGCTCTCCCATTAGCTGACGCGCCAGTTTCCCAGAGCCTCCTTAGCTAAGGTATACAGTACCTACTACTTTCTTAATGGTGGTCTGACCCCATCGTAAGCTGTCCCTGAGCGATACGCAACGTTCATCCCGTTATAGTTTTAGCAAAATTATACTTTTAAAAAGGAGAGTTGCAATATAGTGCACATCTATCTACCCTACCTTAGCAAATTAGTGTACAATACACTTTATGAAAATGAATGATGAAAACAATGTTTTTGTAGCCTACATAACACATCATGGGAAAGTTGTCTTTTAAAACTGTATTGAGCCAAATAAAATATAGGGACTATCCATAATATAAATCCAACATTTTATTATGTAAAGGAGCAATTTGATGACATGGCTTTTCTGTCTGTCTGTACCCCACCACTATATAGGATACTGACAGATATTAGGCAAATTGATTAATCGAATGAGGCCTTCTAGACCCATAGTAGGGTAGACACAGGTCATTAATTAAGATTACAATGCATCCTTGTATTGAACCAAAGGAACCAATGGTGACGCCGTCCGTGTAGCCATTTAGTTCATGTTAATAATTTCATCAGGACCAACTTCAGTCCTCTGGAGGTCCTCTCAGACAGTCCCATCCTCTCCAAATACAGGCGTTCTGAAAAGGTGGGCTACCTCCTCAGGATGACCTACCACCCATTATGTTGTGCTTAATTCATAGATAGCGCATCATATGATGTACAAAATGTTGACAGATCCATGGTATAAACACAATATAATGGATAGTAGGTCATTCTGATAGTCATTTTCTACCTGTCTATCAGAATGCCCTATATTGTGTTTAAGTCAAGCTTAGCGCATCCTGTCATGTAGGAAATGTCGAAATGCCTGTCAACATTTCCTACCTGACAGAATGCACTACCCATGAACTGCATAACATAATGAGGGGTAGGTCATCCTGAGGAGGTATATGCCAACTTTTCCGAACACTGAAACAAAATCAGTCACCCATTTAGCTATCATCATCATCAGCACTCTTGAAAGAGTTAGGACTGAGGAGACGGAGGGGCTACTCTTCAACAAGTAGCATCAGAAGGGTCATCTTATCAGACCTGTGTGGACCTGGACAGCTGTCCAGATACAGAACTATGTGGTTGACTTTAAAGCAGAAACACGGCCTCTATGTTAAAATGGAGGCAGTAATGCGAATGCTTCATGAACACAACCCATGCAGAACCTTGTCGCGGACACATCGTAGCTTTATTAGACACATACTATTCTATGGGTCAGAATTACTTGTGGCATGTAGACGGGTATGACAAATTAAAACCATTTGGCATTGCAATATCTGGCTGTATAGATTGATTCTCCTGCAGAATCATGTGGCCCAACAAAGAACAACCCCAAAGTAATAAAAAACAACTTTATTAACTGTATTAGAAGTGTTGCCATTATTCATGAGACTGTGCACAGACTGTGGAACAGAGAATAGGACAATAACTCTTTCAAGCTTGCTTTCAGGGTCCCACGGGACATTTTAATGTCATGATATGTTGAAAGTATATTGCGAATTACATCATATGAATTTCCTTTGTTAAAATATTCCTTTAAGGTTTCAAGCTCCTCTTCCATCCTTTCAAACTCAATTTAAAATTTGTCTTAAAGTCTTATAGTGTTCACTATAGATACAATCATATATTGATTAGAGTGTTTCGTTCAATTTAATTTCAAGCCTTTATTTCTACTCGGGGTTCACTGACGGAGACCCTCATTTTCGGCAGAGCCGAGTTTACAAGAATAAAACATATAAAGTACACACACAAACAATTAAATAGGATAATAAAACACTACACACATTTCATCAAGCAAAGCAATTACAAATGGAAACAAAATGGTTCTTTGTCATGACCTTAAAACGATTAGTGGATGGGAGATAGTCTAACTTAAAAGTGTTTAGTAGTAGGTTCCAGGAGTAAGGAGCAGCAAATGAAAAGGAGCTCAGTCCGAGTACAAGGGACCTCTAGAACAAGCCAAGCATTTGAATGAGTAGGATAAGGATTAACATACTGCGTTAACAACCTGGAGAGGCAATTTACCAAGAGCCAGTATATCCATGTAATGGCGGTGGTGGGGGCAACGAGAATGCAGCTTCTAAAAATCTATTTTCTGCCGCGAAACGGTTGTTTTCATCAATCTGTCTTGATGAATCGCTAGTTGTGCTTACATAGAGAGCATAGGCCTGTTGTGGTTTTTCACATGCCTCTGTAATATGATCTTTAGTAAACGTCTTTAGACACGAAATAGCTTCCTCACTTGCTCCAGCACACATGCGCACAGCGTGCTGGAGCAACGATTGCGCGCTGTGCGCATTAGTGCGGGAGCAAGTGAGGAAGCTATTTCGTTTCGAAAGACATTTCTAAAGATCATGGCATGTGAAAACCACAACAGTTATGCTCTATGTAAGCACAACTAGCGATTCATCAAGACAGATTGATGAAAACAACCGTTTCGAGGCAGAAAATAGATTTTTAGAAGCTGCATTCTCGTTGTCCCCACCACCGCCATTACATGGATATACTGGCTCGCGCTGGATTTTAAATTTCTTCTACATGCCTTCGAACTACACCAAAGTGATCTCGGTGAGTCAAACGTCTTATAATATGTCGTAAATAAGGTCCAGGTTGTCAAAAACGAGCATTGTCCTTTAAGGAAGAACAACAACCAGTGAGTAGCCTATTTCACATCTTTTCACGGGAAGACCAACCAACCATGTCATATAAAAGGCAATGGTGAGTATTATACTTCACACCTGTAACAAATCTAAAGGTGGAGTGATAAACTGAATCCAATGACTTTAACATTGAAGACGCCGCATGTCTATAAATCATATCACCATAATCCAAGACAGATAAAAATGTTGCTTCCACAATGCATTTCCTGCAAAACATGGGAAAGCAGGATTTGTTTCTGTCCAAGTCAATCTTCAAATTTATGATCAAGCCAAATAGCACGATATTTGTACTCTGAGACTGAGGGGTAATTTACTGAGGAGTAATTTACTGTTGTTCAAAAAAAATTGTCCATATCCCTATTTTAGGTATTCGTAAATAACATAAATTAAGTCTTACAATAACAATGTCAATAGACATGCATATCGTCGGCATAAAAATGGACTTGGCCGTTTTTTTGTGAAGACGCAATGCCATTTATGTACAGGGTAAAAAGGACAGGACCCAGAATCGAACCATGTGGTACATCTTTTGAGATGGGTAACAGCTTTCACGTGCTGATGCCTATCACATAGATAGTTCTGAAAGAAAGTACAGGCAATATTATCCATACCAATATTACCAAGTGTTTGAAGGAGTAAGTGGTGGTCTACTGTATCAAAGGCCTTAGAAAGGTCTACAAATGGGGTAACTCAATGCTTCTTCTTATCTAAGGCTAACAAGTTTACATCCACTATCACTATTGATGTATGCTAAATGGTGAATAGACTGCATTTACGTATATAGCACTTTTGTCCAAAGTGCTTTACAATGGCCTCTCATTCACCCATTCACACACCAATGGTGGCCAGCTGCCATGCAAAATGCTAACCTGCTCATTGGGAGCAATTTGGGGTTCACTGTCTTGCTCAAGGACACTTCGACATGTGGACAGGAGGAGCCAGGAGTCGAACTGCCGACCCTGCGGTCATTGGACGACCCGCTCTACCTCCTGAGCTACAGCACCACAGGATATTATCTAAAGCTGCTTTATGGTGAAGCCCATACTGCATGAAAAATATCTCCCACATTTCAGAGTTAATTGTTTGCTGAAAGTAGAAGCAGGAGGCATTGTAGTAAAAACAAGGAAATGTAGGAAAAAGGAGTGATGTGGTCTGACAGAGGAGCCCTTCCTGAGTTTGACATTGACAGCCTTAACCACGGTGACACCAGCTCCCAGCCACACGGAATGTAGTCACTTTCTGCGACTAACGACCAACCTAGGTGTCTACTCTCTATAAACCCAGCGCACCGCCACCTCTAAAGCTCATAGATAAATTAAGTAACAGTGCTCTAAATTAAGTAAGCATTCGGCTGACTACTACATACTGTATGTGCTGGAAATCTCAAGATATAATATAATACAAAATATTCATTGTACAGTACCTCAGAATAGCTGTGGCTACCTACCATCCAGTAAAGTATTCAATGACAAGTAGGCTAGCTGTTCTCTTAAGTGGCAGAGAAAGCATTGAACTATGCTTGTCAAGAATTTATTAGTTGAGAATACATAATGTTCTGTGATGAGAGGATAAGTCTTTGATCATTGAAAGAGAACACGAGTGTAATATGTGTGTCTGTCGATATCCGCCCTTCCCCCTTCGTGTACATGCCCGTCATTGTCAGATTCATCCTGGCAACAGCTCCTAGCGGGGACTACTGCCCTGTTAGTTAGGATGAGCACAGCAACACAGGCAAGCACACAGCATCACAACTCACACACTGAGCGAGCACTGTACTTCACACTGTAGAAAGCTTGTTTAAATATTAAAGTAAATATCTTTCTGTGCTCAAAGCATAAAAGATCTCCCACCGTTCACATTGTGTTGTTGAATATATTCATACAGGCTGGCTCATAGGGACAGGTGCATAAAAATCCAGTGTTATGAATAGGCTCTTAGACTGATTATTGCACTCCTCCTCATCCAGAGATCATACAAGCTTTGCACACGGTCAAGGACGAAACGTCTAGAGACAGTCTATTATTCAATTTGAATCAAATATTCATTGTGTTTGTAAGACGGGTCATTTCAATTGTGGTCCCCAAGGCTTTACCCTTCATTGTATTGCATAACTCACTATGGAGATACCAGTAAAACATAATTCCCCTCTCTGTCCTCGAGCACCAGAACATACACTGCTTCTGCTTGGGTTTCAACATTAGACACGGTTTCATCTGTGTACACTGGCCTCTTCCCCTGGCTTCGGGGAATGGTGATTCCTAATGGTCGGTGCAACTCATTCCACATCCTGCTATGCACATGGTTGAGAACAAATTATTCTGGAAGCTGTGATGGCCTTTTTAAGATTGTGTTTTCCTTTTACAGTGAATGCACAAAACATAGCCAGGCTATTTCTATATTTTCTGGTTTGTTAGACAGTGTGTTTTGGTTGTACTTTGAACATACTAATTAGCCCCAAGGAAAACCGTTGAACAGTTTGCAATTTTGCCCTGATTTTTAATCAGTCTAATTTCCCTCTCCATCACACAGGCACGTTCGCACAGCCATGCACACAAACCCTCTGTTTGCATAATTTGTTCACTGTCTGTTCCCGAGAGACGTAGACGTGTGTGTGTGTGTGTGTGTGTGTGTGTGTGTGTGTGTGTGTGTGTGTGTGTGTGTGGTGTGTGTGTGTGTGTGTGTGTGTGGTGTGCATGTGCGTGTCAGTGTGGTGTACATGTGAGTGCCTGTGTGTGTGGGGAAGGGGGGTTGTGCAAGTGTGTGTACTATGTATTCTGGTTATTATTCTGGGTTGGGAAGGAGGGTTCAGCCCCCCCCACACACACACACTATGGCATCACAATGATTGCTCTGACAATTCAACAGAAAAAAACACCTTCTGGCAGACAGTGTTCCTCATCCTGTTATGGAAATGAGATTTCCCCTCTGCCTGCATCCTCAGTGCTTAAATACCTTTTAGCAGAGACTGGGATCGTCTGGGATGTTAACAAACATCCTCCCTGTTCTGAAAGCTCTGGCAAATTCTGCCTCGTTGTTATTTAGGACAAAATATATTATTGTTAGATAATGCAAATTGCAATCCACCGGGTCAGGAATGTAACGTTTCCATCTGAACCACATTCACAGAGATGTGACTCAGACTAGTATCTGAAGCCGGATTCAGGTTTTGTTCAAAAATAACCATTTCCAGTTTCCCTCATTCATTCCCCCACACTGCACTGCACAGTGATGAGTTGCTTTGTGACCTATTCTGGACATCTTTTAACTGTCAGCTATGTGTAAAATTGAACCTCTGCTTTTGAATGACAGTAAGGAAATATTGTCAGCTTGTGACCAATTTGAAAAATCCCATTCCATTGAACCACCACATATGGCGAATAATTCCATACTTTAAAAATCAATTAAACACAACTGCCCTTGACAGCAAATAAGGCAGATGAGGTGCATGGGAGAGAATTTCTTAATCTCATTAATAACATTAATGACTAGGGTTATTAATTTTATTTGTTATTAAGACATTAATAACTAGGGTTCCATAAAACACTATTTTGGTTGTGCTCTGGAGGATAGCAGATCTCTTCAAATGGCCCCTCCTTTGTTAGCCCTTGCTCAGGGAAAGCACAGAGTTGAGCTTCATCTTTACGCTAGCTTATTCTGGTCATAGAGCCCTTTAGAAAAATGACTGCCCTTCATAACAGAGGTGGGACCTGATGGACCTCCTTGCTTGCCAGCACAACGCCAGGCTGCCCTGAGATGCTGCCCCGCAACGGAGTCCGCTATCACCAAGCACACTCTAAACGTTCCCTACACCGCAGGACTCCGCCAGATCAGAATCCCTTAACTCCTCTCTACCACTAGGTGCACAGCGGGAAGACAAAACATCTTCTGGGCTGGTGCCCCCCAAAATCTATTCTCTCTGCTCCATGCACAGTCCAGCTCAGCATCACCTTCACTGCCATTCTCTGTCCCCGACTCTGAAATACCGTAAGCAATATAGGAAAGACTTAAAGAGATGGTCTAACTGTGTGTGCAGTAGCCAACTACTGTGATTGTTGTGGGTATATGTTTAGGGGCTTTATTATAGTTCAATTGATGAACTACTGAATGTAAAACAGTTGCATCATCATGCAGGAATGATCTGCAGTACGCTACATCTTTTTGACACAGTTGGTACTGTATGTGCAGGGATATTACTATTTCTTATTTTCGTGAAACATTAGTCTAACCTCTATTCTTACTGTGAGATTCCAAGCCAGTAATAAGGTGGACATGTTTGTGATGTGAAACTCCCATCTCAATGTTGCCATCTTCTGGTGTAACATGATTGAGCCTGAGAGCATGAAGGCATTGTTTGCAAATGGGGGGAGCTTGTGCCAAATATGTCAGGGGGAGTGATTACAGCCCTCAGTGGCCAGTTGGCCCGCGAGTCCACCCTAGTGGCCAGCCCTGTGGGGGCAGTCAGTTACCCAGGCAGACTGTGGATTGGTCAGGAGCCAGGGAAGGAGTTCACAGCCAAGCCCCGCCCAGCCCAGTGTCACTGGTCCACACCAATAGGAGGCTTTTGCACCCATCAGATAAGGACACAGAGGAAATTGCTTCAGGGTTACAACATTCTAAGATGTCAATATTGATGAGGAATACATTCAGAGAAAGAGGAAAGAATCTGGGTCCTTGAAAAATGTGCTATGCAAATTAGTATGCATGCACACACACACACACACACACACACACACTAGCTATACTTTATCTGTCCTGCTTTGAATAATGCATCCCACAGAGAATAGGATTTATTCACAGCCCAGACTGCCAGACAAATGCTGATTTACCTTGCTTGATTTAGCAACTGACAACTAGCTACACAACATTTCAACAGCAGACCTAAACATGTTGGAATATGGAAATAAGCAATTAAACTAGAATTTAAAAAGATAAACTGAGAGGGAAGAAATGTGGAAAATTAAAATGAAATAAACATTTTAATATGTTATGTATTGCTAATCAAAACAGAATGTGCAGAATACCACTGACGGTGAAAAGAAACAAATGTTTACTGTGTACTGCTGATTTTCAAGGTTCTCGTCCATGTACCTTGGGGTGATGAAATTCAATATAGACCGTGAAATGTAAAGTAGTCAACCTAATTGGATTGAATGTGCCACTGGAAAGGTTTACCAGCAAAGTGAGAGGTACACAGCAGCACGGCCCCTCCCCCCACTTACAGGAGAGGACATGGTTTCATATAGACTCTGACCTCTCATCACTTGCTTCTGAGGCTCAGGCTCAAGTCAAAGCCATACTGTGGGCTACCTCTCTCCCATTCTAATGAGCATGTGTGGTTGGTAGTTGTGATCAGACAGGACAGGATCTTCTCTCAGACGGCTGTCTATAATTCATTAGTCAGGGGAGTTATTAATCAGAGACATAGCATGACATGTATACTATAAAAAGTAGTGAAGCTTTGAAGATTTGCTCTAAGCTTTCATGTCATTTGAAGTCATCATGGTGAGATGGGTCTCCTGTAGGTGGCGGTCTCAGCACTGTTTTCAGCAGAGGTGCTGGGTCTCTCTCTGCCTCTCTTCCTTATTTACAATCATGTGCCCACTTTTCACATTTTTGCATTTTTTTTGTTCTCTGTTATCTGATAATTGGTTTTGCAGTGTAAGTGTAATAGGCTACGGGAAGTTCCTCCTTATACTGGAGAAAGTATAAGGTTTGACACAGAGTACCACCACTAAACCTGTAACAACAGAACACCTATTTTGTCTGAGACATACATAACATGCCACTTAAAAAAATAAACCAAAGAAGAGTCACGTGTCAATTGAAACAGGATGCACTGCAGCTAACAACGGTGTTGCGTCTCGTCCTAGCTGGAGTCAGTGTGAAAGGCAGAGGGTGTTAGTTTAACAGGAGGGTGCTACAGTTGGACAGGAGCTGAGTGTGTGAGTGTGTGGAGGGTGAGAGGGGGGAGCTCAGCCAAGTATGATTTTGTCTCAGAATACTAATGGTGTCTTTGATCTCCCTTGGTTTTCACAAGATTTAAACAATGCATTTTGTCTTCCTCCATAGACTGAGCCTTGCATGGCCAACATGAAGAAATCCTAGAAACAAGTCAACATCCATATTCATTTGCTGAATTTGCTTGAGACATGCATAGTCCATTGAGATCCAATTACAGAGAATCCCTGCATTATTCATTTGTGGCCCTAATAGACTAATTAACTTCATAAAATAATAAGATAGCTCCATACTTTTCTTATGTTATGCATCCCATTACCATAATTGATCTTTGTTTTACAAATACCTTTTAAATTTCTCCTTGATCTATAAATGCTGCATGAAAATGATCCCATATCCAAAATTCAAGAGCAGCACTGGAGATTTACTTCCCCATCGTAACGCATTTACTTCGTAAGTCAGACGACCAAGAAATGTCATGAACCCACATCGCATGAAAGGCTAGAAAGGCACCCTTATGAGAGGCTATTTGGGAATACAATGCAGAATGTTCTATTGGGGCCCTATGCTTAGCATTTGGGCAGATGTAATCAGTGCAGGGAAGTGTGTGTGAGGGTGTGTGAGATGATCTGTTGTGGAGGGTGCCGAGGGCCTCATCACGCCTGGGAGGTCCAAAGACAGTCTGACCCGCTGGCACCTTCACATCTGTTGCTCACACCCTTCCATTGGCCACATTTGTCACAGCGAAGGGCCAGCAACCCCGGTGGAAGATAAGCTTTATCTGGCATTCAGACGGCCCAAATGGCTCAGATTAAACATGATAAGACCACATGACCCCAGCGGCCCCAGGACTGCCATGTATCCTGACACTTTGGGGAGCACTGGCGGAGACGAGAGAAACTGAGAAGATGGCTTGCAGATGATACAGAATGGTTTCCACCATTTGAATAATTCTTGTTAAGGCAGCTCTGCATATTTAGTATGCCCTGTGTGATATGTCCTATAGGACCTCCTTATATAGATCAGCATGTACTCTGTATGAGGATATAAATTAAGTAGAGGATAAAAAAAATGTTATTCATAATTTAGTCATACATTTTATGAATTTCAGAACGCATATTTGATACAAACAAAATATATTACAAAATAAATTGTTGAAGTGGTGAACCTAGCTGTACTGATTTCTCAACAATAGCTCGATGACACACTTGTTTTCCTCCAAAAGGTAAGCCTAGTTATTTGCCTGTTGAGACATTTGCTCCCAGTGGCATATGCTAGGATTAATGCCCCCTGTGTCACCAAAAGACTAGTGGTGAGCTTGCTGCTGCCCTGGCTGTTGTGATGGGCCATTGTAAAAGCCAGGTGGAGTCAGACAGTTTGTCCCGTCTGTCCTCAAATGGCCTAGATTTCAGACCGTGTAAAGAAAAGAGGCTAACACAAGCCCGATACACAGAGCCCTCTCTGACCACCCCTGTGATTGTTGAGAAGTAGTCCACTGAGCATAGATTAACGTTATTCTTGCCATTAATTAAAATCACCTCAGTACTGCAGCAGATGGCCAACCCCATTAATCTGCTCTGATGCTCTTACTGTCGCCACGTAGGTCTTAATCAAGCTGTGATCTGCCTTAATCACCAGATTTAAGTGACAAACAAGTATCACTCCTGTCAACCATGCCTCTGGAATAAGGACCGTTGACCCCAGGTTTTGAGTCACGATGATGTATCACAATAATGACAAACTAGGAATATTAACAGTTATAACTGATTAGATACGCCCTACAGGTATACATCAATTAGCTCATAGAGGGAATTATGCAGTCAAGCAGAGTCTGTAAGAATGCATGTATGCATGAACTGTATAATCTATGAGGAATCTGGGGATACAGTACATACACAAGGGGATGAGGAATACATGGATTAGGGGATGTGAACTACAGGATACTATTGACAGGCACTTTGTTGGTTGCTATAGCTTTGATTTGATATAGACATTTTTGAATTACTGTTGTTTTTGTTTGTACTTTTATGTGTCTCTATGTGTTTTTATTGTGTGCTGTACAACAAATTGCCTCTTTGAGGACGTTAAAGTATAAGTCTAAATCTATTGAAGATAAAATGAGTAGCATTTATCCAACAACTTTTAACGTCATGTAGCACATTGTATAAATAGAGGAACATTCTCTCAGGCATGAGAAGAGAATTTCGATTCTCTTACAGCATAAAATGTTAACCTTCAAAGATGTGGCCATACTGTACGTGAGATATTTGAAGAGATTAAACTATAAGCCTCTTAGTAACAAACAGCTCATTTAGCCAATAGTTTGGCATGACAACTAAATAATGGAGTGGGGGGGGGGGGGGGGGGGGCTGTGTTTCACTGCTTCCAAGGAGAATCTCTTATCAGTGCTTTTAGTGCTTCTTATGTCTGCTCTCTCATCAGTATAATGAACATAAACATTGCAGATAAATTGCTGATATTTTTCACTCAGAAGATTCACACATCCTTTGTAAAGCTACCTGAGCCAGCCTCCCCATGTTATTTTTTCCCCTCAATAAATACTGATCGCATCTGAATGTTGCAAAGCCACATTAAAGCCTTCCTACTTCACCTCTACTGTACTTAACCTCTGCACTCCACCAATGTTGTTGAAGTAGCACAATGATTGATAGGAGAGGGTAAATGACCAATTCTCTTCAACCAGTGAATTACTATTTAGCTAATTCTGATGGCATGATGTTAGCTCAATCTCTAAACTTTGAGAAAAGGCATTGAGTTCCACACATGTTGACACTGGAGACAGGTTGATGCTAGTGCAAACACAGACACACCTCTGGTATTTCTATGATCTGCACAATAGATGGCTTAAGACCTGCTAGTTGATCAATGACTAACCTTCACCCTCACCTGGAAATCATAATGTTACTAAGATGTTGGCCCTATTGATAACGATCCAATTCATATTCAACCCCTCAAGTGATGCATATTCATCTCCCCCAAATCATCATGTTTCTCAACCGATTGAACCACTGTAGGTCTGGCCTAGCTGCCATTGTGTGTTGCTGGTTTGGTTTAGATGAGAAGGAGGACTTAACCTAATAGAGGACCTAACCTGATACATAACCTAATTTTGTGTCAAATAGATCCAACAGAAGAAATGGGTGGTTTTAGGATGAAAGAGTAAAAAAAAAAACATTAAAACAATCTTCCATTGTACATGCACACAACTCTGAGGTTGTCAGGGAACAAACATAATTTATTATTATATATTATCTATTATCTATTATTATTATTATTATTATTATTAGTAGTAGTAGTAGTAGTAGTAGTATGTCACTAATTTTTTATAATATAAATAAGTATGGTCCAGGTAATGCAGGAATAGTTAAACAGTTCAAACCTACTCATCTTCTCACAGAAAGTGGCTACCAGCTCAGACCTTTGTGAGCATGGAAAAAAACATTGGACTAAACTTTATAAAGACACTGCAAAGCTTGATTTAATTACAGTTAAATTGATTTATTAACACATCATTATTTGTGGTCTTAAAGCTAATGTATCATATCCCCTTCAAAAGTTGATTACCCCACACTTTTTGTTCCCACTGGTTTTAATCAATTGACTAACAAATGCTTGAATGCCACGGTGACTCCTGTTAGAGTGTGGCTTCTGACACTTCCTATATTTGCATTCCTGGAGACTAGGCCCTTTGAAGTCTAAACACGTCTGCAGTCTTCAATACAACCAAGAGTGTATCAAAATAATAAAATGTGTAGTTTTTTTTTTACAAATCTATTTCTTTTTTTAACCTTAATCTCAGTTAACTTTCTAATTTTCTCTTGGCATTGGGAGGCATTCTATTGGCATTCGGTGTTTTGATTGATCTTTTCATGGCTGTAGATGTGTTTTTAAAGAGCAGTTACACTCTCAGACTATTATTACTGTATACTATGATTCTCAGTGCTCTATGACAGCTTTTTTATTTCTTGTTTTTTGTTTTTATAATGTGTTCCTACAAAAGTAAATGTCATTTGCATTTAAATATGTTTTTGACATATTTAGGCTACTCTGTTGTCCATGATTTTTTACACAAAACACATAACTTAATAGGCCTTTTAGTGAATGACATTATGCAGGCTCTTCCTAACAACACTTTTGACATTTAATTAAAAAACTAGATCACTTTATCTTAGACCATTTGCACATAGGGAACTCGGAGCAGTTTGCACCAGTTAGTGGCAAACGTTCCCCATTTGGTTGGCCACTTGAAGGCCATTGGTCGATGGACCATCGTATTTGCATACATCAGGGCTTATAGGTCCATACTGAGTCGATAGTAGCAGAGTTCAGCTTGGCACGAAGTTACTTATTCGCACCATTTATGAAGTGTTGTCTCATTTAAGCCCTGCAAAATGGGATTCTGCAAAATTAGAGGAATTGGCGAGTGTACCTTGCTTTTGTTGTTGATCTACTCAGTTCAGTGTACAACTACTAGATACTTCACTTACGAAGAAGATGCACCTGGGACAGAGATCGGGAATCTGTCTCAGGATTTGAAGATTGACCCATCGGAAGACCCTGAAACATCATTCCGCTTCATGCAAGAGACAAACTCGTCGGTGGTTCAAATGAGGGAGATTGACGGACTTTTAACTGTTGGGGAAGCAATGGACAGAGAACAACTCTGTCCGCGGTCCCCTCGATGCTTCGTCTCATTTGACATTGTCGCTTTCTCCAAAGAAAAGTTTCAACTAATTCACGTTGAGGTTGAGGTAAGGGACATTAATGACCACTCTCCCATATTTCTCCGAAATGAGACACAGCTGGAGATATCCGAAAATGTTCCCTTGGACTCCCGATTCCCACTGCAAATCGCTGTTGACCATGACGTGGGGAATAACTACATCCAGAGTTACCATATCTCTCCTTCAAGACATTTCGTAGTTGATGTGCGCAGTAGGGAGGATGGGGTGAAGTATGCTGAACTTGTGCTGGTGAAAGCACTGGACAGAGAAGTTGAGGATTCATACACCATCGACGTGACAGCTACAGATGGAGGGGAGCCTGCCAGATCTGGGTCAATGACAGTGTACATCAAAGTTCTGGATTTTAATGACAACAGCCCAACGTTTGAGCACAATTCCCTGACTGTTGAACTTTACGAGGACTCGCCCGTCGGACACCGCGTCGTGAAGGTGCGCGCTTTAGACCCAGATGAAGGCGTTAATGGTGAAGTGGTGTATGGGTTTGTCGAGGAGCAGTCATCTGAAGTAACGCGCATTTTTAGTATTGACCCATATTCTGGTGATGTGACTTTGAGGGCTTTGGTTGATTATGAGATCAAGAGGTCTTACGAAATAAGTATCAAGGCCTCAGATTTAGGCATGCACTCTGTCCCTTCGACATGCAAAGTTGTTATAGATGTTGTCGATGTGAACGATAACCCACCAGAAATTAAAATCAAACCAATGACCTCGACCAGTGACGGGGTTGCTTATATCACCGAGGCCGCAGCGGAAGAGAGTTTCGTGGCCCTGATCAGCACCTCGGACAGAGACTCGGGTTCAAACGGCTACGTGCGCAGCAGCCTTCACGGACACCAGCACTTCAAACTACAACAGGCGTATGGGGACACATTCATGATAGTAACCACTACTACTTTAGACCGAGAGAAAATCCCGGAGTATAATCTTACTGTGGTGGCTGAAGACCTCGGAACGCCACCATTTAAAACCATCAAGCAATATACCATCCGAGTGGCTGACGAGAATGACAATGCTCCCCTATTTAGCAAATCAGTTTATGAAGTTTCAGTCTTGGAAAACAATATTCCAGGGTCATATATTGCCACTGTTGTAGCGCGTGATATGGATATTGGAAAAAATGCCAAAGTCTCCTACAAACTCATAGATTCAGAGGTCACCAGAGGAGTGTCCATTTCGACCTATGTGTCTATAGACCCTGCCTCAGGGTCATTGTATAGTCTGCGATCTTTTGATTATGAGACACTTCAGCAGATTGAATTTACCATTCAAGCAGAAGACAAAGGCTCACCCCAGCAATCAAGCACGTCCACAATCCGAATCAAAGTGGTCGATCAGAATGACAACTATCCATATTTTACTTTTCCCATTTTGCTGAATGACTCTGCTGATATTCCTCTACCTTACAATGCACCCCTGGGCTATCTAGCTCTCAAGATCAAAGGAGAAGATGAAGACGAAGGTGTTAATAGTGAGCTCTCCTACCGTATTGTACAGGGTAACCCAAACCTCTTCACCATGAATAAAAACACAGGTGAAATTGCTTTGAAACACGCTCTGACTTCCCAAATTGGAGATGTGCTGGAAATGAAGATTGCTGTGATCGACAATGGGAGGTCACCTCTTTCCAATAGTGCCACTATTAGGTTTGTTGTGTCAGAATCGCAGCCCTTGGAAGACCAGGTGGTCATTGTGTTACGGTCCGATGAAGAGGAAAGCTCCAGCCTGGATGCCTCACTTCTCCTCATCATTATGCTCAGTGTGGGCTGTGTTCTGTTGCTGATTGCAATAGGGATAGTTGTTATCACATACAAGCTGAGCAGAAGAGGGAGAAACCACAGCTCCAAGGAAGAGGCGACTCGGGGCCTATTTGAGACCAGACCTCTTCCCATGGTCAACTCTACTGAACCGAACATGTATGGTGGCCACAGAGATTTCTTCAGTGACAAGACTGGCTCATCGCTGGATGATTCCTCTCTGTACGAGGAGAAGAGTGGGGACTCGGAAACAAAGGTAAGCCAACTGTTCTATTCAGTATTCAAACACACACATATTTAATATACCCAGTATATCCCAATGATATCTTGGTCCTGAACCTTCATCTGAAATTAACCCCCATTCTCTCATTCTGTCTGTTCTTTTAGATGTTCCTGCCCCACAAGTCTTTCCAAACAACTTCTGTGTGGCAAGGAGACAAATACTGTCTGCAACTGAGGTAAGAACACCCCCCAAATACGGTGACTTTTACAGCTTTGATGTCTGCCTGCTTTGATGTCAGAATGGCTGCCACTGTGTGTGCATGACATGCTCTCTGCATAAACACAATGGTGGTTGTTCAGCGGAGAAGTGGGTTGGTGGGTGGTGGCGGCAGGCTTCATAAGGGGGAAAAAAGCCAACATCAATAATCAGATAGAGTGCTGCAGCCTGGCTAACGTGTGCAATTCTATTCACAGCGGCGCCGGAAATACAGACCAGCTGAGCGTAAAGGACAGCGGCAAAGGGGACAGTGACTTCAACGACAGCGATTCTGACATCAGCGGAGACGGAGGCAAGCGGAACCTCAGTACATTTCAGCCCTGGGCAAAGAGTAAGTTTACCGCCGGCGCCTTTTACTTTAGATTTCATAGTTGTACTTTTCACACGGCGGAATAATAATGATGATGATTTGCATTATTATAGCATTTCTTTTTAGCTTTGCATTCCTGCTGCCAGCCATGTTTAGCTTCCTCCCGGGCTCAGTGCACAGCTGTGCGACGATCAATGACACTTTTTTTCCCCCCATCCTCGAATGGTAATTCTATATGTGCATGTGTGTCCTTTTTCAGGTTCGTCCAGCACTGCTAACATCCATTCTGTGGATTGGCAAGGCACTTACTGTGTAATACCAACCCAGAGCTTTAAGCCCTCTGGAGACAATGCATACACAATAGGCTTTTCCCCAGCACCAGTCTACAACAGTCCTCATGACTATCCCCGCTCCTGGAAAGGCTACTGCACGAACATCCCCAAATCAACACTCAGCATACAGACGTTCTCCAGGACAGGCACCCTCCCGCCCCACTCCTCCAGTCAGCAGAGAGAGAGTGCAGCTGCTGCAAGTCAGAGGCACAAACACACAATTGTTACTGTGACCACAGCGTCTGAAGTTGCAACCATTTTCTAGACATACTGTACTGTAACTACCGCGCTACCAGTTTGCTTAAGTAGACACTGTAGTATTCACAGGATTACTGCTCACGCTAGGACATGTTCTGCACTGTAAATACTTGTATATTTGATGGTTTTCACATGGTTCAACAGATAGTGTACTGTACATATTTTATTTGATTATATATATAATTTTGTATTTTGATTTGTTATTGAAATGTGTTTTTCTTATGAATAAAATCAAAATTGAAGCATTATTGTTTTACTTTAGCACTGCTCTTCACATTACCCTGCAACTCTCTCAAGATATGATGGGTGGTCATATGAATATTAGCTATAAGAGAAACACAAAGAACTAGACTCATATAGACTCTTCACTCTCATCTTTCTATAAGAAATGTGTCTGAATACTTCTACTAAACATACGATTTTGCATTGAATGCCTAATGGAGATAAGCCAGCAGTGCTAATATGAGGCGAATGAATGAACGTGACACAGAAAAACAACATTGACATGAAACAGTCTTATTTCAATACTGGATACAAACCTTGCATGCTCCAGAAAGAGATAGCCTACAATATTTTCAATTGTGTTGTAGATACAAGCATGTTATAAAGAAAGTTGGAAATAGTCAGTCAATAAGGTGTCTTGACACGGCACAAGATCAAGATTCATCATGGTGGACGTGTTCAGCTGTTCTTAGGTGGTCCAGGTTGGCCCTCAAGGAACCTGCACTTAGCAAGGAGCCTGCAGTAAACCTCCAATTTGGGGAATATTGGCACAGAAAGAGTGTTTTCTAGCAAGATATATGTCTTCATCATGTCTTCAATATTTTTTTTTATTTTTTGTTGATGACGTTGTTTTGGCTCATCTGTATGAGAGGTGTCGTTCTTGTTTAGGTGTGTATGTGTGTTCTGTTGAAGTAGAACACTCCATCTGCTTAAGGCCAAAGTCAAATAAGCCTGGTAAATGAAATGGTAGATGGACTACACTTATATAGTTCTTTTATTCAAAGCGCTTTACAATGAAGGCCTCTCATTCACACCAATGGTGGCAGCTGCCTTGCAAGGTGCTAGCCTGGTCAATGGGAGAAATTTGGGGTTCAGTGTCTTGCCCAGGGACACTTGGACATGTCATCAGGAGGAGCCTGCTGTAAAAGCAAAAGCAAATAAACACCAGCATTGCTGACATAATCTCACCATCTGACATAATCTCACCATGTGAGGTCCCTGGAGGGAGAGGAAAGAGTTTCCTGAAATCTGCTGGATTGAGCTTTATTAAATAAGCATTGTGTGTGTGTGCGTGTGTGTGTGCGTGCGTGTGTGTGTATGTATGTGTGTGTGCGGGTGTGTGTGTGTGTGTGCGTGCATGTGTGTGGTGTGTGTGTGTGTGTGTGTGTGGGGGGGGGGGTTCTCATTCAGGAATATGATTGAGATTACTTTACAAATCTGAGGACCATGACTCATCAAAGTCAGATATGAACCGCAATCAATGTGTGATATGGAGCAGTGCAATCTATGCAAATTACAATTGATTCAAATTCACAACAGGTATTTCTTAGAGAGAACAATTACAACTTGCATATCGGCGCACCACCCTCAAAACAGAGGATAATTAACTACAATCACCACCTCCATTGATAGGGTTGTCTGGGACGGCTCCAGAAACGTTGGCCCTGGCGCCTGTCATATATGTGGCAAAACATGAACACTCAGAATAAGCTGTGATGTATGGGTTCTCTTGGTGAGCAGCAGTGGAATAGCACTATGAAATAGTAGTAGGTCATACAGTATAAGGTTGTAGTTTTGCTTCCAATGATGTACTGTGGTGTGACAGGTCTCCAATTGCCCTCAGAGCAAAAATGCATTTATCAATCAATAGAATATGGCTTACCTGATCAGTGCTTTATATTTCCCATGTAGGGCAAACAGATGCCCGTTGACCCTGTAACCAGTGCTACAAGGAATCTGTCAATTCAATAAGAGATAGAATGGCTGTTAGAGAAAAGTGCCATCAATTAATATGTAACCTACATTAAGGGCTTAACCAGGGCGGGATTACACACGTTCCGCAAGCTCTCCTGCTTGTGAGATGGAGGCGCTGACAGCTACGCCAATAGGGACGTCCCTCTCTTACAGGGACTGTCAGCGCTCCTTTGCGGAGTTTCACCATGCTACTCCACGTTTCGATCTACATATAGGCCTACGTAACACAAATGTACATTCGGATTCACACTCTCCTTTTCGCACAACGTCCTCTGTTGATCTCCACAGTCGATGGAGAATGAAGGGTTTCATGATACCACAGTGCTCTCTGAACAGTATACTGAACAGTATATCACAGCATCTGAACAAATCTATCCCAGATTCAAGGTGAATGTTTATTTGTTGGCAGATTTTCAAAGTCTGCCTTTTCGTCATGCTGAAGCACCTTCATAAGCCAGACAGGCTCCTATGAATACAGCGACCCAGACGGGTAAGATGATAGGCTCCAGAATGAGTTGATTCTTCTCTGACCTGAGTGTTGACTCTGGGAAGCCAATTGTTTGTCATGTCGATGGTGCTTCCCTGGCTGCCGCAATAACATTTATCTTTACATTCGTCATCAAGGGACCCTTATCTCTTTCGGCTAGTGCTGCCCAGAGTGCTACTGTAGTAGTTTCTCAGTGTCTCTCGGAGATACGGTCCCCATTCTGTTCATTTAGCCTACTATGAATAATTCGTGTCATCCACGATAAGGAATGTTAACTCTGCATTCAATCCCTCATCAGCGTCCTGTACTTTGATCTGCAGCACTGAAATATCAAACACGCCAGAAAGCAAAATCGACTAAACAAAGTTATCACTGGCAATGGGTTGTCACTCTTGTCCACAATTCCTATCCAAATTAATGATGTTGATAGCTTTGGGTACCCATTATCACTGGACCGTATTATTTGCACTTTGATGTTCTAAGTCACCTCATAAGCAAATCTAATGATGCCCAGGGCAGGTTCAGTTCAGCAACACGTGTAGACTATTCTCATTACACTCTGAAAGCTGTCCACAAATGTGGGTTTGCTGGCGTTAAAAATATTTTGATTTGCACTGTCAGTTCAGACTTAAGTGGACTTCCACCATTGCCATGACCACTATAGGTCTAATTCTGCCTGTTCATTAATTCTGCCTACCTCCACCCTCATCATCAATTCACATTTCAATATCTGTATTAGCCTATGGTTTTGGATGTCGTTCCGGCCAACATCTCAGTCTGTAACAATTTGTAGAAACTGTGTTCCGGAGTTCTATCTCTATTGGCGTATAAATCAAGTGACAGCTTTCATTAACATCCAGTGACAGCATGCAGCGATGACACACTTTCATCCCGGTCAATAGACAGCTGTCAAGCCATCTACCTCATGCTAATCAGACATACTGGGTTGCTCGATTAATCGAGAACGTGTAGGGGCTATTCCATGTCCCATAGGTTCCCCGTCTCAGTGCACTCTGCATCCTCTTCAGTGACCACATACCATTTGGTCCGGCTTTCTCTTGTATGTGTGTGTGTGTGTGTGTGTGTGTGTGTGTGTGTGTGTGTGTGTGTGTGTGTGTGTGTGTGTGTGTCGAAAGCAGGAATGCATAGGGAAGTCAGCCTAATGCCAATCCTCAAAATCGATTGCACCACTAGGGGGAAACACCAAGCTAAAGAACTCCATGAATGTATAGAAATAATCCCAGACAGTTCAGTAGGACTGGGAGTGTAGGAGCTGGTCAGCACAGCTGAATGTATGGGTGGGTCATGCAGCATTAAATTAAAATGGACTGCACTAGCGACTTTCTAACTTAAAGCACTTTACAATGGCCTCTCATTTACCCATTTACCAATGGCGGCAAGCTGCCATGCAAGGCTTTAGCCTGCTCATTGGGAGCTCAAGGCCATTTCGACATGTGGACAGGACAGTGACCTTAAATCATTACAAGGAACTTACGAACATGAGTTTAGCCTCTATCATACTGGTCCGCTGAAGGATAGAATGAATTTTTAAGCTGCAATACAATTGTATTAGGTATCGGTCACAATCGGTTATATGAACTGTGAGTCATTCCAATCGTAGAGGCACTGAGAAGTACTTTACACATAAGTCACAAGACATGAAGTGATGAATGCTATATTTAAGAGGTTGCCTTGCCTGACTGTCGGTATCTTCTACTGTGTACAAGTCAAATGAGTAAATAGAGGAAATGGAAGGAAATGAGAAGGGTGGAGTGTGAAAAAGTGAATTGTTAGAAGGTTTGGTGAAAGATTTATTGATCTTCATTTGGTTATGTATCTGGGTGTAAAACCTGATGACAACCACTCGTGTACTGTAGAATACAGAATAATAAAACACAACAGAACAGGATTGTCCTGCATGGGCTAAACATGTTGGTCTATCTGTTCATAATGAACTAGCCATAAAATAAAGCCTTTTTTATTTCTAAGAAGAGTTGCCTTGGACTTCATTTTTTGCACACCCACCCTCCTTTGAGGTAATTGTTAAATTGGCCCATATTGAGGTACACTGTTAAATTAGTCCATATTGCCACCCACATCAATGAAAACGCCCCTATTAATGATTTCTCTATCCAGACATTGCTCTGCGGCGTCTAAACCCCACTGTTAATAACAAATCTTTACAGCTACAGTCCAGGACTGCATTCTTTTTGTTGCCTGCTCTCACCTCTGTAGACTTCACTTCAGCCAACCTGCACTGCAGTCTCATACAGAGCACTGCACCTGCAGGCCGAATGCATAGGCACCTCTGTCTTGGGCAGCACAGTGCCTGCTGTTCTGTTTCTTCAGACTGCTGTATGTCAACAGTGGTAGAGAGCAGAAATCCTGGGATGATGACAATGCTGATGATGATGAATCAGTACCAGTTGTCTCTGCAAACTGCTGAGCACGGAGTGTCTCGTTATGTCATCGTGGGCCATCATGTAGACAGCTGACAATTGAAACGCAGTCAAGATGCTATTTTGTTTCATTCCACACGGATGAGGAAATGAGTGAGGTAATATGTTTCATCAATCAGCCTTAATTGACTTGGTTGTGTAATTAGCCAGCATGTTTCGTTTCTCAGGTTCCCCGAAGTTATTAGTTTGCAGTAAAAGGAATTCCTCAGAGCCAGCAGTTGTGGTGCTATCTGCAAGACTGACAGTTTATTTTTTCTCTGTAGGAGAGCTCCCTCCACTTTCATGCTGCTGTAATATATATAAAACACTTTACAGTACAACATAACAATACTAATTGGTGGTGAAACATACAGTACATTGTGTTAAGTTCACCTACCACTAGGTGGCAGGGTGTCCTCCACATAAAGAACCCATATAAGAAACATTAATGAAAACCTTCGGACATTGCTTATACATTGCTTATACATTGCTTGCTCTTATTTGCAAATTAGGCAAACCGCACCCTTGCAACTGGCATGTCCTTGTTAAGAACTAAACCATAGTTAGACTCTTGCCTCACTCGCATTATCTACAGTCAGGGGCGCCGCCAGGGATTTTGGGCCCCATGAAAAGATATGGCATTGGGCCCCATCAGTGGTATAGGTTTCATTTGAACATTGGGGGGACACAATAACTGGGGGGTCTGAGGGTCCTACCCCAAGAAATGTTGAGGTCACACTGAATTTCCTGCATTCTGGTTCATTTTTATGCACCAATTTGACTTTTCTGCATCAGTTTACAGTGGAAATGTGTTTATTTAAAAGATAACTCTAAATTCAGGCACCAGGTCACAATTCAAAATATAATGGAATATAATGCATTAAGGTTCTAAGGCATTTTGTATTGCTTTCAAATATGTATTCTCCTGTAGCCTAAAGTTAGGCTACATTTCTCATGTAATATTCTCCCTGATGAGTCAACAGCCTAACATTAGCTAGGTATGAATCGTAGCCAGCTAGCTAGCCAGCCAGCTTGGCTATATAGGCTAAAGTTAGATCCACACCAACACTCCTCACTCGCAATTCAGGCCCGTCGAGACTGGCGGCAGAACTGAACCATTTCATGTAAATAGAGAAGAAGGGCAATTGGCTCTCTGGATGTTTACTTTTTTCCAAAGACAAGAAAAAAAAAAAAAAACATTTGTTTTATCAGTACATTGTAAAATAATTTATATTAATGATGATGATATGGAAAAAAGGTGTACCTATGTTCTGATATTTTGGGGGGCCCCTGTCAGTCACAGGCATTTAGAATCATCCTGACTTTTCTCCCTCATACGCCGCCACTGTCTGCAGTTAGATAGCGGATAGCACTGCATCACTTCTTTCACTTTAGTAACATTATTTTCTCCCCCAAGGCTCCCTGCTAGGCTGAGTAGGCTACCTTTTTAGTTCACGTACAGTTTGTGTATAAGTGTAAGAAATCATTAATATATCCAAATATATATTCATCACTATACAGTATGTATAGGTGTAAGAAATCAATAATAGATCTAAATATACATTCATCACTATACAATAGGCCTATGTGTAGGTGTAAGAAATCATTCATACTCATGTTCTATGTTCTTCTTTGGAAACATTTGCATGCATATCCATATTATTACATATTGATCACTCTTTAGCCAAAACACATTCTTTTATATTCTTTTAAAACTATAATGCTGACTGGAATGTATTGCATCATCTAGAGCAAGCAATCTAGGGAACTAGGAAGCCGGTGGTGCATGTCCGGGATCTGTCTCTGCTCACAGAGGATCTGCACCTTATTCATACTGCTGAGAGGCCACATCCACATGACACAGATATTTCTGAAAACACATTTTCCCTCCCTCCGGTAAAAGAAAAATTGCGTCTACACCAACAGATTTTTGGAGAATATCACCGTCCACACAACAAGGAAAGGAGATAAAAAAGCTTTAAGGCTTGCATCTGCTGGGCCTGGTCCAGAAGCAACGTTTGCGGCGTAGTCCTTCTTTGGACCTCGCAACATTACTAAGAGGTGGAATAAAAACTATTTGCCGCAGTATATTTATTCGCCTCCTCTCTGAGGTGTAGTGGTGGAGTAAAGCTAGGTTGATTTCTAATGCATTAAAGGTATAATATGTTGTATGTGGATTATTTCCCCCATCTAGTGTCTAAAGATAAGAACTGCAACAACACAACGTATTGGTTGCCAAAATGCCAGAGAATGTACTGTTTCAGTCATACTGTGATACGATCTTCACTCCGAGAGGAACATAACATTACACTAATCAGTAATCACAATCAAGTATTTCAGAGTGCCATGTAATAAGTTATGTTAGATGCTGTAGTGTGGAGATAACGTTAGGTCTGACTATGCAGATTCCAAGAAAGATAACGATAGCTAGTTAGCTAGCTTACCAGTCTAGTAGAAAAGTAGCCATGTCATCATGCGACTTTATCCCATGAAACTCCATAAACTCCATCCAACGAGCAAAGGCTCGCCCGATATTTATCAGACTTTTGCTCCTTCTTCGGTCACTGAGCTTTTGAGATTGGTATCGCACGGTTCGCCGGGGCTCAGGCCGAGAAGCAGGACTACGAAACTCGGCCATTTTAGAAAACGTTTAGCTGAAAAGAGTGAGCGGAAGTGGACAGAAAAGCTGCCGTTTTATAGTCGCACACACACTTGATGCTAACCAACATCTATAATGCTGCTAATTCATGGAAGAATAACGTTAGCTGGCTACTGCTAATCTCACAGTGGTGAAGCTAGAATAGTACCTGGCAACCCAGCGCGCACTACCAACGCTGTAATACTATTGGCTGGTATGATATCAACAGAGTGTCATTGTCGGGCCGTCAAAATTTCATAATGTAATAATTTCAGACAAAATAAAAAATTTTATGGAAAAGCAATACTTTTACTCTGCAGCCTTCGCAAAGCCCTATGGATGTATTATTCTTGAATTTTTTACTTATTTTAATCCACATATAACATATTATACCTTTAATCAAGCCTAGCAACATGGACCAAATATAAAGAGTCCTGTATATAGCGTCATTGTTCTTCCCAGACTGTTCATGCGCAATAGAGAATGGCGCGCAAAGGAGACCCGAAAGCTCCGTTTTACCCTTCCCCACGAATCCAAATAAACCGGAGTTTTTACCAATCTCCACCTTGGAAGGCGTCCTCAAAAAGATCCGATTTCAGAGACCAAAAACGCTGTGGACGTGTGGACGGGAGGCCAAAACGTAAAACGGATGTTTTCATAAATATTCGTGTACGTGTGATCGGGGCCTGAGTGGACCAATCACTGAGCCAAATATTTAGGTGATTACCTACGCCCAAAATGAATGCTGGGGAGGAGAGTAATGTTTTTGGTGGCGTGTGTGATTATGTGAGTATGTAGCCTATGTGAGTGAGTTAGTAAGCAGGATTACGCAAAAACTACTGGACCAATTTTGAAATTCGGTGGAGGGCTGTAGCATGGGCCATGGAAGAGCCCACTAAATTTTGGAGCAGAACCGATTCACAGGACAGATCCACGAATTTAAGCAAAACTTTTAGCACAGTCAGCTCCCCGTGTGGGGGTGCTAGAGACACAGGGTTTGGACTGGGGTGTGCATGCAGTGCATTGAACCACCACCTGCCAGGAGGGGGGGCGCCACAGAGCTGCCCAAACACACCACCCATTCACCTCCATTGCTCAGGTATAAGTGGCAAACTCTGCCCAATAATTTTTTTTATGGGTAAAAATTATAGTTTACCTTAGAATAGATTAGATAAAATAAAATTAGATAGATGGATTGATATATAGTTTTCATTCTTTCTTTGCTGTTATTAGTGTGAGTGAGTGAGTGAGTGAGTGAGTGAGTGAGTGAGTGAGTGAGTGAGTGAGTGAGTGAGTGAGTGAGTGAGTGAGTGAGTGAGTGAGTGAGTGAGTGAGTGAGTGAGTGAGTGTACAAGGCCACAGGCTGAAGGTGGAGCCCAAGGGGAGGGCCTTAAGAACTGGGAGCCACAGCATAGGGCTTGGCTGAAAGGGCAAACAATCTTTTTGGCTGTGGCATACGGTGACTTGCTGGGCACCATTTCTGAATTAAATTGATTGTTTATTTTATTTCTGATCTTTAAGGTGCTGTACGTCTATGAAACAAAACAGGTTTGTTTAACATGAAATAAATACAAACTTACCAAACATACATGAAATTGCAGATCTGAGGTTTTCTATCCCTCCAATAGGGTCTTAGCCATGGCGTTGTGCGAGGTACCCGTATGGTACGTGCAGGTCTGGTCTATCGGGAAATAATTGGTGGATTGGCGCCATGATTTGGATCTGCTCCAAAAAGTAATGGATTCTTCCTTGGCCCATGCACCCCTCTACCAAGTTTCATAAAAATCAGTCTGGTAGTATTTTAGACAGACGGACAGGCAGACAGACAGACTAACAAACACACAGCACCAAAATCATAATGTCCCCCTCAGTACTTAGGAGGTAACAAAGGGATGCTGAATGCTGAAAGTCTAGAACAAAGTAAATACAAGTCTGGATTGTTTGAAGGCCCAAGTGACTCTAAATTAGTATGTGAATTGAACCAGGCCAGGTCCAGCCTGGCTTATGTGCGTGGCTGGCTTGTTTCTGTTCAGGACTGGTAGGACGAAGCTAGTAATGCCACTGAAATAGCTGTGAATTGAAATGACATGAAATAATGTCTGATAAATTAAGATAGGTCTTGTCGCCTGGACACATCAGTTCCAATGCTTCCAATGCTAATCCAGCACAATAAGAGCAGCAGCTACAGTAGCAGCTTCCATAACATTAATGGTAGCGGTCAGTGGCTAAAGCAGTTACTCTGATGATTCCTTTAACGTTAGCTATTTTGCTTCAATTGGTTCAACTTCTGTTTCAGGACAAAGGCAAGGGATAAACCCAGATAACACAAGGATAGCGGACCTACAGCGGATCCCCAATGGACAAGCTGGCGGACCTCTGGCCGAATCCGCTGGCGGGTTTCTGGCCATTTGCACATCGAATGGCAAGCAGACCTCTGGCGGATTATTAGCGCCAGGGACAGAGGTCCGCTAGTAATCCGAAATGCTCCTGCTATTGCTCCACCACCATTCCACGGGTAGTCTATATCCTAGGCTCATTGGCCCTAGGTTTATGGATTTCTATTGCTAAATTAACTTACTCTGGACATTTTTTTGGTTACCCTTCCTTTCATAGTCCCCCAATTACTAAACATTTACCTGGTAAATACATGCAAATTATAGCCCAATATATTATGGGTAATTACTGAGACACCTATACTTTAGGTATAATTTCAAAACAGGAGTATTTCAAATACTTGGTAGCCTCCTGCTGCAGTGCCTCCTCAGTGGTTCCCCTCGTGACTGGGTTTTTCCACGTAGCCCCTAAGAGGGATAAAGAAAATATTAGCTCAGAAACACATTTCTGCTTTATTGGAAAAGCGACAGTAGAAAAGGACAGGAAAGGAGGGGATTGACACCTTCATGCTCCAATGTACCCATTAATGCGGGGCATGCTTTTAATTCTAAACGTAGATTTATTTACAACAGACTATTACATTGCACCAGGGATTCTCAACCTATTGTAAAGCCCACTTCTGATTGTTAAAATTCTGAGGACCTAATGGAAGCAGATCCTGATCCCCCCCTTGGTGAATTTTTCACTGTTTACTACATTAACTAGACATTGAAAGAGAAATCAACACTACCTCTGCACTTGTTTTATTCCAGATCACAGGAGCATAGTTGTCCATGATCAGCCCAGACAGTAATGAAGGTCACATGTGGGAAAAGACAAAAGACACAACCCATGCATTATCATGTATATTTTGTTCTCAATGACATGAAAAGTAGACTACTATTGCTTAAAAATATGTAAACTGTATAAACTTGATCATGATCATGATGCTGAGCCCAGTTTCTTAAGTGAGAGGAGAGCATACTTGCGCTTGTTGCACGCAAGCTTTTCTCAGTATTGTGACAATATTACTACTTTTTAAACCCTTAATAAGCATTATTTGACCTTTCAATTATCTTCACTTACATAAACAGACAGTGAGTGTGTGGTCTCTGAAATAATAGAGAAATATTATATAACTAACAGAAATACTTACACAAATAACTAAATAGCTTAACTCAAATACTCATTGAATTGCTGAAACTGAACAAGGAACACAGTCTATCTAAGCCTGTTGCTACCCTTCTGTTGCCAAAAACGGTAAATGCAGTCTACATGTTTGTAGTCAGCTAGCAAGAACGTGGACTAAAATGAACACAACTGAATGTAATGAACATAAAAATCAAACAACGTACAGTTACTCTTAGCTACCAATAGCCTATAACCAGAGATTACATGATACTAGTATGAAGAAGCTATCAAAAGCCCTACCGAAGCCATAGCTAGCAACATAGGGCTAACACTAACCTACCGGGCATTTCTAGGCAATGATAAAATATGGTGGTAGAATCTCACCATTAAGGGATTGGACCAGTACACTTTCATCACCTTGTTCAAATATAATCATCCCTCACACTGTTTTCCATCTCTATATACTAATAAAATACTTACAACTAAAGAGCTACAACACAGAAGCTGGCGGCCAGGCTAACATTACGTTAGCTAGCTAATATTAATGCTAGCTAGCTAGTTAGCTAACTTAAATGTTTCAGCTAGATAAGATAGCTGCCGTAATGTTAAGTAGCATTAACATTTGAGTAACAAATGTTTGCTCAATACATCGGACATTTTTTAAAACATGTTTTATGTGATGTTTGTATACAGCTTTATATTTTGAACCAGAATTTACCTGACTTGTCCGGGGTGTCGTATTGAGCTGGTCGTCAGTGACTAGGTTGTTCAAGACTACCCTCCAGTGATGGTTGCAAGTGGAATTTTGACGGTATCCCAACCGAGTTCCACCATGGGAAAATGGACAGGGGAGGGCATGCCATGCAAGCGGAATTCCGATGGTATCCCAACAGAGGTCCACATGGGTTTTACCATCAGAAAAGCGACAGGGCAGGGCGTCAGCGCGTGCGAATGCGAGTGGAATTCCACTCGGACACCGCTACCGACTCACCAGCAGAAATTATACAGCTGCTTAACAACGGTGCCCCTCTAGACACCGCCCAGTAGAAACACTCCAGCGGATTGTCGCTCTGATTCCAATGGAGGACCGATATCTGTGTGTTATCTGGGAAAAGGTTGGAGTGAAAGGATGAACGTGTGGAGGTTTGGGGTATAGTCCCATTAAATCATCCCCATCGATCTCCCGGGTGAGAGTCCAATACCTTAACTGCTACTCTACTTGTGCAGTGGAGATCGGCAGGTTGATTTTGGTGTCCTTTATTTTAGTGTGCTGGGACTACTGCCTCTTGTGGTGCCGACAGAGAAATGCAGGTCAACATTGACGGAGAGGGGGAGTGACAATCAGACAAACGCTGTACTAGGTGCTGGCTTACAGCCACGCACAAAAACCTTTAAAGCAATCTTGCACATTTCCAAGAGGAAAGCTGCTGGAAATAATACATGAATAGAATAACAGCACTTATGTATGATCCAGAAAACTTCCCAGATAACTTCCCAGAAAACTTCCAGAGTTACACAGAAATGAGGGAGGAATTAATGACTTTGACAAAGGCCATCAAGTGTTACTGACAAGATGATTGTGGAAAAGACAGAGATTGGTATGAGCCAAAAATGAGAATAATCAATGAGTTCAAGACTAAGGCTTATGAGAGGCTACAATCCTTTCCTGTTCAGTGCCCGGCAGAGAGAAATGACCAAATTGACTATAATGACAGCCTCTCCTTACTGAGTCGTAGGTCTAGCAGGAAAAGCTCACATTCAAGCTCCTCATCATCATCAGCTCGTCTGGTAGCACAGGCTGAGAAAGCAGCACTTTTAGCTAAGGCTGCTGCTTTGAAGGAAAGGCAAGCTCTGGAGAAAAAGGAAGAGAGTTCAATAAGAGGAAATAAGAAGGCAGGAGATTCCGGATTTTGAATCTGAGTTATCTGCTACTATCAAGCTCCCATTGTTCACTCGTGCTGAAGAGCAAATTCTATGTAATTATACCCCAGTTGATGGCATGAATGCATACTCGGAGAAGAGAAGTCAAGACAATATGGATTTGGAGAATTTCTTCAAAGCAAACTGTCAAACAGGGCTCAAACAGCAAACATGAACAGAGATTGTTCATCCAAAGGATAGAGCACAACATCTACCCCTGTGGTAGGATCCAGATGCACAGGAAGGTTTCCATGGTGTCCACAGAGGACCCAGGTTACTCCAGGAAACCCAGGATGTATAACCCAACTGTACATCAGGGGCCACAGTCTCTGCAGGCAGAAGGTGCAGCTCGAAAACTACTATTGAGAAACCCCATGATCAATCAGCTAAAGATGAGCTCAGTACCAGCTATCTGACGACATTCTACTAAAATCTCATAGGCATAGCAGATCCTACGCTGCCAGTACAGGAATGCGTAGACCATTAGAGGAAAGTGTATCTTCCAATATTCTAATTGCTATCTATGAAATCACATTTATGGTTCTCAAACATCAGTAATTGTCTTTATTGCCCCCCAGAAGTGTTATCTTCGATGAAGATATCTTAAAGATGGTGATATATTACAGTTGAAGTCATTCATCACATGCCTTTAACACAATATTGTGATGAAAACAGACAGACAATGGACATTGTTTTCCCTAGAACCCTAAAGCCTTGAATGCTCATGCTATGTATCTCAAAGGATGCTGTAATGCCATGGAGAAGATTAATTAGATGGATGAATTGAACATAGCCTGTACCATGAAAGCCGATGTTATGAAATTACCCTACAAGCTGTGGGATAAATGGCAGACCAAACCTCAAGAGAAACTGGAAGGGTGCAAGAGCAAGGTTACATTTACAGATCTTGTACAGTACATTTAATCAAGAAACAGGCCAAGATATGTTCCTATTCGGACTGAGTGTTGGTGGAAGGTAGGACCCAAATTCAGGGCGGCAGGCTAGCAGGTTCAAAACTAGAGCTGCGTTCCAAATCGCATACTTCTACTTCTTACTACCAGTACCTACTACAGCTGCCCTTAGAAAGTACGTACTTTGCAAGCTGTAGGCATCCAATTGGGACATACTACCTTGTCATAACATTGCGCCTTGAAATTTGCCCACATCTGTCGCTGTCCATAACACGACATTCGTCTACAGCTGTCACAACTCGCACATGTGATGCACATTTCCGCTGCGCACAGGATTGTGGGTCAGAATAGCCAGAAAAGCCTGCTGGCTTGCATACTGCAAAATACGATCGGATGTAGTAGGACATCCTGGTATTTCTGCCATACTGCATGTGGCATACTATGTATTGGGACATACTACATCCTGTTTTGGCATACTATATAGTAGGGTAGTATGCGATTCGGAACGCAGCCTAGGTTTAATTATCCAAAAATGGCAACAATCAGGAACACAAGGAGCAACAAAACATGAGGGCATATACTCTGGGAGAACAATCAAGGAACAAGGTGCAGGTGTGCAACAAGACATAACGAGACACAGGTGCCTACATGGAGGGATTCCAAGCAAGACACCAACACAAGGACAGAGGGAACAGGACACAAGGGAAGGGAACAAGGAGCGAGGCTGGGACTGGAAATGGGACTGGGCTGGAAAACTATAGTGGGAGCTAGGAAAACTAGGATAGGGACAGGGACTGGAACTAAAACGAGGACCTTGGAACAAGAGAAAACTAAAACTGTGACTAGGAGTAGAACTGGGGAGCTGAGAACACAAGAGGCGCTTTCAGACCGCTGTACTTTTTCCAACAAACTACCAACCTTTCGGGGTAATGTGCCGTGTTCACACCAAAGGGGCCAGGATCTACAGGCAGGTTCGCAGGGAACTTTATACCCCCCAAAAAGCCTCCGCTTTTGAGGTAGTACTATTGCTGGGGGATTGTACTTTGTAGGTGGGGCGGCAACAACTGAACAATTCTGATTGACTGAGTAGGGAGCCTATTGGCAAAGTTTTATTTCAAAGGCGCCATGTTTAAATTCACTGCGCAAAAAAGCTTCTGTGTTGTGTGAGGTGAGGAGATAAGACAGGAGGTGAGGAGATAAGACATAAGGTGAGGAGATAAGACAGGAGGTGAGGAGAAGAGACAGGAGGTGAGGAGAGGAGACAAAAGGAGAGGAGACAGGAGAGGATAGGAGAGGAGACGAGACTTGAAATGGTTTGATTCACCTACACACATTAAAGGAGTAGTAAAGGGGAAATCATGTTTAGCCCTGTTTTAAGGTTACTTATGATCATATACAATGGTTCAGATCAAAAAGTTGACAAAACTAGCACTTTTGAGAAAGTCTGATAATTGCTCTACCACCATTTTGGTCATAAAATGGATGTGGGTGGGCACCGTGAAAAATCATTCAAAAAACATGTTAAACTCTCAATTTCAAAGACAAGAAACTCACTGAGGTGTTAGTTGGCGTTCTGACATATAATTCGCCATAAAGTAAGATTCTAGTACATCTGGAAAGGCTTTTTAAAATATTTAGCATATAACTATTTAGTCGCAGCACATACGTGTGTAAACGTCCGCAAACTAGGTAACCTAGCAACATAAACAATAAACAATAGCTACCGTAAGTAATTCCGCTTCCTGAATCCCCTCTGCGGATTGATCTACATATCTACAACGGTCGCGCCAATACAAGTCAATGGATTTCATAAAATGATCAATAAAACCCTACAGGATTCATACTTTGCGGCGAATTTGATGTCAGAACACCAACGGACACCAATTACCCCCTCGGTGAGCTTCTTGTCTTTGAAATCGAGAGTTTAACATGTTTTTGAATGATTTTTCAAGGTGCCCACCCACATCCATTGTATGACCTAAACGGTGGTAGAGCAATTATCAACTTTCTCAAAAGTGCTAGTTTTGTCAACTTTTTGATCTGAACCATAAGATTGTATATGATCATAAGTAACCTTAAAACAGTGCTAAACATGATTTTTCCCTTTACTACTCCTTTAAATACAGGGAAGACAGGACAACGAACACAGGACAATACACACTATATGAACATTAACATATAATGTGACAATGGTGCAAACAAATACTGTGTTTACGACTGATTTAATGAGACAGAAATAAGACAGAAATGCTAATAAAACAGTATTACTAAAGTTTCACTTAGTTACACAGGGAGTTGCAATCTTGTTCACGACTTCCAGAGCAAACTGGGGGCAGGGTCAAGTTCACGAGAGGAGAAAACACATAGAGGGACGTTCCAGTTAAAACTGTGAATAATATTTTGTAAATCATGACTTCATGAGCCAAATGGAACACAGCATGAAGCCTAATTTATACTTTGTGAGCCGTGAACCACATTTTTGGCTCATTGACGGCATTTGGAACGTCTCGCAGGCTGTGAGCCACTTGGGTACCACCTCAAATTTCTAGTGGCTCACACCGCGTCATTATATATTGCACATATTTGATTGGTTGACTGGCCTGGAGAGACGAAGCGTTCTGTGTTGCTAGGAGATGAGAAACATTTTCTTGTTTGATAACAACATAGCATGGTTGTATTACATATGGACACATTTCATTTGCATTAAGTCTCAGGGAGAAGTGCCGGTGCCAGGTAGTAGGGCTGCAGGGGCAGTGAGCCACTGGGAGGAGAGGCAGCAGCAAGAGTGGGTGAAAAAGGGTGTGAGAGTCACTCGGAGCAGAGGCAGGGGTGAAACTGGTGGACAAAGGGGCTGAGAGTCACTCCGCAAGGGTTCAAGTCGGGAACAGGAGGTGAGCAGGGACAAACCGGCCAGGGCCCTAAAGCATGTTACAACCCAATATTTGGAGATATACATGAGTCAGTTGCAGGCAGGAATAAAAGATCCAATGCATACATTCAGTCACCTCAAAGGCCCAAGTCTACTTTTGCAACCAGTGTAGCAACACACTCTCCAAGCATATACAGTAACCATTCAAAACGACCATGTCTCTGTGATTATGCTCATAGTCTGGGGCACTGCTCTCAATTCAAGAAAAGAACACACAGAGAAAAGTTAAAGGAGTAGTTTGGTATTTAGCATCATAAGCCCTGTTTTAAGGTTATTTACGATCATATACTGTACAACGGTCCATATAATGTTTTTGACAAGACTTTACACTCTTGAGATATTAGTGCTACACATGGGTCTATGGGCGTGTATATGCCCATAGAAATCCATTGTGTACTTAGTTGTGACATGAGCAATGAGCACTAATATCTCAGGAGTCCAAAGTCTGTCAAATTTTGTATTTGGACCATTGTATATGATCATAAATAACCTTATAACAGAGCTTATGATGCTAAATACCAAACTAATCTAAACCTTTTAAAGGAATCAGTTGCTTGTATAAAAGGCACATGACTAGAGACTGCAGAGGCTGTCTATCATGTAACAGCTGCAACCAAAGGCATCCCAGTGTACTTCAGATTAGGTTAAAAGTGAGGCCTCTAGGTCAGCAGAGCAAGCAGAGGAGCCTGTCGGAAAAATATAATGTAATGGTTATTATGGTCATACTGGAACCAACAACTCTAGATGTGCACTTTTCCATTCTACACATACAGTACAAGTGAAATCTGTCAAGAGAGACAAGACTTTCGTTTTGGCCACATTCTGCACAGAGGTTGAGCCTAGAAGGGAAACCCACAACAGTGTTACTGAGAACAATTGTGCAGGAAAGGCCCGTCAAAAGTAGGGCTGGGTTTAAAAAATCGATCAAATGATTCAGAATCAATTCATTAATCCCAAAATCGATCTTTTATTTAATGAATGATTGAATAAATGAAGGTATGAATAGTTCATTAATTCATTCAATGATTCATTCATTCATTCATTTTTGGAAATCAGTATCGATACCCAGCCCTAGTATTGATGTGTTGCATAACTTGGCAGTCATGTAATTAAGGTTACAGCTAAAAAAAAAAAAAGGTTTTAGTAACACTAACCAAATCGATATTGAATCGAATCGAATCGTGATAATCGATTCTGAACCTTGTGAATCGGAATCGATTCTTGAAATTCGACTCGATACCCAGCCCTAGTCAAAAGTCTGCTAGTCTCAGCCAGAAGTGAGTCACTTCAATAGAAACAAATGAATGCCTTGAAGTTTACACTCATACTGTAAATCTATGCTGGGAACAAAAGACAGCATTCCAACACGGGATGATTTAAAGCAATGGCTTTATCATGACAAAGTTCAGTTACCTATACTTAACACAGACATAGAACTACTGTACTCATTGGCATTAACGCAGCATATATTGTATGATGGAACCTTGGCAGGTGATCAATTTACAGGAAGATGCCCCTATGCTTCAGGAACATTGTTAGGCTGGGTAGTAAACGATCCATTGGGAGGAGGAAGTCATGATGTGGATATGGCCACAGCGACTGTCATTAGGATTTCCCTGGTCAATCTGCAAGAGCTGTTAGTGAATCAGTACAACACGATTTCAATGAGAAAGTCTACAAGGGGCAACAGACAAAAAAAAAGAAATGTCATTGGATGACAAAAGATTAATGAACGTCGCCAACGAATCCGTCAAAGTCAAAGAGGGTCACTACTGCATTAACTTAGCTTTTAAAGTAAATAACACTATAATGTCCAACAATATGTATTTGCAGAACAGTGCCTCCTGAATCAGAAAATAAAGCTTATCAGAATCAGAAATGGTTTATTGCCAGGAAATGTTGTCACATACTAGGAATTTGCTTGGTGCATAACAATAAAACTCCAAGGACAAGACAGGTGAATGCCCCCTCCCCCCTCCCCAAGAGGATAATTGGGAGGCTGAAGGTGGCGCTCAAGGGGAAAGCGTTAAGAGCTGGGAGTCACAGCATCTGGGCCTGGCTGGAAGGGCAAACAGTCTTTTGTGCAGTGTCATGTGGTGGTGGCTGTGACGTGCGTGACTTGCTGTGCGCTATTTCTGAATTAAATTGATTGTTTATTTTACCTTTGATTTAAGTAATCTGTAATCCAATATCTGTAAGACAACAAATGGTCGTTGGACCAACCGGAACCACATCTACTCAACAACTTTCATCTGCACGCGCCAAGACAACCCAGACCCCACCACCAGTAGTAGCAAACCAGGGAAGGACAGAAGGGGGAAATGAAAACGCTATTACATTGAGTCCAATGTTTTATGTGTGCGAGGAATGGAATCCTATTTCCTTCACCTATTTGGTATATTTACTACGGTCCTTGGCCACACCACCAGTTAGATGGAAAGAGAGCAGAGAACTTTGAAGTCTAATAAAAACTGCAGTTGTTTTATTGTGTCTACAATACTCACAACCACAGCAATAAAGGGTATAACTCTGTTGGCTTGTGTTTGTTGGTTTGTTTTTGTTTACTAGAGGGTGGGGTTGTTCTTAACATGGAGAATGACATGCTGAATCTTGTGAGCCATGTGTCCATTTGCCGTCAGAGGACAAGTTGTAAATCTGAGCCCCCAGGAAGTAGATATTACGGAGTGTCATGCAGAGTACAGACTACTAAAGTGATGTCACCTTGAGTGTGCATCACTCCTGGCTGGACTGGCAGGTGATATCAGAGGATAAACCTCACTTTGACCTTGTGTTCACTCATCACAACAAAACACAAGAAGAAGGTGGCACTAATGCACCGATACATCACATTCAAGTGTTATTGCCTTCAGTCCGATGATATCACGGCAGGTTCAGATAACTGCATTTCATTCTGTCTGAGGAAATGCATGGCCGGCTTAAATTTGAAGGCGCTTAATAAATATATCTCTTTATATTCAGCCCTTTGGTGCAGTAATTGAATTGATCATCACCCCAAGTTATTTTCATGATCAGGACGGGAACATCAAACAGTGTGACCTCCATTATTTCCCCTTGAAATTAAATCTAGCTTTATTGTCCTCTCAGGCTCTCCAAAACCTTGGATAATTTCTCCAGGGGGGCTACTTTTTTCAGCACGGCTGCTTCTGAGCTGACCCAGAGCCTACCGGATCCACCTATCCACTTCCACACGCGGTATGTGGGACACTTGAGCTGAGAGTGAGATGAGGCATCTGACACAACCCCCCCGAGGACGAGCATCAGTGTGCTAGATTCTGCTCTGCCATACACAGGCACGGGCCCAGGATTCAAGTAGCACACATGTTATATTTATGTTGGCCATGGCAACACACGGGTCTTCTTATGCACAAAATAAAACTTGTCTATATGCCGATGACAGCTCTAAAGAAAACAGAACCCCTAGTTGTGGGCCACACCAACATACTTAAACATCCTTTCAATTTCAACCTAAGGACAGGTGTACAAACTATTTGTTATTATGCTGTGGTGTTTCCTCTGGGTCAATACACAGCAGCTGAAGTGCAATACTACAGCTGCCACACCAAGTGGCACAAGACAAGGGTGGAAAATGTTCACATATTGTTTTCATCTTATACACGGTGTGCCTGGAGTGAAAGCTCCCCCTAATGACACAGCAGTGGCATCTGCACTAGCAGCATATACTGTTTGTCAGCCTTCCTCAGAGCTTGTTAGAAAACAGGTCAGAGACAGTCAACACTCACATGTGCTTGTCTCCGCCCTTCCCACTTGTTTTCCCTTATATGAACAGATTGATGTACAGGTCATTTGAAATGCCGAGTGTATAACTAGCTAGGTCTCTGAGGGTAGACTGGCCATGATAAACCGTGAGCTGGCCCCCATGGGCGTGTCTAACCACAGACTACTGTCAGGGTGGCTTAGGTGATCCAGTGAGCAGCAGGACAGAGAAGAGGCACCTGTGGGAGAGGAGGGCAGATCTTTCCATTTAACCCTGGCAGCTTTTACATGGTATATAGTACACACGTGAGTAAATTGTTCTTTAATTGCTCTTGGGTGAAGTATGAAAGACATCATGCTCAGTAGGGAATTAAGTCTATGAGAAGCGGTAACAAATCACACACCCTAACCCTAACCCTCACTTGTCTAGAAGTGGTGAGGAGACTGTGGTGCATGCTGGGACACAAACAGACTGTGATGAACAGATCAATCGCACATCTCAACGTGCTGGTGCAGAGCTATACTGACTGTATTCAGGCTCTAACGTATGTAGCTGTATTCTTTATTACCAGCCTCTGCGGAATTACAGCAGCTATGATATATGGTGACATAATAATGTATTTTTTGAAAGGGAATCAATTCGCCATGAAACAATCGATGCATCAATGTCTTGGTACCAATACCAGATGCAGATGGTGGTTTTATTACAGATAGACATGCAATACCCTCAGTGGAACATTCTCTTTATAGCATTCCCTTCACTTTTCAGCAGATACCCTCAGAAACAAAATGCCACACATGTAGGATCCAAACGTGCATATGAAGCTAATATAATATAGATAATTTAACAGAAAATGTAATATTAAACAGGTAGGGCTCTGTTATTGCAAAGTGTTGTCAATAGCACTCCTCTCCTGGGATTTGAACAAACTGAATGATAATTAGAGTTTCCTTTTGTTGCCCTTATCTCCCACCTCCAGAAATGGCCAATTTATGCAGCTGCACCATGGCCAGACAAAGTTGATGCTCCCAGGGGTGGAGAGCGGCCATGTCCCAGACAATATAAATGAACCCAGAATGGCTCAAGGTTGACTTAGAGCGGGCAACATGAAATTTAATGATGAACCAAAAAGAACCCTGATCTTGCCCCTATGTTGACAAAACCCCCTGTCATGATATCCCCCTGAATAAGCTTGTATTACCAAGGAGACCAGCGCTGCACTCATCTGGTCAGGTGGGAACTCCAATGCAAATATCATACGATGGAAATGTTGAGTGGATTAAATGTCACTTCATCTTCTCAATTCATGATACAGACAGCAGGAGGAGGGCCAACAAGACTGATATTTACCTCTGCCCCAGCGACAGCGTGGGACGAGAGGTAATGTTTTCAGTGGTGTGTGTGTGTTTGTTTGTCTGTTAGCAGGATTATGCAAAAACTACTGGACCGATTTTCATGAAACTCGGTGAAGGGCTATAGCATGGTCCAACTTAGAACTCATAACATTTTGGAGCAGATCTGAATCACGAGGTGGGTCCACGAGCCGCCCAAACACAGCCCGCCATTCACCAGATCTGAATCACCCAAACACGGTCCGCCATTCACCGCCATTCGTTGTTTGCACTATGATTACACAAAATCATAGTCCCATTTTCTTGAAACTCGGTGGAGAGATGTAGCATGGGCAAACATAGAACCCAATCAAATTGGTATTCGAATCACGGGGCGGGTCCACGGTTTGTTTGGTTTGTTTGTTTGTTAGCAGGATTACGCAAAAACTACCAAACCAATATTTATGAAACTTGGTGCAGGGGTGTAACATGGGCTTACTTAGAACCCATTACATTTTTGAGTGGATCTGAATCACGGACCGGGTCCACGAGCCATCCAAACACGGCCAGCCATTCACCTCCATTAATTTTTAGACCAGGTTTACATTAAAACTACCAAACTGATTTTCATGAAACTGATCCGATCCGAATCACAGGGTGGGTCCACGAGCCGCCCAAACATGGCCAGGCCAGCCATTCACCTCCATTACTTTTTTGGACTAGGATTATGTAAAAGCTACCAGACTGCTTTTCATGAAAGTTGGTGGAGGGGTGTAGCATGGGTCAATTTCAAACCCATTAAATTGTGGCGTGCACAGAGCCGTGAAATGTATTCAGGGACGGAGGTCTGTGCTCTCTGAGCACCATTTCTCTGAGCACCATGAAATACATAGCATTCCAAGAGATATTACTCCAATATGCAATAATCTAATCTGTATATATATATATATATATATATATATATATATATATATTACAGCTTATGCCACTTAGTTGTGTCCTCTTGACCTGTTTTTATTTTCATTCTGATCAGAGCATGATTTAGCCTGACAAATATGATTATTAGATAAGGTGGGGATTGGAACAGAGAAGGATTGGAAAATAAATTCCTAACGGAAAATAAAGTAGGCTCCTTTGAATTGAACCGAGAAAGGGTATAGAAGTAAATAGTGTCAGAAGCCATTACTACATTCAACATGTGATAAAAACTAGGCTGTTAGGCTACATCAAACTGCATTCAAAGGCAGGCAATGCAAATTATTTCAGGGGCAGATTACCTTTACTACCCCGTCAGGGAAAGCTGGTTGCTTTTTCTAGCATGACGCCTTTGGTCACTAACCCATTGGTTGGTTTTCACTATATTCTTTCCCACCACATTGAATCACATTCTCATCCTTGTGTATGAGGAACCACATGCGAGCACGTTTTCATCTCTTAACTCTGTTTAGGGCGCGCACATCAGTAACTGAATCACGTACCACTAGAACAGCCCTCCTTCAATGCGATCTTGCCAGACCTATTGGAGAAAAAACCCCAAGGCGAGATCTGTCACTGTTTCACTCATTGGTTGGAAGACGATCAGAAACCGTGTTGAATGCACCAAGAGATGAACTGGACGGAGAAAGGGTCGTGAGGATTCTGTAGTCAGATCCCAGTGAGAGGTTTTCAACTGTTGACGTGACTGGAGAATTGAGCGAAGGAAACCGTTTAATTTCGAGCATTTCGAAATTAACTACAATTCAACCACTCGGACCTCTTGGATTTATTCAACGTTCAAGGGAGTAGCCTGACGGTTTTTTTTTATTACTAATGCTGGATGCAAGAGCAGTAGGTCCAACTGGACTGGATTATGGGATTACAGGACTTATTATAGGACAATTATCGGGCAAAAGTCGCCTTCGCTCTCCAGATGCTCTTGAATGACGGGAATATAAAACCGTATCCCTAGAAAAAAAATCTCATCTGCTTTAATTCATGGTCCCGTTTATTAAGCGGATGGCACCTTTATAAAACCTGGATGCAACAGTGTGTCGCAAAGGGAAAAAAGTAAATTGTGCTGTGATGTGAGCAGTGTCCTTTGTTGCAATAGGAATGGACATATCAGAATGCTGTAGGTATAGGCTAGATGTCGCATGAGGGCATTGCGCTTTTGTACAGTCTAACCTTCACCATAGATTGGGTGGTGTTCAAACGCGTGTGATCTTGGAACAAGAGAAACCATGAACGCTTTAAAATCGCAGTGTATTTTATTTACCAGACAGGTACACGTCTGACATGTTAAACTGTGTAGGCTATTGCGTTATTGCGCATAATGTCTCTGGGCGTCCATCGTTGTTTACAGAAAAGAGTTCATGGTTTTAGCTGATCGGCATGTAAGAGAGGTTGAAAGGACCACGTAAAAGAGAGAAGGGATTGGCTCATAAGAAATCGATTTTTTTTAAACATCCGTCGTGCTACAAACCACCTGTCTGGTAGTCGTAGTGGGCTCACCGAAGAAATCAACAGGTTGGAAGTTAAAAGGGGATTTTTTTAGCATCCGCATATTTAGTAGGCTAGAAGGGATGCGTCTTTCTGTCATATTTTTCCTTCTCTTGTGGGCTGAAGCCCTGACATTGAAAAACCTCAATTATTCTGTCCCGGAGGAACAAGGACCTGGCACCGTAATAGGGAACATAGCCAAGGATGCCGGATATGGACCCATGGAAAGGGCGAAAAAATCCAACTTCAGAGTATTGGAGAATTCTGCTCCACATCTGGTAGATGTGGACCAGGAGAGTGGATTGCTCTTCACAAAGCAACGGATTGACAGGGAGACATTGTGCAGGCGCAACCCCAAATGTCAGCTCTCCATGGAAGTGTTTGCCAACGATAAGGAAATATGCATGATCAAGATTGATATAGAGGACATAAACGACAACTCACCTAGTTTTCCTTCAGATCACATCAACATTGATATTTCAGAAAACGCAGCAGCTGGCACACGCTTCCCCCTTACAATTGCTCACGACTCAGATTCTGGGGAAAACGGGATAAAGACATATCAGGTCACAAGAGATGATTATAACACATTTTCTTTGGATTTGAAAACGAGGGGGGATGGAACTATATATCCCGAACTAGTGGTTCAGAGACCTCTAGACAGGGAGGATCAGAGTCATCACACGCTTCTTCTGACAGCTATTGACGGAGGGGAGTACCCAAGATCAGGCTCCATGCAGATTAATGTGAGAGTCACTGATTCAAATGATAACAGCCCCGTTTTTGAAAAACCCTCCTATGTGTTGGAGATCTCTGAAAATTCACCACCTGGAAAATTACTGATAGATTTGAATGCAACAGACCAAGATGAAGGCAGCAATGGGCAGGTGGTCTACTCCTTCAGTGGTTATGCATCCGAGAGAATGCAGGAGTTGTTCTCCATTGACCCCAACACAGGTGTCATCAAAATTCAGGGAGAAATAGACTACGAGGAGAACCCAATCATTGAATTTGATGTGCAGGCAAAGGACCTCGGGCCTAATCCGATTCCTGGTCATTGTAAAATCACTGTCAAAGTGCTGGACAAGAACGATAACTGGCCAATTATAAGTTTTGTGTCTGTCCGTCAGGGTGCAATCAGCGAGGCAGCCCCTCCAGAATCTGTCATTGCCCTGGTGAGAGTCACAGACAAAGACTCTGGGAGGAATGGCCAACTCCAGTGCAGGGTGCTGGGAAACGTGCCCTTTCGACTGCAGGAAAACAACGATCATTTCTACACACTTCTAACAGACAGAGCTCTGGACAGGGAAATGAAAGATGAATATAACGTGACGATAGTGGCCAGGGACAATGGCATACCCTCCTTGAACTATACCAAATCATTTACAGTGAAAGTTTTGGATGAAAACGATAATGCGCCTCGTTTTACTAAAACAACGTATGGGCTTCAGGTGCCCGAGAACAACATCCCTGGGGAGTATCTCGGCTCGGTTCTGGCTCATGATCCAGACGTAGGTCGAAATGGAACCGTGTCATATTCCATCTTGCCATCACATATTGGGGATGTGTCAGTGTATACCTATGTGTCGGTCAACCCGACCAATGGAGCGATATACGCCTCCAGGTCTTTCAACTATGAGCAAACTAAATTCTTTGAGTTCAAAGTTCAAGCAAAAGATGCAGGGGCTCCTCACATGGAGAGCAGCGCCACAGTCAGGGTCAGCGTCCTCGACGTCAATGACAATCTTCCCGTCATCATATTACCCCTCCTACAAAATGACACGGCGGAAATCATTGTGCCCAGAAATGTGGGCATGGGCTACATCGTGGCCACCGTCAAAGCAGTGGACCATGACCACGGGGAGAGCGGCCGCCTGACCTACGAGATCTGGGAGGGCAACGAGGAGCACCTGTTCGAGATGGACCCCGTGGCCGGGGAGGTCAGGACCGCTCACGTCGCGTGGGAGGACATGGCCTCCGCGGTGGAGCTGGTCGTGAAGGTGACGGACCACGGCAAGCCTCCGCTGTCGGCCGTGGCCAAGCTGATCATTAGGGCCAGCACGGGAGCAGTGGCGGCTGGGGACTCCCGAGCCAGCGGGAACGAGCGGCAGCCCTGGGACGTGTCCCTGCCTCTCACCGTCACCCTTTGCATCATCTCCGTCCTGCTGCTGGCCGTCATGACCGCCATCGCCATCAAGTCCAAACGCCAAGATAAGGAGGGAGGGAATTACAGGCTGCGCGTGGCCGAGTACGCCAACCCTCCGCTGGGCAAGGGCAAGAAGAAGAGCATCCACAAGAGTGATATCATGCTGGTGCCGAGCGAGATGGAGGAGAGGGACTCGGTGAGCAGGATGAACGTGGTGAGCAGTCCCTCTCTCATCACCTCGCCCATCTGTTTCGACTACCAAAGCCCCCTGCCCCTCACTCTGCCCCGATCTGAGGTCCTTTACTTGAAGACCACCGCGCCCAACAGCCTGACGGTTCCACGGGCCGGCTGCCACTCCAGCTTTGCCGGGCTCGCCACCGAGACCCAAGTCAACAGGATGTCGGTGATACAGGCAAGAGAGTCTTTTATTTTGCCTCTTATCTCTGTCCTTCACTGTCAGTACGAAGCTGACACAAGTGAGGTAATTATGTGAATCAATACTTTGGGATCCTGCAATCAGACATCCTTGTTAGCAGCTTTTCCTGTTATTTTTTGGGCAGCAAAAAACCTGTTTGAGATACACCATGCAGGTACTTTAAAATGTCAGACATGATAGAGATTTGAGATGTAGCATGAAGCACCACCTGCAATTACTTCCAAATATTAGACATGATAAATATTTCATTTCACTGCTAGATTAAAAAAAATAATAATAATAACGATCAGCTTTTACTCCACAGATAATTTGTTTTGAAATTGTCCCATTATAAAAGCTGTTTAGCAAGACCTTACAGGTGGTTGGAATAATAAGAAAGGGCTTTCAGTTAGACATGCAAACCATGTCAGTCTTGGACAAGATTACTGTGCTCCTGCCAGATCCGCTGCTATAGAGTAGAAACAAAGCCCTTCCCGAAATGTGGGATTTGGACAGGTGTTTGAACAGCTTGTCAGATCACATTACTGAACTATTGTGTGCCAAGCAGCTAGATGCACACAGCATAACCTTACAAACCCTTTTCTGGCCCTCTACAAAAATGGTCCGGTTCCACCAATGCAAAACCAGTGTTTTCAACCTTGCTCCATTAATGGGGTCCAGCCTTGCCTTGTGAAGATGTCAGGGTTGCTTATACAAGACAGCATATTCAATTGACAGGGAAGGCTTGTAATGTTATTTAGTGCAACAGCATTTTCTATAGTAAATTATGTTAATATGTAGAACAGTCTCAGAGACAGTCTCATTTGGAGATGGTAACACAGATGACAAGCCTGGCACTGTCACCAGTTGCTAGGGCATGTGGGTGTGATCAACACAAACACATTATTTTCAAGATGATGAGGGGGGGGGGGGATGCAGATGACAGTGGCTGATGCATTACATCTCTGGCTTGCCAAGGAAGCACATATGGACATGAAGGAGATTTGTTCTTATCAGGCTGCCACCGTGTGCAGCTGGTCTCTCCCGCCCTGGAATATGTTTTATTAACATGTTTTGTGTGTTCATGAATGATTAAAATGAAAAGAACGGAAAAGCAGGCCGACTTGGTGTCCCATGAACAGCACATGTTATACAGTTTGTTTGTGTGCATATGTATGTGTGGGTGAGGGGGGGGGGGGGGCGCATGAGAAATACAGGGGACATAATCAACGTTTTTTTTTCTCTCTCTTTTATTTTCAGACGGATAATTTTCCCTCAGAGCCCAATTATGTAGGCAGCAGACAGCCATTTGTTCAAAGGTAAGGGCACTAACAACTGATTATCCTCTTGACCACTGCCTTTCTATTCTCTACATCTACCCATCAGAGCAGGCGTCAGATGGGAGTGATCACACGTACAGATACACACCGGTGAATTATGTTTTCTCTCCCCCCGACCCCCCCCCCCCCCCACCCCACCCCCCCTCCATTCTGCAGCAGCGTAACATTTAAGGATGCAGAGCGAGCAAGCCTTCGAGACAGTGGCCATGGTGATAGTGACCAGGCTGATAGTGACCAGGATACTAATAAAGGCTCACACTGCGACACGTCTGCCAGAGAGACCCTCCAGATGAAAGCAGCAGCAGTTAATGGCCTGTCTCTGGAGCAGGGTGAGTGGAGGCCGTCTCTGGCTGACATCCTGATGATGCTCAACTGATTCTTGCATCAGATCTTAATCTCTTGTTAACGCCATCAATCCACAACGCTATGAAGACATCCAGTATGTGTAGCCGAACGGTACAGGTGGTTTTGCCTTGAAACTCACATTGCCTCCCCCATGGGATAAAGCTAAAATATGTATATATTCCATTGGCTATACCTTACAAGGGATTTCAGAAACCATATTACTTAAACAAGATTTTAGTAGTGTATATTCACAGTAATGTGATTTGAGCTCTGTGAGGCTGCCAGGTATTGTAGCCCGGTGCTACAGACAGACTCCTGAGCTCTGCTACCAAGACGATTTGAATACAGCAGTGGAATGTAGTAGGTGATAGTTAAAGGGAATGAAAGAATCCATTGGCTGAAGGAGAACGTTCAAACATCCTCCGCCTGCTTTAGCCATCAAACGAGCTCTAGGCAAAGTGTGCCTCTGGCACCATCTCATTTGATCACTTCATTATTTGAATATGAACTCACCGCCAGTCCTGAATAACGAGACAGAGACAAGACAGCATGACAGACAATCCCAACACCAAAAAAATAGACAGGGTGCTTTTGCAGAAACCTGACAGACTGCTTCCAGTTTGTATGTGGAAACATTTTCTCAGCTAACAATTGCAATTACGTTAGAAATATTTGAAAATCAATAGGACACAGTAGGCCAGCAAAAATAGTGATGTTTCACATCAGTTATGTCAAATGTTTCTTACACGCCCAAAATACAATTTTCCACAATACAGACACTGAAGAGTTTGGAACTATGTCGTAACACAATGTCATCCCTTTAACCTTTGTTTGGGCAATTTTTTTATATATTTTTTTAAAATTTAATTTATTTGTTTTCTGTGTGCTCTAGCTGCTGCATTTGCTGAAGCATGTCTCCGCTGGCTGTGAAATGAGCGTGCCTGCAGTGGAAAAGATAATGGAGGACTTGACTGAAGTGGTGCTGGGCCTTATTTTCCTCTATGAGAGACACAAGTGTCTCGATGAAATGGTCATCGCGTTCCCATGCAATACTTTCCACACCATTTGCATTGCATAGCTGTTTGTTAGTGGCATGCCCAGGAGGGCAGAGATGGGAACATTCTTGTGGTTGCCAGAGGGAAGTGTGGTGTGTATGCGTATGGTTCGTGTGCATGTGTGTGTGTGTGTGTGCGTATACTGTAGGTGTGTGTGCATATGCGTGTGTGTGCGCATGTGCATGTGTGTGTGCTGCTAAGGAAAACAGCAGGCTAAGCTCTCTCTCTCTCTCTGTGGGAGGTGTAAATTTAGTCACACTTTTCTGGAGCACACATTTCTGAATCAGATTCTCCAGCCCCCGTTCAAAGGCCAATCAAATGGAGAGATATAGAAAGAAATGTTTCATATGTGTGCAGCCAAATCCACACACAGCATGGATGCTCACTTGACTGGAATCTCAATTCATTTACAGGCCTGCTTTCGAAAGATAAGAGACATGCAAATAAGAACTAGGGCAATGCATTTAATATTAATAGCTTGTGTTAATACATTTGCTGATATACTGTCTTTGGTTGTGCAAAATGCTGTAAAGGAAAGCTAGCAGTCAGACTGAACCTTGTGCTGTAGGGGGCTGGTCAATCAGTGTCACAGACATGAAAGGTGTCTGTTTCTGCATTAGTGTTTATTCTGCATTAGTGTTTAAAGGACAATGCTCGTTTTTGACAACCTGGACCTTATTTACGACAAATTATATGACGTTTGACTCACCGAGATCACTTTGGTGTAGTTCGGAGGCATGTAGAAGAAATTTAAAATCCAGCGCGAGCCAGTATATCCATGTAATGGCGGTGGTCGGGGCACTTAGAATGCAGTTTCTTAAAATGTATTTCCTGCCGCGAAACGGTTGTTTTCATCAATCTGTCTTGATGAATCGCTAGTTGTGCTTACATAGAGCATAGGCCTGTTGTGTTGTTTTTCACATGCCTCTGTAATATGATCTTTAGAAACGTCTTTAGACACGAAATAGCTTCCTCACTTGCTCCAGCACACATGCGCACAGAGTGCTGGAGCAACGATTGCACGCTGTGCGAATGCGTGCTGGAGCAAGTGAGGAAGCTATTTCGTTTCAAAAGACGTTTCGAAAGATCATGGCATGTGAAAACCACAACAAGCCTATGCTCTATGTAAGCACAACTAGCGATTCATCAAGACAGATTGATGAAAAAAACCGTTTCACGGCAGAAAATAGATTTTTAGAAACTGCATTCTAAGTCCCCCCGACCACCGCCATTACATGGATATACTGGCTCGCGCTGGATTTTAAATTTCTTCTACATGCCTCCGAACTACACCAAAGTGATCTCGGTGAGTCAAACGTCTTATAATATGTCGTAAATAAGGTCCAGGTTGTCAAAAACGAGCATTGTCCTTTAAGAGACCACAGATCACACATACAGTACTGCTGCTGTGTGAGAACTAAGTGTTGATTAATTCCTCCTCGCAACAACTCACACGAATTGTGACGACATGGGGGCTCGTCAACTTGAATTGTTAGGTCCCGGCTACGTGGTTTGGTAATGGAATAGAAGGAAATTCAACAACGTGTCAAAATCGATATTTCTGAGTAAAGAGCATCAACAATACAACAGCCATGAGGTGATATCCCTCAGAAGACATCAATAACATCAAGGTCATAACCGGGGATGAAGTAGCCTTTTATGTTATCCTCTCAGTTCTGATACAAGTACTAATTTATGCACCTGTGAAGCTCTCAATAGCTTCCTTGCTGTATATTTATTCTCTCCCCAAAAAGCCAGGTTGACGGTGGGTTTCTCTGTTGCTAGGCTTTCTCTGTTTCTATTTATAATAGCCAAGCAGTTTCCTTTTCAGTGAAGTATGTTTTCCCCTTCAAAGTAGCCAGATGAATCCAAGCCATATGATCAGTGTAAATGGGTCTCTTGTGTCGCCGGCTTTTAGCAAGTATCCACAAGGCATACCTCTGCTATTGTAGGTCCATTAGGGATGATTAGTCCTGGAAATGAGAGGTGAACGGTGAGAGTGGAAATACGCACGTTGCAACGGGAAGGCCCACTCTTCTCTGGCCCGCCCCCTGGAGTGTAGCCGGTAGTAATAATCATAGGGCAGTATGCAGTGGGCCGAAGCGATGGCAGGCGATATTGTGTTTATGTGCCATGTCAACTTCCACTGGCTGAAGTACAGTACTCACCTATGCACAGAAGAGAGTACAAAACAGACTAACAAAGACATTCTGTTAGAAGATGCACTTTTCATCCCCTCTATATTTGTTTGCATTCATTAGAGGAGAAGAATAAACACGAGAAGAACCACAATATGGCTGCGTTTAGTCAACTAGAGCAGCGAGAGACCAAAAACACCCCCAGTGTGCTCATACTGAGCCTTCAAAGAACAAACCTCTCTTTGCTTCATCGTCATCAGCTCGTCCCTCCGCAGTGACAGCTAGCTACCTTAGAAAATGAATCCTCTAGTTTTCCATCTGCTGGCTGTGCTTGCTGGCCTGTTCCTTTTAAGGCATGCTAAAAGATTCTGTCTTCCCTGATACGAGATGAAAGGCAGAAAAAAACAAATGTTCAGGGCCCATGTATTCCCTGGTAAATCTGCCAAGGTGGGGATACCTTCAAAGCAGACTGATTGTAATGTGTGAGGTCTGTGTTGCAGTTTTTGCCAAACAGAGCTGTCGCCATTTTGTTCACCTTTTTGATTTAAAATGCATTTTGAACTCAATAGCATTCTCCTGAGTCTGAGAACTGGATAGGAATGGTTTGTACTAGAAATTATTTATTAATCCTCTCATGCTGTTCCTATGTGGAAGGACAGTTAGCATTGTGTCTAATTTATTCTCATCTTGCATAGTTGATAACACCGAAGTGTCCCCATTCTAACAACTAATACTAAAACTAACTGTTTTTTGTAGGGCAAGACAAATCAGTCCACTGCACAGATGAATGTCGTGCGCTGGGACATTCTGACAGATGCTGGATGCCAAAGTTACGGGTAGGAAACCAAGCAGACAGCGCCGATAATCGCACCAACCTTTTCATCCCTGTGGGAATGGAGGCCATGGTGGAGACAGAGATTTATGGCACCATCAACCGCAGCAGCAGAAAAACGCTCAGCACGTTTGGGAAGGAGCAGAGGGATAGTAGTATCCTTGTGGCCAATGTCAAGCCCTACTTCAATTCCCAGCATGCTCTCAGCCCGCCACTGCAGGAGAGCCCATCTGCGTCCAGTAGCCCTACCAAGATGAGCACCCCCCTGGACTCCCCCAGCAAAAATCCCAGGCAGGAGAGGGAGGGGGGCCCAGACAGCAGTGCCTACGGTCCTCCAGACGGCCAGTGTTCCCCACCACACACAGAACTGGAGGAGCCCTCCTACCTGACCTGTGACCTCAGGCCCAAGTCCCTGTCCAGCAGCCTTATCCACAGCTCTGTCATCAGCCAGGAGTGTGGTGCCGTGGAGTGTGTTCTCGACCAGAGGGACTCTGCCAACTGAAAGGTCACCTGACCTGGCTGGCTCTTACCTCCCGGAGGTGTGGCGGTTCTCTCCCAGTGGAGGAGGTGGTTTATTTTGACCCCGTAAGGTTCCAGTGCAGACATGTGTTGCATAACCAAAAACCATCTGATTTTGTGGCTTGTTGTGTCAAAGTGAAACACGTCATGTCCTTTACTGCTGTGTGAGGAGGAGGGGGAGAAAATCATTGCGTACATGCCATGTGTTTTTATGGTGTACCTGTCAATTTAGATGTCTGTGTTTTACACATTTCAAGCTCGAATTTTGTGAGGCTGTTGAACAAATTGCTGCTGTAACCTATTGAGTCCTGTCTGCTTATGTAAAGTGATCTGCTTTTGTCTTCACTAAGTGTATGAGAAAGATCCCTTTGAATATCACAGGCAATTGAAATACATATCATTGAGGTTTAAAACTAAAGTGAAGTGTCTTACAAACTATTAATGGTGACTGGTAAAACAGGGAATGTCCCTTTTCATAAAACCCTTCGAGGTTCCTGGAAGTCCATTTTTTTTAATGAATGTATTTGTAATTTAATTGTTGTCTTCTCTGCAATTTATGTGCAAAGTAAGCTGAGCTTTCAAGTGAACATGGGCTACTGTACTTGTTGTGTATTTTATTAAATTTGTATTCACGTCTTTCTGCGCATATGGAATGTAATTATTTTTGACAAATGATACCATTAAAGCTATCAAGCTTTGCTATACCTGCGGATTACAGTACCGTTTCTGAGCTATGACTCAGTCGACTCAGGACATGATTTGTCTTGCTTAATCAACTGTCCAAAAAGCAGTAACCCTGCAAACACCTGCTGATGAGTAAGGCATATTTACAGTGGCGGTCAGGACCCCTTTCAAGGGAGCTTTTTATAGTATAATAGTCTCAAGCCCAATCACGGCGCCTTTCATACAACAGCTAATTATCCTTAACAGCACACAAATGAAATCAGGCAGAATAAAGTAGAGCACTTAATGCAAGATGTGTTGACCTCAGCCCTTTAGTATACTTCATTAGACAGTAAATCAGTGCAGGTGCTGCTGCTTGAGTATGCATGCAATGTACAGCACACACGTTGCTGCACTCGCATACTTGAGTTGAAAGTCTGCTGAGGATTGCTGTCAATTTGACTCAGGATGTGTATGTCTGACAAGTGACGAGTCTGTGTGCAACATACTGTATAGAGGATGGGAAACACAAGTTTGTCATGAACAACAACACCAGACAATCAAGAAACAGCCTTGTGCTATGGATTCCTCAGCATAGTACTTTGAGTATAGGTGATGGACAGCATTAATGGTATGGCACTTCCTGTCAATCAATCAATCAAAGCTTTATTTGTATAGCGCATTTCATACCCAGAGGCAACACAATGCGCTTTACAGAGAACAAGGGAGGTGAGCATACGTCCCACCCCTACATATTCCAGAGGGAAGCAAAAAACCAGTATCACCTGGGGGCCAGATAAGTAAGCTGTAAAAATTCTTCCCTGACCCCTCTCAACAAGGCGATCGAGCAAGCTCCTGGACTATGTTTGTCTACCGGCTAAGAACATTTAAAAAGCAATAAATTACATTAAATTACATTTTCAGAGTAAGAGAGGCTAAAAACATCATAGGAGAGACATGGCAAACACTGGTGTGTGTCTGTGTGTGCGTGAATGTGCCTGGGCCCAGATAGAGGCAGGGGTTGGGGTAGGAAGGGGGTAGGAAAAGGATACGGACCCGGGTTAGGGTGAGGGGAAGGGGATCTGAGCCGAGGACTAGTGTATGTCTGTGTGTGTGAGAGCGTGAGTGTGAGTGTGCCTGGGTCCAGGTAGAAGCAGGTGTCGGGGGTAGGGTGGGGGTGGGAAAAGGATACGGACCCGGGTTAGGGTGAGGGGAAGGGGGACTGGGCCAAGGTCCAGGCCTAAGCCGGATGTGGACTGATGTGTGTCTGTGTGTACGCGTGTGTGTGTGTGTGTGTGTGTGTGTGTGTGTGTGTGTGTGTGTTAACTAAATACTACGACATCCACAGCTGACACGGGGGTATCTATCGGACTCAGGGTGGTCTGCAGGCGACAGTGGGGCATCCACTGGACCTGGTTAGAAGGTAGGAGGGAGAGAGAGAGGCACTGTTCATCTTATCCTGTCCATACTGCTTGAACCTTTTACAAACATACCATGCTATTCCTTCTGTGGCGGACAACCAACAGCCGCATGAAATCTAAAAGAGCTGGGATGTGTAGCCATACTGCATAACATAGGTACACAGAATTTCAATTAGCAAATCTGTGATACTAGTGCACATTGCCCGTGGCTATGTTTAATTTTGTATATCCATCCATCCATCCATCCATTCATCTATCTACAGTAGCCTACCCACAGTAGGCTACATATATCTATCTAGTGAATAAATCTGTGAACCATACAGCAAACTCTGCGGGGCTGCACATGTAGTGCCTACTGTAGGCTAAAGAAAGCATTAGCCTACTCATTAACACCAGGGGATAAATCAACTGAATCAATTAAAATTCACCATTCAAATCATCACCTCCGGTGTACACCAGAAACCGAAACAAACATTTTTTTCTTTCATGCCAGAAACCGAAACAAATTCACATATTGATCTGACTGTAGGCTAAGATTTAGCTTTAAAATGTATGCCCATTCAAAATGAACTTGTCATGACACAGTTGCGTCTACCTGGGGTTCTCTAGAGTGTGTCTGAAGTGGAATTAGACCCTGTTTGGACGATCAGATCACAAGTGGACAGCGAGACACATCATCGTTTACAGCTGTGTCTATCATGTGTCTCCAAATGTGTCCATCTGAGCACTTGTGTTCGTATATAGTAACCATAGTAACTCACTCACTCACTCCTGCCTGCATGCGTGTCACACAGCTGTTCCATGTAAACACTCAATAATCAGCCAGTTTGACTTTAAGCAGATTGAAAAAAGTGTGCATGAAAGCAACCGAAGATGTTTGAAGAATTAATTAACATACTGTTGTATGACTATTCCAACTGTTTCGATTGATAGGACAAGTCGGCTCTCTGAGAGTTCTACAAGACTGAATGAGATATGTTTAGAATTAGATCTGTCTCAGCTCATTCAGCATCCCACAAGACCAAATATAAAACTGAAGAAAATGTGTGTGATTGCTGAAAGCATGCATAGTAATTTATAGCTTCAACACTACTGTATTGATGGAAGTACATAAAAAATAGATTAGATTAAAATGGCATGAATGGTATGCTGGTTGAAACTAAACTGAAGTGTTTTGAACTGGTTCTGTCTTTTGCTGACCATGCTTAACTTCAGTCTGTAAAGCACAGCAGTAGCAGATGACCAGAGCTGGAGCTATAGGCCAGAAGCAGTCTCACCTCAATCTCACATGGTTCTGGAGAGGGAGGGGGAGGGAGGGAGGGAGGGAGGGAGGGAGGGAGAGAGAGAAGTGGTAGAAGAGATTAGTGTTGTAGAGAAGATTTCAAAATGTGTGTGTGTGTCTTCTCACCTGTCTGTGTGGTGTGACTGCTTTTCCCATATCAAACAGCTACATGGAGATTGTGGGAGCAGATCCCAGGTTTCTGAGTTTCTCTATCAGCCCCTCGATCGCCGCGACCTGGGGCTGATAGAGAAACTGAGCATCAACTCAGCTATACACTCATCAACCAAGCTGGCAAAAAAGCACACTGAAACAGAGACATATATAGTTGTTAGTCAAAGTCAAAGTTTTTGTTTTTATTTTATGCCATGGAAATTATTAGACAACTAGAAAGGGTGCTCGGAGAGCACAGGGCTCCGCCCATTAATGCATTTTGTTGGTGTAATCAAGTTGAAATGGTTAAACTCACTTCTCAGTATAAATATAGCACACTTGCACCATTGAAGAGTAAGCTTTTTGGTGGTGTAACCGATAGTGGTTTTTTATTAGAGGTGGTCATTTATGAACTTGTGTTATTTTTTTAATCAGCCATTACAGACAATAACAGAAGACAAGTTACAAAACTATACAGAAATGAAGTCCAGTGTTCATTCCTCTGGGGGGTAAAAAGGATGGGCACTAACCCAGTGTCCATGTCTCTGGGAGGAGTAGAAGAGCACTAGTCCTGTGTCCATGCCTCTGGGAGGGGTAGAGGGGCCCTATCCCAGTGTCCATGCCACTGGGAGGGGTAGAGGGGCACTAGTTCAGTGTCCATGTCTCTTGGATGGGTTCTAAGTTGGCTTATGCAACATCCCTCAATTGAGTTTCCTGAAAATCGTTCTGGTAGTTTTTGTATAATCCTGCTACAGTATATGACCGATAGCCTACATTACCGCTCGACCACCGGCAGTATAGAAAACCTAGCAGGAGAAGTAGACATAAAGGGAAGGAAGCCAGTCCAAGTATGGCAAATGTTGTTTTCTTTTTATTTGTGTATCCGCCCAGTGATTCTGATCCGCACCAAAATGTAATGTGTTCTAACTTGGCCCATGCTACACCCCTCCACTGAGTTTCATGAAAATCATTCTGGTAGTTTTTGTATAATCCTGCTATGTGACGAACAAACGAACGAACGAAATAGCACACATGACTGAAAATATACCCTCCGCCAGCGGTCGCTGGGCAGAGCCAATAAAGGATAAATCAATATCCTCAATATCATCAATCAGATCCCATACCTTCTGATGTTTATCCTCATCTTTCTTCTGGGATGCTAAAAGCCAGTCAGGATGACGGTCCACTGGACTGCCATGGATGATGGTTCCATGGCTGATGGTTGAACCTGGAACTCTCGTCTGTAGAGAAGATGGGACATGAAGGAAAATAAGTATTTGTCAAACAGAACTTGACTCCAACACATGCGTGCATGGAGGTTTGGTTGAGGGCGACACATTAAAGTCGCACAGAAATGAAAAAAGCGTTCTGTCCCATTTTGGTTCACATAATTGGTCATAGTGTTCACCTATTCAACGGTGTATGTAAACATTTTTTTACAAAATTCTACTTTTGTTGTAATCTTATATCAAAGTATATAATTTCTTACTTCCTGGAAAACGGTAGTTCACGTGCAATTACGACAACAGGTACCTTCGATTTTAGGCCAATAATCTGTTAAACATCCACACGTCAATCAACGCTATCCTTCTATCGAATCTGCCTGAAGTTCTTAAAACCCGTCCACTTGTCAATGTTCCAATCAAATTCATCTAAACATATGTCCCACCCTCATAGCTTGTTTGCGTCAGAAATACGTCAAACTACGGAAGTTAGATGATCTCAAACGTCCATTTCTGTGCGACTTTAAGTTGGCTGCAGTTTAGCTAACTTGGCTAACGTTAGCTACAGCCACCTTAGCTAGGTAGCTGCCAATTTGGACTACTGTATCGAATAATACCTCTGTTAAACGTTTATGATTACAATGAACTAATGTTATTTTACCTCAGCTAGCAAGCTAATAGTTTTATCATTACCGTCATCTTGTAGCTAGCATATAAGGTGGTTTTAACGCCCGCACTCCGGAGGGGATCGGAACACCCAAACGCAGCAAGACTGATTTCTGGGCTTGTGCTAGCGACATTTTAAACTGCAACGGAAAAGTAACCGACTCTCCTACAATTATATATCATACATAGAGAGTCTACCTTCATATTTTCAGCTTGTCATGTGCATATTTAGTTATATAAAAACAACCACAAATCATCACTATGAATTCTGTGAAGTGTCGCCCTGAAAATATTGCTAGGCGATGCCTTGTCATTGTATGAGAATTCCATATTACTGTACCAACGTTACTGTACATAATTAGGGTTTTCACGGCTGGCCATGTTGGAGGTTTAAACTTAGGTTTAGCAGGTGTAAGCTGAGGTTTAGGCTAACTACTAGATAGATAGTAGGTAGGGTTAGGGTCTATTGATCTATCTATCTAGCTAGCTATCTACATTCAGTAGCTTCAACCTCCAACATGGCCGACTGATGACGGGCCGTGAAAACCCTCTATAGGAGTTGGTGGAATGGGAGTTAATGCAGCCCCCTCCAGCATTCCAGCAGCGCTATCATCAAAATTAGCAACCCAGTTTAAAACCGACACAATGCCGCTAGACTTGAAAACCGGAATAGTTTAGAGGACACTTTGAGCTACAAAGTCAGCTAAATTGTTATCACCAAATGTTGTCTGGCTTTATACATTTACAGTTTTTGTGACGTTGTCGCCTCAGAGTGGGTGTTAAAGGAGTAGTAAAGGGAAATTGCATGTTTAGCCCTGTTTTAAGGTTACTTATGATCATATACTGTACAATGGTTCAGATCAAAACATTGACAAAACTAGCACTTTTGAGAAAGTCTGACAATTGCTCTACCACCGTTTTGTCTTTGAAATCGAGAGTTTAACATGTTTTTGAATGATTTTTCAAGGTGCCCACCCACATCCGTTGTATGACCTAAACGGTGGTAGAGCAATTATCAGACTTTCTCAAAAGTGCTAGTTTTGTCAACGTTTTGTTCTGAACCATTGTATATGATCATAAGTAACCTTAAAACAGGGCTAAACATGCATTTTCCCTTTACTACTCCTTTAACGTATACTGTAGCCCCTTCCACTAGCACTAACTTTGGATAGTTACAGGAAGTTAGCTAGCACTAGCGTAGCTAGATTCGGCTGTTCGGCTGATTGTGTCAGCCACGCTCATTCCTCTATTTGAATTGAAAAAACAATGATATCCCTTTGTTGCCCTATATCTCACGACTATTCTGGTATAATATTGATCACCTCACTCAATCGGTGCTTCTGTGACAGGCTGTTTTGTAGAGTGTCGCAGGGGTAGCTTGTCACAGTTGTGGCACTTTTCTCTACCAACTCCCAAAACTCAACACGTCGGACGTCCGCGTCACGCACCGGTGTCACACAAAGTGTGTGTCACACGCAGCCTTTTTGGGAAATGTAGTAAACTGGCATGACAAATGTAGGAAATTGGTATGCGGTGGTACGCTCGACTATGGAACCTCAAACGACTGCGGACAGGCCGTGCGGAGTCCGGTCCGCTCACAGTACGCCCGACTCTGTGGGAGCCTTTAGGCTACCTGTAAGTACAAACACCTACGGCTCCTGTGCACTCCATAATACGTCCCCGTACCTACCTGTAAGTACCGGGTAAGTACCAGGGTAAGTACCGGTAAGTACCAGGTAACAACCGGTGAGTACCAGGGTACCGGTAAGTACCGGGTAAGTATAAGTACCAGGGTAAGTACCGGGTAAGTAACGGTAAGTACCCCGTACATACCTGTAAGTACAAACACCTACGGCTCCCCTGCACTCCATAATACATCCCCTATGCACCATAAGTAACCCGTACCTACCTGTAAGTAACGGGTAAGTACCTGTAAGTAGCCTACTGGGTAAGCACCGGGTAAGTACCCCGTAAGACACTGGAAAGACACGGGTAAGACAGTGTAAGACAATGGTAAAACACGGGCTGTATTATAAAGCATTACCAAAAATCCCTCTAAATCCACTTTGATTGACCTTGTGCTGACCAATAGACCATTCAAATATCCTCACAGTGGGGTCTTTGCTCAAGGCATGAGTGACCACTGCTCCATAGCCTGTGTTAGAGTTGCTAAAGTTAATAAGTCAAAGGGATGTGTCATCAGGAAGCGTAATTTTAAGGATATCAAAGAGCAGGGCTTTTTACATGATTTATTTCACTCAGATTTGGAGAGTCTGCTCAATCCATGACCCAGAGTTAGCCTTTGATCACTTCTCTCATATTTTTAATTCTATCACTGAGAAACACGCCCCCTACAAAAACGTTAGAGTAAAAAATCACTCTAGTCCCTGGTTCTCAGAGGAACTTACTGAAGCCCTTCGACTCAGAGACTCAGCCTGGTCGAAGGCCAGATTTAGCGGTAAACCAGCAGACGGGTTACAATTCAGGAAGCTGCAGAATAAATGTATCACCACTAAATCTAATCATTACTTATCCTCTCTTGCTAATACTCAAGGAAACGCAGCAAAGGCAAGAATAAATAAGAAGTAAATCCCTCCCCTTCTGTAAATTTTTCGTTTAGACTTATAAGCGACATTGAGGCCTTTAACACACTCTCAAAATTAAACACTAAGAAGTCAAAGGGTGAGAATGACCTTGATTCGTATCTCCTGCACCTTAGTGCTAATTTCATTGCCTCCCCGCTCGCTCACATATTTAAATTGACATCTATCTCTGGTGAAATTCCAGCTGTATGGAAAATTGCACAAGTTATACTACTGCTTAAAGGGGGTGACCCAAGTGATTTAAATAACTACCGCCCAATACCTAAATTGTGCTGCCTGGCCAAGGTTCTTGAAACCTTGGTGAATGATCAGCTACAGGCTTTTTTTTTAGGAATACAACATTCTCCAACCTCAACAATCAGGGTTCAGACCAGGACACAGTACTGTAACCGCCAGTGGGGGGAATCTGTATCCAACTTTGGGGGGGACATTTACATTGAAATCTTCCTACGCAGCTGTATGGTCAATTTTAATTATCTCAAATATTGGGGGGGACATCCCCCCTGACCCCCCCCCAGGATCCCCACCCCTGGTAACCGCCACATCCCTTGTTATAAATAACATTAAATGGTCTTGACAATCGTCAACCAATGTGCTACTCTCTTTGTCAACTGTTGAACTGTCTGAACTGTCATCCATTGGATTAGATGATCTCTCTGTTAGCTGGTTCTCTAACTATCTGTCTGGGAGAAAGCAGGCCGTTGTGGCTGATGGTGTTAGATCCAGTTATCTTGTGATTGGTAAAGTGATTGGTAAATCTTAGGTCAACTTAGTCTCTATATAAATAATATTTGACTCCCCTCTCTGCATTGTAACATCCATTAGTATGCTAATGATACAGTTTTGTATATTGTTTTGGCCCCACTCCTGCATCGGCCGCTGCAAGCCTGCAGACTGCCTTTGATGCATTCCCGCAGTCTCTTTTTGATCAGAAGCTTGTCCTGAACCATGATAAGACTAAATGGATGCTGTTCTCAGGGTCCCTTAGGTTCAACATTCATACAGTAGCCTATTCATACACTCCAAGGCGTACAAATTGAAATTTTTAACTCATAAATATCTAACCCATAAAAACACCCTTTTGTGCCTGCCGCACGGGATCTCCTGCAGCAATGCAGAGAACACATTCTCTGCGCTACGATCGGATTGTTGCTGACGAATGACGACGACAATATTCTCGGCACCAACAACGATCGTAGCGCAGAGAATGTGAGCCGGAGAATAGCCAGTCTGCGCGCTGGCCTGTGCGCATGCGTGCTGGAGCAAGTGGGGAAAGGCGTGTAAAGATCATATTACAGAGGCTAAAGACCCCGTATTTGAAAACGACAACAATGGCTCGCATTGAGGAATCTCAACTGTCGATTCATCCAATCTGATTGATGAAAACAACCGTTTAGCGGCCGAAAATAGATTTTGAGAAACTGCATTCTCGGTGCCCCGATCACCGTCATTACATGGATATACTGGCTCGCGCTGGATTTTAAATTTCTTCTACAGGCCTCCGAACTACACCAAAGTGATCTCGGTGAGTCCAACTTCTTATAATATGTCGTAAATAAGGTCCAGGTTGTCAAAAACGAGCATTGCCCTTTAACATCAGCGAGGCAGGATGGGCGGACTACACCTGGCCTGCGGAGTGGGAGGCGAACACCTCCAGACTCCGTGATTTCATCCCGGTCGCCGGTCCTTCCCCTACCGGGATGGACTTAGCCAGACCGGCGTGGGTGAGGCTCAATTGTCTCCGGACCAGTGTTGGACGCTTCCCCTCATCGATGCACAGATGGGGCATGGCATCCTGTGCGGCATGCGAGTGTGGCGCCGAGGAACAAACTGCAGACCACGTCATCCAGGACTGTCCGATATATCGGACACCCAACGGAATGCGTGGTCTGACGGTTGTGGATGACGAAATGGTGACATGGCTCCTGGAGCCTGGAGGTGTGCCTGGATATATAGCCCAGGTGACCCCCTCACTCAGGCTTGGGGTGGTTAAAGAGGGGGGGGGGGTAGCAATAACCGACCCATATGAAGAAGAAGAAGAATATCTTGGCCTTTGGCTGGACACTACACTTTCTTTTCTCACCCAGTTAGAACACCTTACCAAAAAACTGAGGCTTCCTATACAGGAATAGGGCTTGCTTTTCATTCTACACTAGAGAGTCCATTGTGCAATTACTGATAATGTCTATTTTTGATTATGATGTTATGTATATGCATGCCTCACCCACCGTGTTGAAGCCACTTGGGCGGTGGGTGAGGTGCTGTATCATAGTGCTCTGCGCTTTGTTACTGGTGATGGGTTTCTTACACCTCTGTATTTTATATGAAAAGTTGGGCTGGCCCTCTCTTGCAATTCGAAGAGAACTACATTGTCTTCTGTTTATTTATAAAGCCCTATGTGGCAAGCTCCCTATGTACCTGCCCTCACTCCTAAGTACCAATGATTAAAATTACCAAACACGCTCGCAGTCTCATATCAGACTGTTTATTCCCCATTTGAATAGTGAATCAGGAAAGACCTTCTTCACTCCTGATAAATGGAACAGGCTACAGGACTCACAAAAACTGGACCGGTTGATCTCCATAGAGTCATTTAGAGTTCTTCTAGAGGATACGTTATATAGTTTGTATATATTGTTCTTGTTTCTTATTATTCTTATTATATATTCTGTAATTTTGTTATTGTCTAAGTTTACATTTTGTTTTGTGTGGGTTGTTTTGCCCACCCACCCTCAAATGCGCTCACAAATATTAATTCATTCAAGCCTTTATTTATTCACAAAAAGACAATTGAGGTTACCCTAATTTCCAATGCCGCTGAGATTACAAACACATAAAAAATACAAACACATTAAAAATACGTGTATTAACCCCCCAGGGCCGGCAGCCTCCCTTAGACTCCCCCGTAACCCCGGGCCCTCCTGTTGGCTCAGTGTTGCGCTGACAAGCCTGGGTTAATCAGGACACCCAGGGGTAAGGTGACCCGCTGGGTTCTGAAGGTGGTTCTGGAGGGGGGGTCGGTGCCGTCTCTGGGTGGGGTGAGGGGCCCTCTTGACTGAATTACTATCTGACCTCCAAAAAACACAAATAAACTGTACTCTTGAATCACGTGACTAGCTCGGCGCGACAGAAACGTATGAATGCACACTTTACCCTTCTGAATCGAAGTGTCATTTTACACGTAGCCTATATAGAAGCATGTCATTTTACATGTATCCACTGTGTGGTCACTGGTTTTGGAATACATTTAAAAGGCCTTTATTCTGAAATATCAGACAGACAGACAGACAGACAGACAGACAGACAGACAGACAGACAGACAGATAGATAGATAGATAGATAGATAGATAGATAGATAGATAGATAGATAGATAGATAGATAGATAGACAGAGGAAATTTGGCGTTTCAGCAGTTGAAATTACAACAAGGTTGGAAAGAAAAGGACAATAGATACAGAGTAACAAAAAATACACTAGATAAGGGGTAGTACCATAAAAAGAGGAATGACAGGCTATACATCTATATGTACAGTAACTACACAGTATAGAATAAAATATATGTACCTACATATATTCAGTCTGTCTAAATATAACTATATAAGTCTAGGAGTACACATACATACATACAGGTTGTCTAGATGTATCTAGTAATACACATTTTTACATACGTGCACACCTCCATAACACACCGAACACTTCTGAGCCTCCTGAGGAAGAACAGAGACGTCAAGGCTTCCACAGTGATTCCTCCTGAGTCATAACCTCCTTGGTGAGATGCTGAAAAACCTCACGAGCAAAAGGAAACTAGAAATGGTCATCAGAGAGCACAGACCTCCGCCCATCAATGCATTTCATAGCACTGTGCATGCACACATGCATGCGAGCTGGACATGTTTGGTATTGCTGCATTCATAAGGTTGAGAGCTTTATGTCATTCCAAACTTTGTGTCTCTTTGATGTCCCATGTAGAGATATGGCTGTTTCATTCTCCCCCATCAACAATGGAGGGGATTTTTCGCTTCTGAGCATAAGTCCCCAAAAATGAATGGAGGTGAATGGCCAGCTTGCGCTGTCGCTGGGGCGGAGGTAATAGCTTGGTGGCTGCCTTGACTGCAGTAATATTTCTGAGGGCGAACTTGGTGTTTTTAAATGTGGAACAATACCAAACTGCAAATGATAATAACAAATCATAGTTTGATAAGTCTTGCATAGCCAGACCTATCTCCACACTTTGTTTACACTGTGCCAACACTGGAGAAAGGTCTACAGTAGCTGGACTCATCGGGGAGCATTCAGGGAAAGGGGAAAATATATATTTAAACCAATCACAATTGACTGTTTAACTGTTAATTTTAGCCTATTATTTTATGAATTTTAAGGTGACCTTGGGTGTCCTGAAAGGTGTCCTCAAATAATATGTACGTTCTAATCCTTCTTTACAGAATTGTATATCTTAAAGGATATGTATTTAGCAATATAAGCCATGTTATGAGGTTTATTTTTGATCGTATACAATGGTATGTCAAAGTTTTGACAAATGTTGCACTCTCAAGATAAGACATGTTGCCGCTAACGCACTCAATATAGAAAATCACTCAAAAACACCCAAAAACTCTTGTTTTCAAAGATGAAAAACTCACAGTGGTCACTGGTGTCCGTTGATGTTCTGACTTAAAAATCGTCGCAAAGTATGCTTCGTTTCGGGTTTATCATATCGATTTGCACTTCTACTGTACCTAACACTAACAATGAAATAACAGCTGCAAAGCAATCCTGGGCTTTCTCTACTTTTGTTGTGTAGACCTATGACACGGAAGCGGCTCTTCTTCTACAGTAGGCCTAGCCTCCAAACTTCAGTCAAGACCTCCCAAAGTTCAAGCAGAGTGAAAATAGTTTTTGGGTAAATGATAAAACCTGATAAGAAGCATACTTTGTGGTGATTTTTTTGTCAGAACATCAACGGACACCAGTGACCACTTGGTGAGTCTTCGAAAACAAGAGATTTATGGTGTTTTTGAGGGATCTTCTATGCACCTATTGATCCATTGAGTGTGTTATATATAACTGGGTCATATCTCGAGAGTGCAACCTTTGTTGAAACTTTGATATGGGCCATTGTATATGATCTTAAATAACCTTATAACATGTCTTATAATGCTAAATACCGTTTTTAAATATCTTACAAAGGTTGGAGTATATTTTTCAACTGCCTCAAATACCTCTACTGTCACATCTACTCTCATATCTGAACCAGAAGGCAATGACGTCTGTGCATCATGTGTCAGAGCAGTGGTAATCTATGAAGATACAATGTTTCTCCTGTGGTATGAAGGCTCAGACATTATGATTTGGTAGGCTTAGAGTCATTAAAATTAGCACAATATAAATCAGATTAGTAGATAATTTAGTGTACCAGTCCCTCCCTCTGGCCGTAGTATAATTTCTCATTCAGGCATAGTTTGGATACCCCCCCTCATTTGTATTGGTATGTTATTTTCATAATTTTCATTTTTAGATTGTTGTGTGGAGCATTAATTTACATCATCTTCTGGCGTCGCTGCAATGCAGTATATAATTCTGGATATTCTGTGGAATTGATCTCTTGGTGTGGTGATGCCAACCTCGAAACTGCCAACATATGGTGAATTTCTATAGGCCTATAGATTGATAAACATTTCGACATCTCCTACCTCACAGGATGCACTACCCATCGATTATGAACAACACTGGGTCGTAGGGCATTCTGATAGACAATTCCTCTTTGGCAGGATGTGCTACCCATGGTTTAAGCACAATATAATAGGTAGTAGGGCATTCTGATAGACATTTCCTACCTGAATGTCTATCAAAATGCCCTCTTGTGTGCTTATAGCGCATCCTGTCAGAGAGGAAATGTCTATCAGAATGCCCTACGACCCATTGTGCATTCATGGGTAGCACATCCTGTCAGGTAGGAAATGTCAAAATGTCAATCAACATTTCCTACCTGACAGGATGCGCTACTCATTAATTAAGCACAATCAAATGGGCCGTAGGACATTCTGGTAGACATTTCCTACCTGACAGGATGTGCTACCCATGAATTAAACATAATATAATGGGTGGTAGGTCATCCTGAGGAGGTAGCCCAACTTTTCAGAACACCGGCACATTTTGGTCCAATTCAAACACTGGTTAAACACTAGCCTATGATATTTTGTAATAGCTTGCTCGCTGAAGAAAACATCCCTTCACGCGCTGCAAGTCTTCTGAGTTGAGCACAGAAAGCAGCATTCATGGAGAGCGTAGCCTATTGGCTCTTGTTATTTAAAAGAGAAAAATGGGCACAACATTATCATGGTTTTGAAAGCGCATTTAGGCAGAAACATTTAGAAAGTTTGAGATTGGTTCAGACAGTTAGTTGTTAGTTGCTTACAGAGAGAATGATTTGGAGTGAGGGAGTTTGGAGAGGGATATTCTGGAATGTTTTAACTAGGGCCTCATTTTCGACTTATCTATTATCTTTCTGACTGATGGAGATCATTTTCAGTTAATTCCATGCTGTAGATAGCTTTGGGTTGTTCCAATTTCCACTGGTATCTAATGCTAGTTCAACATAATGAAGTCACCTTAGCCTGTCTAAAAAACACCCCCAAACACCCAAAGCACACCCAAAAACAAATTAAATATGAGTAAAGACTCTCTGGGATTCTTTTGTGTCTAGTTTACCATCCGTTTTGAATTCAAACTATCGTGTAATCCGTTCTGGTTTGGAGACCTATATTTCTGTCGCTCGTGCTCGCACTTTGTTGACATTGACAAGCACTGGCTCCAGGCTGGCTCTAGACGGATCTACCTGAGTGTTACTCCGCCTGCTGACTCACAGACAGAAATATAAGTTCCACAAACCAGAATGGTTTACACAATAGTTTGTTTTCCATAAAATGTTGCTGTTCTCCACTGCCCTTCCCGGGCATTGTGGAGATGGTCAGCAGAGATCGCGGAGCTTTCGTCAAAGGGAATGCTGACAGTTGTCCTGTTGGGGCAGAGGAACGAGGGATTTTATTCCTGTTAGTTCCTCGTGCCAAAAAAATGGGGGGGCATGAGACTTAATTTGGACCTCCACCTTTTCAACAACTCCATCGGATCAGAAGTATCTGAGCTTTGCATTGCAGGGTTTGGCATATGAGTATACCAGACTCCCGTTTCCCCCCTCTCTCGCCCCCAGGACTTTCTTTATCTGTGTGGAGTTGGCGTTGAGGCCGCTGCGCATGCAGGCGTACCGCCATGGTGGTGAGCCATCTCACCATATTGGGGTTTGCTATCAACTGGGAGAAGAGCATCCTATGGCCAACCCATCAGGTGAATTACCTAGGTATCAGACTGGACACGAGGACCACGTGCCTGTCCGAACCGAGGAGGGCAATGCTAGAAAAGTTTATCTTTTTCGCCCCTCAGCGGTGGTCTCAGTCTTGTCAGTGATGTGTTTTCCGGATCTCATGGCAACGGTCATGTGGTGGTCTCACTGGGTGTGCAACCTCCGGTCACTGTTGACGCGGCACATAGCCAGTCGGCTAAATGTCAGGGCTGGTTTGTCTTGAGGCGGCCCACAGCCGGATGAGAGGAGCCTACATGCCTAGATCGTGGTTTGACTTTGGGTTTGATTCGGCTCCCTGGCTTATCAGGATCAGCCTCCATTAAGGGTGGATGCATTCTCTCATGTTCCCTTGCCGGTTAGCAGTGTTAATTTCGTTGACGAGAACTATGACGAAAACTATTCGTCAACGACATTTTTTGGGTTATCGTCACGAGACGATAATTAAATAAAAATGAATGTATGATGACAAAAACTATGACTATATCTATTCACATTTTCGTCAACAAATAAAAACTAGACTAAAATGGTTATGGAGGGACGTATGGGAAAAGTTCAAATCAGAATGTCGAGGTTCTGGATGTGCGCAGTTGGATCATGGATGTATTAATAGAACGAGTTGGATGCAACCTACAGGTAGCCTGTGTGTATTTAGCCTACATTTGAATAGTACCGTTGCTACACCGGCCGGCGGGAAGTCAACTAACAGCATACGACTGCTGCGCCTGAACTGTTCAGTAAATGACCACAGTTCAGAAATGTCTTTGTCAACGTTCGCACACACCGGGAGAAAGAGGAGAGCAGACATCTGGATAAACTTCATATTTGATGCAAAGGAAAACAAAACCATTCGTAAACCGTGAAAATGACTGGCAAAAATACAACAAACTTAAAGCGACATTTGGAGAACAGTCATCCCGAAATTCACGAGAAGGTAAGCACCCCCCCACCCCCGGCTAACGTTACTGTATTAGCTCAAACCAAGCTGGTGTGTTTCTGAAATACTTCAAATACAATACAAGCTAAAAGAAACCAGTGTTTCACGTATAGTAGGTTTGTGGCGGGGGAGAACTGAAGTGTCTGATCATTGCAACGCTAACGTTAGTGGCTAGCTAATGTTAGGCACAGGCAAGCCCCCAGGATTCGAAATCTAAAGTGAAGGCCTATTGAACCGCGCCATCTTGGCTAGATTTGTAGTCATTTGACTATTTCCGGTGACTTTTGTACTTGCGCAGTTGAGCTTTTCTGTCCGACGCGCGTCCACGAAAAAGTTCACCTTTATGTGAAATGTAGACGCACGTTCCCGGCTCTCCCCGCTTTGATTTAGCAATGAAAACCGGCTTGCATATTAACCTGTTTTTGTCAAATATATCCATTGGAGAAATTCTTTTTTCATCCAGGCATCTTAGTTTTAACAGGTTAAATATAACTGAACATGGTTTGTTTGCTAGTAGATGGTATTCATTCCGTTTGCGATAACGTTATTGCAGCCAGGCTAAATTCCTCCAGGGAGCCAGTGACCGGCGAGTTGAAGAGCTTCACTCCCCGCCAGCAGGAGCTTTGGCCGCTGCTACCGCATCTCGGATAACCCGCTGAGTTCGTGGCTGCTATTCCACACTCGCCCTTGATCAATCCCAATACCGATCCATGGTAATAATGAATCAATCGTTCAGATCAGATCGGCAGTGCTGCATGCATGTTACAACATCATTGTTAGCTTTATTAACATAACCATAGCCTACATTTATCTCTCTAACGTTAGGCTATCCATCTTACACCAGTCGGCCATTCGATAGCTAGAAGCGGTCAACGCCAACGTTGACTGAAAACACCCAAACTCAGTGTATCGTTTCATCTTTATGCCTACACATCAACTCCTTTCCATTGTATGTGAATAAATTACTGTTATTCTAAAAATATCCCATTTCTGTCCATTCCTGGAAAAGGCTAATAATTGCTGTCAAATGATCACTCCAGTTTATCACCGTATCCCACTACCATTTCAACTATGCACAAGAGGTTGTCTTGTGGTCATTTTCATTAAAAAATGATTAGCCTGATCAGTTTGTTGTATGTATTAAGCCTTTTTTGAGCGGTGTGCTTTGACTACTCTCCTTTTTTGTGATCATCATTTTCATTAACACATTTGATTAAACATCCGCACTGGCCTATGAACGGCTAAAGATTCCCCAGGCAGAACTGGTTGATGCTGCTAGGGAAAGGGATGTCTGGGGCTCCCTGCTGGAACTGCTGCCTCCGCGACCCGACCCCGGATAAGCGGATGACGATGGATGGTATTAAAAGACTTAGCCGGGACCCCGTTGATGTTAGAATTAATAGGCTACCTTTATTTGTGGTACTTGAACTTGTGTCTGCGTTTCTGGCTTGCCATCATGGATGTATTGTTCATAGGCTATGTTTATCGGATGAGATGCAGTTGTCCGGGCAGGTCAGCTAATGTGATTTACGAATGGAAATACATGCTTGGGAATATTTAGACATTTCAAACTTCCTCTGTTAAGGTGGTGCTGGGGACAGCGCAGACGGCCTGCATGGCAGTAAATTATCAAAAATTAGGCAAAATCTATCTATGAAAATAACCTCAGATTGAAACATATTTTGTGGTGAATAAGGCGATATAGGCTTAATGTGTATTTATACGGAGATAAGATTCGATTGATCAAGGGCGAATGTGAAATAGCAGCCACGAACTCAGCGGGTTATCCGAGATGCGGTAGCCGCGGCCAAAGCTCCTGCTGGCGGGGAGTGAAGCTCTTCAACTCGCCGGTCACTGGCTCCCTGGAGGAATTTAGCCTGGCTGCAATAACGTTATCGCGAACGGAATGAATACCATCTACTAGCAAACAAAACATGTTCAGTTATATTTAACCTGTTAAAACTAAGATGCCTGGATGAAAAAATAATTTCTCCAATGGATATATTTGACAAAAACAGGTTAATATGCAAGCCGGTTTTCATTGCTAAATCAAAGCGGGGAGAGCCGGGAACGTGCGTCTACATTTCACATAAAGGTGAACTTGTTCGTGGACGCGCGTCGGACAGAAAAGCTCAACTGCGCAAGTACAAAAGTCACCGGAAATAGTCAAATGACTACAAATTTGCCAAGATGGCGCGGTTCAATAGGGCTTCATTGTTGATAGCGGTCAGTGAATGGAGTGGCTGTATCCAGTTCTATTAATACATCCATGGGCACAGGTTAGCTAGCAACAAGTGGGGCTATGCTTGTGGCGGCTGGCGGGGGTATCTAGCGTTAGCTAGTCTAGGTAAGCTAGCTAAGCAACTACTGCTGCTGTCTAATGTTATACTGTAGCTAGATGGATAAGACACGAACAGTTAGCTACTGGCGCCGCCATAGCCCCTTTCCTCCGGTGTGACGTTAGCTAGCCTGTGCCTGATGTTAGCTAGCCTGACTAGCCAACTAGTGCTGACATGATAATGTTATAGCTTGCTATATCAGGCACAAACACAGTTAGCATCAGACTGGGGGAGAGGAATGCTTCATTATGAAACTGTCTGACAGAAGCAGCCACGCGCTTCTGGCTCTGGGTTTCATGAAGGGCGCTATATAAATCCAACTTGATTGATTGATTGAACTAAGCCTGTTAAATTTGAGCTGTCTAAATCTATGGTAGATTTCGTCGACTAAAATCGTAATGATATTTAGTCAACTAAAACTAGACTAAAACTAAAACAAGTCAGATGACTAAAATATGACTAAAACTAAATGGCATTTTAGTCAAAAGACTATGACTAAAACAAAATCATAATTTGCTGTCAAAATTAACACTGCCGGTTAGCCAGGGTGCGGTCAGAGGGTTATCCTGATATCAGTTATCCTGACAGCATTGGACTGGCACTGGGCACAGTGGTATGCGGAGGTAATGGCGATGGCATCGGTGGACCCATGGCCCATTCCCTGGTGACCAAATATGCTGTCCCAGGCGAAGGGCTCGATTTGCGTGCCTCCGACACTGGGTCGGCTGTTGATGGTACTACTGAAGAAGCTACTGAAAAGCTAAGATTGTCTGGTAGAGGCGTCTCTCTGGCTGTGATCAGTACTGTTGATAGAGTGTGCGGGCGGTCTACACTGCCACAGTATACTACTGTACATGGCAAGTGGGCTGCTTTTGCGCGCTGGTGTGAGGAGAGGGACATTGTACCAGAAGACTGCTCGGTTGAGACGGTTCTTGAATTTCTCCAACACCTGGTGGATCATGAGCACGGTTTAGTGGCGTCCACTGTTAAAGTGAATGTGTGCACTATTTTCACATGTCATGAGGGTTTTGCTAGGTCCATGGTCTACAGGCATTCCCTGGTCAAGCGATTTTTGGCTGGAGTGCGGCACCTTCACACCTAAGGATACGACACAGCCTTGGGATCTGTCATTGGTTCAGAACGCACTCTATGAAGCTCCGTTCGAGCCAATGGCACAGACTTCCCTCAAGTGGCTTTCGGTCAAGACGGCTTTGCTCCTTGCTTTGACTTCGGGCAAGTGGGTCAGTGACTTGTGCGCGCTGGTGATGAAAGTAAGGCTATATTGCGCACGGACCTTTCTTTTCTCCCAATGGATATGTGAGGGAATCACCAAGTGTTATGAGACTGCGGGTTGCCCTCTTTCTGGGGCTGGTAGGGTACCCCCTACGAGGGGCGTAGCCACGTCGGTTGCCCTGTTTAATGGTGTGTATGTGGCAGACATTTGTGCGGCGGTGACTTGGTCATCGCCGTCCCCTTTTGTCCGCTACTATCAATTGAGAATGTCCTCTGTCTCCGTGGCATCTTCTGTGCTGGACACAGCTGCCAGTGGGAGTCAGCATCGGGCATTAGTGGCCTCTTTTGGCCAGTGACGGGACTCGTCGGGTGAGCGACGGTCCATCTGTCCCTTTATGGGTTTGGGTGAGGCCTGCCGGGTTATGTTATGGTGCGTAAACGGCCCCTGCCCAGCTCTCCTCTCACATGCCTTACCCTGCCTTCAGATGGCTGAGTGTGGCAGGTAGGGGCCAACATTCGGTGTGATCGTGCTACCTTTGAGCCCTGGCTTTGTGCCGGGCCAGTTTTTTGTTAATGGGTCCAGCAAGAGCTGGCTTCGCTCCAGTCATAGAACTTGGGTTACAATACGTAACCATCATTGTTTTATTGTGTTGTGTTTATTTATTGTATTAAAGCTGATTATTACAGTATATTGTTTCCCCAGCCCCTTAGTTTAATTATTGTATACGTAAATGTGAATGCCATAGAGGACAGCCTGGTGGTTGGTGGCTAGCGCCTATTAATTTAGATTTAGGTAATATAAGATTTAGTATACTGTCTAGGATTTATACAGCCCCCTAATTTGTAGCCCTGGCTATATACTCTGCATAACAGAATACTGTCATCTCTATTAGAGATGAATATTGTATAAGTAGGCTACGACTCAGTTCCCCATATTAATTTGGATTTTGATTTGCATTTGTTTTGGTGCTGATATTGAAACAATTCTAGATCTAGATGATTTCAGCAGGCAGCTCTGGTGAGCTCATCTGCATAAATGTAATATATTCTTAGGGAGAGAAATTGCGTAGGTCACAACAACACACTCCTGAGTCCTAATATTACATCTAAATTAGACCGCGAGAAAGTTTCAGTGCACTGCGCATGAAAACAGGTGAGCAAGCACTCACTGTGGGCCTACCCCTCAGATTCTTAAAGGCTAAACGGTTCATCTCCCCCTTCAGCTGTAATTATGCTAAATGTCTCTGAAGAAAAAAAAAACTTCAATTAATACCATGCAACCACTGCTTCACAAAAAGCAATGTTGTTGAGGAGCACTGAATGCAGATTTGAGACTGGCAGTGGCGGATGAATGTGACTTGTCGGCAAGAACGATTACAGTCAGAATGAATAGGAATTACAGACAATGAAACCGATCTGTGTAATACCCCTATTCATCGGCATGTAACATACACAAATGATCTATTCAGACGAAGAAAGGGAATGCGCAGTGTAGCCTACCATTCAGTTGTGAAAAATGGACATGCTCACCCTGAGTACTTAAGCTTTTAATTCAATAATTAAATAAAACAGCTGATTAAGAGCTTGTTTCTCCCAAACACTGGGAAATGGTTCCACCTGGCAGAAAGTTGCTTAGCTGATGTTGGTGAGGGAAAGCTGAGAGAGAACCCCATAAACAATACTGAGGATGTACTTTCATGTCAACGAAAAAACAAAAACATACATTTGTGTGGGCAGTAGATGTGGCAGTTGAGCGTGAAAAAGCATGCAGTTGGTCTATTGGATTTATTTCAATTATGATTCAATTTTAAGTTGATACATGGTCAGTTGAGATGTAAAACTCTGTATGAAGTACAGATCATACAGATGGATATCCACAATTTGTCCTCCTCTCTGAGCCTACACAGATCTGACAGCAACGTCTGTGGGAGAGGGGAGAGAGAGTCTGTCTAGAGAAGAGTGGTGCTCAGCTTTAATTCTTAGGGGCATAGACTGTTGACTGCATTTACATTTCAGTCTCAACTGTTGGAATTAACACCTTTTTATATTTATCCTATCTGAGCAAAACACTTGGACTGCACAACCATTCTATCCTGAGTGCTTGTTAGAATTGTGTTGCTTATGGTGTTCTCCTCTGGGAGATGTTCCAGTACACTCCAATCTGCCAATCATAGCTAAGTGTCCCAGACCCAAGGAGGAAACAGGGATGTTTCAGCTAGATACAATATATGGGCCGCTTTAGGGTCATGTCTCTTTAAACCAGATGGCTCTAGAGCCTCCTTCTGCAAGAGACAACATGGGTCAAATTTGTACATGTACAGTACTGTGTTTTCTTTACCTTCTCTGTCAAATCCTGCAATAGCCCTACTGATCTGATCTGCTATAGAGTTTGATGGCTGCTGGCACAAAGGAATGCCTGGACAACTCTGTTTTGCACCTGGGTGGGATGAGCCTGTGGCTGAAGGTGTTCCCCATCTGCCAAAGCTCATCATAAAGGGGATGGGAAGTGTTGTCCAGGACGATCTCCAAAGGAGTGTATTTTGTCTGCTATCGCAGATAAAATGAAACTATAGAAAAAGGCCCCTGGGATTAATAGGAAGCCATATTGAACCAATACACAGTTTGGAGTAACACAAACCCCTTTCAAAGACTAGAGAGCTGCATGTTGAATAGCATGACATAATTATGACCCTCATAGAGCAAAGAGTTCCATCCTTGAAGATACTTAAAAGGTTCTTCGGTCACTGGGGACAAGCAAGTGCTGGGTCATAATGAGCGAGACAGAGATTGTTGGAATAATAATACAATTGGACAAGGTTTTGTGAAGGTTAAGCTGGTCCTTTGTCACTAAATGCAAACTGTTCACTATGTTCAAAGGCCAACTGTGGATGTATATGAAATCTGCACTTCAGTGCAGTATTTATGCAGTTGCTCTTATCTGGGTGATGAAATAGGATCACAGAATGGTTTGTTGAATTGTAAATATACCATCACAAGGCAGGCTTGTTTGGATTTCTTGGACTCATGAATTTCTGTTCTTTCTCTATGGAATCTGTATTAAAATGTGGGACTCAATACTAACTCTTTCTCTGTCTGTCTGTCTCTCTGTCTCTGTCTCTGTCTCTCTCTCTCTCTCTCTCTTTCTTTCTCTCTCTCTCACTCTTGTTATTTACTAGTTACTATACTATTTACTATACTGTATATATATATATATATGGTCTAGGTAGGTAAAATCATAATTTATACTCTGGCAAAAGTGCATAGCAACACATCAGTATGACTAAAATGTCAAGTTCATGTTCATGTGACCTTGGGGCTGTCAGAACAATTCACTGACAAACCCGATATGACATTTTAAGTGTCCTGGGTTATTCTGTGAATACGTGTTCAATCATCACATCATTCATTCATGTCTTTGGAGAGGGGCCAGTCATCATGCCAATGTGCTTCATAGCTTTGCCTAGAATCTGCGCAGAAATGAGAGGGTTGTAGATATTTACTATGGAGCCATTTTCTGACCAGAGGGTGGCTTGATTAATGACTGTCTTTCTCTGCACAGTCACCTGGGTAATGCAGAGGAATGCTCACCTCGGATGGTTGGAATCCTGCAGCTGCTAGAGGGAGGTTCAGTCTGCTTTGTTTGTTTTCACCCTGCTTTGGAGAGATGACTAATGAATCATACGTTACTACATAGGTACAGATACAAGGCCTTTCGTTACAGACCACAAACAGAAGAACATTTAAAGTTCTCGTATTCAGTCAAGACAAGAAGGTCACTTTGAATTACTCAGACTTTTAGCTGAGTGCTCTTTGAACGCTTAGGTCTGTACACCTGAATTAATCAGATGCACTCTATCACTCCCCATACGTCCTCATGCCTTTCCAGTCTTGAATTAGAAAATCATCACTTTCCTTCTGTCCCTGTCAGATGCTGCCCTCCTGCTGGACTACTGAACTACTGGACGTTGCCTCTGAGACTCTGGCAGCGGCTCCCCAGCCCAAGTGTTAACGCCAATTAAACCCCTGGCACCACTCTGTCACTCTCCAGCTGAGGTGACACATGAGCGATAACAGACCCCCCCTCGCCCTCAGCTCTCATCTGACACACATTAAATGGCACTGGACCCTTGCGTTTCTTGACATTTGGCAGAAATCGATTGCAATTGAATCAGTCAGAGAAAGGTGCTATCTGCCATGCTTATTCCAGCTGCTTCCATGTTAACTGGGTTAGGGTAACCAAGAAGTGCGTCAAACGATGTGCAAGACTGATAACACTGGAACGATATAAACTGATTATCACTGTACAGAAATAAGGGCGGTAAAAGCACTTCAAATGATGAAAAGCTGAGAGTTGTGGATTTAATGAGGAGCGATATTCTTCAGTGAAAACACATTTTGTTTTCTCTCATTTCAGTTTTCTCTCAGCTAAGGTGTAACTATAAGAGACAATTCACAATTATTTTTGGCACTTCTTATCTCCTCTTTCACACGCGCTCTACTGATGGCAAGTAATTATCTCCTTATCCTTTGAATTTACAATTAAGTATGCGGCGCAATCTCATTCGCTCTTTTCATCTTGGCTGCTACATATTGGGAGCCGTGGCAACATGAGTGTACCGTCATGCATATACTGTATGCACATATTTAATTCATATATTGTGTGTAATATTGTGCATGGGAGCCAGAATTGATGCTTACAGATTTAGCTGGTGAAATCTCCCAAGTGTGCGATCTTAGGGATTATTCAGAAGAGACATAGCAATATTGGGGCCATACAGCTGGCTGCCATCAGGTGTGACTCTGGGTATCTGCCAGCCAGTGACTAACGTTATACAAACATGAGCTGAAAAAGAGAGGCGGACGTTTCACATAGATGTGAAAGAAATATCTGTGCCGTGTATCTGGGCTCAGGCCGTTTACAGCCCTCTGTTCCAGCGCATCCTCGTGAGAGTAGAGGGAAAGGTGAAGGAGATGGTCTGGAGCGTGACGAGTACATCACACCCAGCTGCAGTACACAGACCTGCACGCATGATGCATGCACACACGCAAACACACACACACACACACACACACACATAATTATGAATAAACTGATTAATTTATTGGAAAATACTATTGATTTACCAAAAATTATCTATGGCCAAGAGAAAATTACAAAGTGAAATCAGAAATCTTCTTCCTGTAAAACATAAGATGCGGACACCGTTGTTTATCTTGCTTATCAACCATGCAGACTGACACCATTCTTTCAGCAGGTGTGAATAGTGCTCTTATGGAATAAGAGCTCTTATGGAATTCAGGAGATAGAGAGCAGAGGCTGTCATAAAAGACATGATGCGTGTGTGTGGTGTGTGTGTGTGTGTGTGTGTGTGTGTGTGTGTGTGTGTGTGTGTGTGTGTGTGTGTGTGTGTGTGTGTGTGTTGCCGTGGCAACATCATACAGACCTGCATTTTTAATGCTGGAGTTGTAATCAGGGGCCTGTTGTGTCGAGTCCCCGACACTTGCTTTGCTCCCTGGAATTAAAGGAACAGGGCCTCATAAAGCTGCTGCCACATCATTCCAGCCTGCCTCCTCTAATTTCTGATCTGCGGACGCTGCAGCAACCCCAGCCGCTCCGGGAGTTTCCTATCAACAGTTGTAATTTAAACTACAGCACAGTGCACTGCACACAGCACAGTGCTTGAATAGAACAGTCTAGGCTATCCAAGGTATAACGAAGGCAAAACAACATTTTTTAAAGGTCTCCTCCAAGGTTTCCTCCAATAGCCAATGTCGATGACTTAGGTATTGTAACATAGAACATCTGAATTTTACTTAGTGGTACTGATATAATGAATGTAACAAATAAAGGAACCTGGAACCACTGGTATAAAGGAATCTGGAACCTTGCATCTTGTAGGGCCTACAGTCTCACCAGCCAGAAGGTTTTCTTTAATGCCTTGAAATCCCATTGGCTGTTGCCAATGTCACCTTTGTTAATCTGCTAACTGTGACCCCAACGCCTCTGTTCCCTCTCCTGATCCACACAACTCTCTAATCGAGACATTCACAGCCACTTATCTCATCAAAATATCCCACCGATCATGTTTTGCAGGGCCAGCTCTAGTATAGGCTACGTGAGGGGGCAGGGTGGGGGCGTGAGGTCTTGTGGATGATGGTTATTGGCTATGAAATGGAATCAAGGGTTTGTGTTGCTGTGATGAAGTGGCACAGCCTACATTAGTAGCCCACTGCAGGAATCAAAACACTGAGACCGAACCCAAATTATTTTTCTAGGCAATTTATATATATATTTATGCCTAGCAGCGGCAACAACAACAACAACAACTAACAACATTAGGCTGCAAGTGAAACAGGCAGTATTTCTTCAGTCTACCACTCTGGACGCAGGTGACCGCGGGGCTCCACCCACACCGCGTGGTCTGCGTGTAGGCACGTCGGCTCTGACGCGTGTTGATCCAGGTAAGCGCTACCTTTCATTTCAGACAGTTTATTTATTACTGATGATTTTTTTTTAAATCACAATATACGCTGAATGATGTCTAGCTGGAGAGCCATGTCCGCGTGTGAAATAAAGATAAGACGAGTGAGTGAAGCTCTTGTGCTATCTGGGCACATGCCGACGCTACACAGCAATTAAGCACACGTCCTGACTTTATCTGGCTCCCATAACAATCAGCGAGTGTTTCCTGCCCGATATGCTACAGTTTAATAACAGTTGTAGTAGCCTACCTACCACTTATTTGATATAAAATGTGGTAACAAGAATAGGCTTAGTGTACTCTTTGGCTATGAAATACATTGCAACCAACTTATCTTCACAGAGATGATTTCTCTTTGTCAAAGCATTCTAAAACTGAAACAGCCTGAAGTGTCAAGTGGTTTCTCTGTGCCAGTCCTGCTTCGACGACTCAGTTGGAACAAGTGAAGCGACGCTTAAAATAATCAAAACTAGACAGGGACGCTTTGGTTTCTGGGTTAACACTGACACCCAGAGGATGTTACTACTGTGGCCTTGATCAATAAGCGTTTTCTCTCTCTCTCTCTTTCAAAATCAAATTCAAATAAGCTTTATTGACATGACAGGTGAAAAAAACTGTTGCCAAAGCAGTCCAGGAAATTATTAACATGGACAAATAATAAGAAACTATAGCATTCAAGATTCCTTTATTCATCACATGTAATGTATGGTGTACAGTCACAGTGAAATGTTACTGCCGGCTCCAAGATTATGCTACAGATAAACTCTAATACTCAGTACCAAATTACAAAATTACACAATAAGTACCCTTTCTATAAGTAGGCCTATAAAATGAAGCTGGAATGGGATAGATAAAGGTCTGAATGGATTATGTACGTGCTATATATGGATATGATGAATAAATAGATCAATAACCTGGGGGGGGGCATGGGTGAGTTACGTACATGCTGTAGCTGTAATAAAGGGGAGGGGGGGGGTTAGATGGAGTCATTCAGGAGCAGGATGGCTTGCGAGAAGAACCTCTTTGTGAGCCTCTCCGTGCTTGCCATGTGGGTGCGGTATCTCTTTCCTGATCATAGCAGAGAGAACAGTCCATTTCCTGGGTGGCTGGGGTCTTTCAGGTTCCTGTTGGCCTTGGTCATATTCTGGTGTAGATGTCCTGGAGGTGGGGGAGTGGCCTCCCCAAGGTACGTTCAGCTGACCATACCACTCTCTGTACAACAATATCAACAATACAATCAAAACCATCTAAGAACAATTACATTTATAATATTACATGGGGATTTATTTTTTTACACATGTAGTGTGGTGGAAAACTCTGACGTGTAGGAAAGGGAAGCCCTATAAGGTCAGGCTTTTCCCTGTAGGAGTACACAGAACACATTCCTTATTATATTGGTATGATAGAGAACATGCAAAAACACAATTTTCCATTACAGTAGTCACTGTTTGCTACAGAACATGTTTCCCTTCTTTCTCTCTCTCTCTCCCTCCCCCCCCTCTCTCTCTCTCAAAAAACAAACATTGCAAGAGACTGCAGTTGTAAAGATTAATTAGTTTTTTTTTCTTCAAAAGTATAATGTACACACAAAAAAGTTATTATTTGTTCTGATTTATCTATAATCTTTTGTTATTAACATATTCAAACTTTCAGTGATCAGTGTGAGCAGGAGGCTGGGCTTGACAATTGTGGTTGAGGAATTTGGGAGATGTGTACTTTTTCTTGAACAACCACTTAGCTTTTCACTAGCAGCTAGTTAGCAGGTCCACCAGCAGAGGATGCTATTGTATATGACAACTTTATAAACCAATCATATGGCACTATTCCTGTTGTCCTTAGCAAAGAGGAGAAAACACACAGTGGTAATATTCAGAGATGAGCAGGTTATGCACTGATACAGAGTAAAGAAACTGCATACTCAGGTCTAGATGAAAAAAAGGTTTAGTGGACAACGTTTCGGCTGTAGCCTTTGTCACAGTCTTGAAACATCAATGGGAGACACCTTATATACACCCAAGGGTGACAGATAACACCGTGATAATCAGTGTGACGTCAGAAGAACCTACTCAAAAGGCATAAGCACATATACAAAATAATCATATAGAGAAAACAGAAATACTGGTAAATAACACTGGAACATACAGTACTGTGCAAAAGTCTTGGGCCACCACAAAAGAAAATAATGTTTAAAGCTAAAGTAATACAAATATCTTAATAATAAAAACAACAGTAACTGTCCATGATGTAGGTTGGGTCTGAAGAGAATCTGAAGTACTTTATTGAATCATGAATTGAATGTCTTGTTTTTAAAAGAAGCTGGTATTTTGTGTGGCCTCTCTTAGAGCAAAATATTAACTTTGGTACACTGTTGTGTCATTTTAGTAGTCATGTGGTAAATGCTTCCCAAGCTTATCGCTGGAATACAGATTTAATTATCATTATTGTTGTTGTTGTTTATTTGTATTGACTGTAATGCTATATAGTGTTTTATGAGCAAATTAACACTTACTGTCCAGATAAATAGCTTTAAACATTTCCTTAGGGGGCCTAAGACTTTTGCATAGTACTATAGGTGCACGATTGTCTATACAACTATTCAGTTACACACCCTCTCCATCATATTAGTCTTCCCTTAGTCCCCTACTATATGTTACAAGTCTGTGAACCCAGGTTTAGGCTGAACACAGGTTTATCTTCTAAATACAGGTTTATCATCTAAACCTCAGACTGAACCAGGTTTATCAGACTAAAACCAGGTTTATCATATTGAGCCCAGGTGTATCATACTGAACCAGGTTTATCATATACTTAACCCAGGTTTATCATACCGAACCCAGGTTTATCATAGACTGAACCAGGTTTATCATAAATCGCGTTTCCATTACACCTAGAATTGCGCAAAACCACCGGAGCGATATGCCTCCGGAGCAAGTGGAAGACCCTAAGCAACGATACTTGGCTGAGAAACGCGCGCTGTTTAAGAGCGGAGCCGAGGGGAAAGCTAAAATAAAGTTCAAATATTACAACGGTTTCTTTACTTAAAGGAATAGTAAAGGGAAAATGCATGTTTAGCCCTGTTTTAAGGTTACTTATGATCATATACAATGATTCAGATCAAAACGTTGACAAAACTAGCATTTTCAAGAAAGTTGATAGTTGCTCTACCACCATTTTGGTCATACAATGGATGTGGATGGGCATCTTGAAAAATCAAATATAGCTTTTATTTTGAGAAAAAGTGTAATGGAAACGCAGCTATAGACTGAACCAGGTTTATCATAGACTGAACCAGGTTTATCATAGACTGAACCCAGGTTTATCATAGACTGAACTAGGTTTATCATACTGAACCCAGGTTTATCATAGACTGAACCCAGGTTTATCATATACTGAACACAGGTTTATCAGACTGAACATAGGTTTATCATAGACTGAACCCAGGTTTATCATAGACTGAACACAAGTTTATCATAGACTAAACCCAGGTTTATCACAGACAGACAGGGTTTATCATAGACTTAATCCAGGTTTATCACAGACTGACCCCAGGTTTATCATAGACTGAACCCAGTTTTATCATACATTACATTTGCATTTACATTACAGTCATTTAGCTGATGCTTTTATCCAAAGCAACGTACAATAATTGCATTTAACGTAGTAAATCAGTGTACTACTACTCACCAGAACTCACAAGTGCATCTCATTTCTAAACAAGCATAATCTAGTGCTGAAGGCAACAAAAAAAACAATAGGTGTTTAAGAGGGAGGATCCTGGTAGTACTTCTTGAAGAGGTGAGTTTTGAGCCTGCGGCAAAAAATGGGCAGCAACTCTGCTGCCCTGATGTCAATTGGCAGTTCATTTCACCACTGGGGGGCCAGGACAGAAAAGAGCTGTGACCGTGTCGATCAACTGCAGGGGCACACGTCACCCTGAGGTAGCAGAGTGTAGTGGTCGGGAGGGGGTGTAGGGCTAGACCATGGTCTGTTCCTTTCTTTGTTTGGTAGGCTAGTATCAGAGTTTTAAACTGGATGCGAGCTGCTACTGGGAGCCAGTGTAGAGAACAGAGAAGGGAAGTTTTGTGGGAGAACTGGGGTGGTTGAACACCAGGCGAGCAGCAGATTTCTGGACAAGCTACAGAGGTTTAATGGCTGACGCCGGGGCCCCAGCAAGGAGGGAGTTGCAGTAGTCCAGGCTGGAGATAACAAGTGCCTGGATGAGCATCTGTGGCATTTTGTCAGTGAGGAAAGAGCGAGTCCTCCTGATGTTGCAGAGCAGGAATCTGCAAGAGCATGTAACAGATGTGATATGTGCAGAGAACAACAGTTGGTCGTCCAGGGTTACACACTCACAGAGGAACCCAGAGATGTAGTGTAGAGGGAAAAAAGGAGAGGACTCAGGACAGACCCTTGTGGAACCCCCATAGTCAGACTACGTGGTTCTGACATTGAACCTCTCCATGTCACCTGGTCGGAGCGACCCGTCAGGTAGGATGCAAACAGGGAACGTGCAGAGCCACTGATGCTGAGGGTGGAGAGGAGAATCTGGCGGTCTACCATGTCAAATGCTGGAGACGAGGATCTGGTGGTCTACCATGTCAAATTCTGGAGAGGAGGATCTGGTGGTCTACCATGTCAAATGCAGGAGAGGAGGATCTGGTGGTCTAGGAGTATCAGGACGGAGGAGAGAGAGTTTTCTCTCGTGGTGTGGAGTGACTCATACTGATCTCAGGTTTATCATAGACTGAACCCATGTTTATCCTGCCTTACAATGTGCTGTCCACACATATGAAGCACAACATTGTGTATATGAAGACCATTTTGTATTACATCAGAATCATTTCTATCACTGTCAGCCATGACCTGTTCAACGTGAGGATGTGAACCTTTGGAGATGATATTTACTGTAGGGTGGCCACGGGCAGAGGCGGGTTGCTTTATGTGGGCTGAGTCATCTGTCTGAATGAATCTTGGATAACAACCTTGCAAAGGGACTCTTAAATGAAACAAATAGGATTATAAACTGCTCACATTGACCCACTGACTAGTCAGTTGAGAATGCAGTTTTGCCAGAAGACAAACACTTTTGTATTTTTCCGTTATTGTACAGTCAGCGAAGATGAAACACTAATGAAATCACTGTCCTCTGGTATCAAGGGTCATTTGATGGAGCAACACTATTTATCCATGTTAAGCAAAAGCTCCACATCTGTTTGAAACAAATTATGTTATAAGTACATGTGCTCTGTAACATATCATTCAGAGTTAACTCAGATGCCTCCGGCTCTAGTGTGCTCCAGACGATCCCACATGATTTTTCACTACGTGTAACTATAACATTTGTTTAAGAACATTCCCATCAACCACAGTAATGAAACTGACCACTTGATTTGTGTATTTCAGACCTTGTGACCCATAATCACTTTGAGTCATGTGTTGTTTTCCTACGCTGGAGAGCAGTGTTTCCAGTTGGAGGTCCGGAGTGCGCTCTATGTCATGGAAGACTTGATAAGACATCAAATCAGACTCAAGACATGCCTCAGTCAATCTGTGATGTTCTGCATGTTCTTCTGCCTCCTGTGATGCACCATAATAGAGGTTTGCCTCAAAGGAAGCAAAGGTGAGGCCACCGACGTGTACACACACTTACCTGACCAGAAACACACACATTCACTTTGAAACAATATTTTGTGCAAGTTGTGTCATTCAGAAAGTTATGATGACAGCTGTAAAACTACTGCATTTAAGTATGCTGAAAATCAAGTTAATCCTTTGCTTATCATGTTGCAACAGACATTAATGGTAATTTATTCTCAAATAGTGGGATTATGATGAGGTTTGGCTGATGCTGAGGGCCTGCAGTATGCACTGCTACTGTATGAGTCAAATTCTCTGGAGCCTGGAGAAACAGGAAAACAAATGATATGCGCATAAGCTATACAGATGTCTGTGATGCAGATAGTCTCAAAACGTACCACAGGCAGTCTGTCTGATGAGTCTGCTCTGTTCTCATGCGAACGTCAGCAACAATGGATAGCTGTATGACATACAGATGAGCAGAACGACATGTTTTTCCACATGAGTGACACCATGTGAGGTGGAGCAGGGTGACACAGGTCTTCTCCTTCGCATGCATGCACATTATTACTGTGTAGGCTATCAATCCACCACCACGGGTGGTCTGTGATGAATGTTAGCTCCAGAAATGAACACCTGTAGCCTAGTAACACATGGTAATTCTCTCTCGGTATGGACAACTATTTTTTTAACAGGCCAGTTTGTGGGGAAGCCAAGTTGAGGCAAAGCGGTATGAATTGAACCTATCAATTATTTTGAATAAATCATGCAAATATTAGGCTATTATATATCCTAATCAGAATATGAATTTAAATATGTCAACATTCTGATAATGTAGGGCGGATGAGCATGTCTGATGTGTAGCTGCATAGGCTGACTATTAAAATCTCCCCACTTTCCCATCATCCATTTCTTTCTGGCAGCAACCGTTCATAGACCTCAATTCCCATCTCTCAGGTCATATCCCATGCATGACAGGGGTTAAATTGTATATTTCATGCACTGCATGATAATATAAATGTGGTGGCAATTCTGCATAATTCCGTTCACTAGCCACGAGAATGATGCCGCCTATAGTGACAGTTCACTCAGGGATTTGCTGTCACCAGTATTGCTATGTATTATAAGCCCTAGCAGGAGAAGAGTGATCACGAGGAAAGAGAGGGAGAGTCATTTATTCATGCGATAAGAACAGGAGGGAGACAGCAGCCTACGATAGGCTAAATGTCTCTAGGGTATGATGAAACAGACTGTTGTCGCTTGGTCAACTCTTCCTCGAGGTGAGCTGCCGAAAATAGCAGCACAGTTGAGTCGTAGCCTACCATTATTTCACGGTCCTGGAGGGGTGTAGTCTCGCGGTGAGGACCTGAGTGGGAAAGATTCTAAATCGTTTTCCTGTCGAACAGAATATGCCACTATTCACATTCAATGTTAATTATTACTATCTCATCGAGTAGGCCCCTACGGTCATTAGGGTTACTTACAAAATGATGCGCTTAAGCAGCAGACACGCCATTTTCCTGACTATTGCCCATCTTGAATAACGGGTTGATTTTATAGCCTAGCCTACCTCCCACTGGGTGATAAACGCATTAAAGCTCTCGTTCAAGGACGGGGTTTGAATCTTATAAATTATAGATCTTTTTGTTACTATGTAGGCCTAATGTCGTCTTTCAAAGGCGGAAATATGTGGCCATTCAAGTCTGCGACTCATCTGCTTTGCATTATGATAGCCTATTTATCCGACTTTCGGTGTTTAAAGACATTTGACATATGGCGAGTGAGGACTATTCCGAATGCTAAAAGTCGAAGTCCTAAACGTTTGTCACAATTAATTTATTGTAGGTGTGCGTGCGTGTGCGCTCCCATGTGTGTGTGCGTGTGTGTGTGTGTGTGTGTGCGTGCGTGCGTGTGTGTGGGTGCGTGCGCGCGGAGAGAGAGAGAGAGAGAGAGAGGAGGGGGGGGCGAGCGATCGAGAGAGACCGAATAAGCAACTTTGTTACCAGGCACGGCTTTGTCTCCGCCGGCACAGCGTGTTAAGGACAGAAGCATTTGACAGATATGGTTGATCATTCTTTCATGCTCTTTAGTGCAACGGTGAACGTGTGCATAATGAAAATATATCTGTAACAGTTGAAGGCATAAAATGTGGGGTGCGCTTTCTTTCCAGACAAGGAGTAGGCTATTCATTCTCACTCGTGAGTGAGGTAAGTATTTTTTATTTTCAAAGCAATATGCTTTATTATAATTATTGTTATTATTGACATTATATGGGTGGCTTGTCGGACTATGTTGAGGACGCTGTGCAAATCAGCATACTATGCAGATCTGCTTCAAAACCTAATTTTAAAATGCACACCTTTCTTTAGATATCTCAAAGTAGGTTAAAAATTGTCTCATCTGTGCCAGTAGCCTGTTTTGGATTTTGATAGATTACATACTGCCTAGTTTTGACCTCATATGCTACTTCTTGTGTTACATGGCGTGCCTTATGTTATACAGTTACAATCCTTCATTCCAGTGGTTGGCATGGTTTTATCATCGAGTCCACAGCCACAAGTTAACCCCAAGGCAACTGTAATTAAAGCTTTGACTTACAGGCTGCAGTCAATTGGATAGCTTGTTAATACATTGTTGAATGATAATCTTTGTTGAATTATATCATTCTTTGTTAATCACATCCGTTTCGTTGAATTACTGTGTATCTGTTTTTGTTGAATTAATCAATTTTTGTTGGATCACAACAGTATGTTGAATTATATCAGTTTTTGTTTATCAGTCATTTTACCTTTGTGTCTTTTGTCTTTAGATGACAGTAGACACTTCAGCAGCACAGTGAATTTGGTCATCAATACAGGAAAATGCATATTTGGATTACAGTCATATTGTTGGGTGCAACATCTGTATGCACTGTGGAGATGGTTGACAATTATGGGGAGATATGTCAAAGGCTGTGTATCTGTGAGGAGAAAGAGGGCATTCTGACTGTGAGCTGTGAAAACAGAGGGATGGTCAGTCTCTCAGAGATCAGTCCGGTGTATTTCCCAACATACCATCTACTGCTCACAGGGAACCTTTTCAAAATGCTGTCCGCTAATGACTTTGTTGATTACAATGGACTCACAATATTGCATCTGGGCAACAATGACATATCTGAGGTAGAATCAGGAGCGTTTAATGGACTTCAGGGATTAAAGAGATTGCATCTCAACAATAACAAAATCGATGTCTTGAAGGAGGATTTTTTCATCGGCCTTGAAAGTCTGGAATATCTACAGCTTGACTATAATTACATCACTCATGTGGAGCCAAATGCATTCAGCAAACTGTATCATCTGGAGGTCCTGATTTTAAATGACAACTTAATTTCTACTTTGCCCACTAACCTTTTTCAGTATGTCCCTTTGACTCACCTTGATTTGAGGGGAAATCAGTTAAAAGTACTCCCCTATTCAGGCCTGCTGGAACACATGGACAGTGTTGTGGAATTACAACTAGAGGAGAACCCATGGAACTGTTCCTGTGAGCTGATTGCACTGAAAGGCTGGCTAGAGAGCATATCCTACATGGCTTTAGTTGGTGATGTCGTTTGCGAGTTTCCTTTCCGGCTTCATGGGAGAGATCTTGATGAGGTTTCAAAACAGGAATTATGCCCCAGGAGAGCTATTGCCGAATATGAGATGCAAACCCGTCCACATATGAGCACTGAAACATACTACAGAAGCACACCCTCCTCGGTCACAGCCCCTCTCACTCTGTCAGGGATTGCACGGTCGTCGTCAAGGCCGACTAAGGGACCTCGCCCAGCAGGCAAATTAAAGTCCAAACCCACCTCTCGCATCCCGTCCAATAGACCACAAAACTATGGTCAGATCATCTCATATCAGACCAAATCTCCTGTGCCTTTGGACTGTCCCACAGCCTGTACTTGCAATCTCCAAATTTCAGACCTGGGCCTGAATGTCAACTGCCAGGAGAGGAAGATTGAACGCATCTCTGATTTAAATCCCAAACCTTACAATCCCAAAAAAATGTATCTTACAGGTAATTATATCCCTGTGGTGCGCAGATCAGATTTCATTGAAGCAACTGGATTAGATTTGCTTCACCTTGGTAACAATCGAATAGCTCACATACATGAAAGAGCGTTAGGAGATCTAACACACTTGCGAAGACTGTATTTGAATGGAAACCTAATAGACCGTCTCACAGTTGATATGTTTTATGGGTTGGAGAGCCTGCAGTTTTTATATTTAGAGTACAACATCATTAGGGAAATAGCGTCTGACACCTTTCAGCATGTACCCAATCTTCAGCTGTTGTTCTTGAACAACAACCTGCTAAAGACCTTACCGGGGGGAATATTTAATGGGTTGACACTCGCAAGACTAAATCTTCGTAACAACCACCTCCGCTATCTGCCCATCAGGGGTGTACTGGATCAGCTTACAACGCTAGTGCAAGTCGACTTGTTTGAGAATCCTTGGGATTGCTCCTGTCCCATTGTGGAGTTGAAGACGTGGCTAGAGCAGCTTACCACTGGCACAGTTGTAAACAATGTAATCTGTGGCTCTCCCAAGAGGCTGGCCGGGGAGGACATGCGATACATTAAGTCATCTAATTTATGTCCAAATAACTCTGATGTACTCACCTCTATGATTCCACCCTCCGAAGAGTCGTTCCCTGGCAGCACTATAACCATAGAAACATCCTTGGATTACGAGACACAACACAACACTGTTCCTTTATCTGTTCTGATTCTTGCCCTGCTCCTGATGTTCATAATGTCTGTGTTTGTGGCCGCGGGACTGTTTGTCGCCACGAAAAAGAGACGCCAAAAGTCTCAAAACGAGCAGAACACCTCGGTGAACGCATGCATAAGCTCTCTGAACATGGAGTACGGCCTTTACAAGAAGGGCTCCATTCCAAAGGTCTGTACATCTGCTGGGCATGTGTACGAGTACATCCCACCTCCCACGGAGCACACATGCCAGAACACAGCCTACAGCCCAGAGGAGAGCAAATTGGTGGATGGATATAGAGACTTTGATGAGCTGAATGGGGCTTTTCTGAATCACTCTGAAGAGGAGGCGGGCAGCAATGCAGTAAACTCTGATTATAGTATTAGCACTCCAGAGCCGCCCAACAACTTCTCCTTACAGGATCAGTATGAAAACAGAAATGTCTTAGAACCAAACACACCATCATCTTACTGCAACACTCTACCGTGTCGGCATAAGGCCCATTCTTCTAGACAGTATACCTCAGACTTTGATGTCCGACATCAATATGTGCACCCCGAGAGAATACAACAGACAATACTGTACTGTACAGCACCCAGCACTGTTTATGTGGAGCCCAGCAGGAGTGAGTATTGGGAGTTGAAAGCCAAGCTTCATATTGATCCAGACTACCTTGAAGTCCTTGAGAAGCGTACAACATTCACCCAATTTTGAGAGACTAGATATATTTCCAGAAATATTGATAATGTGTGCAATTGAGTAGGGTTGGTCTTCCCTATGAGAAATATGTATAGATATGATCTTAATGTGTGCAGTCTGAATATTTCAACATTCTCTGCACAGCCTGCCCATAGGCTTGTTTATTGTTAATATTTCACTTGTCTGGCTTTGATAGGTCCCTTTTAGGTTGTGCTATACCATGCCGACAACACTATGTACAGTATATATGCAGTTTTGTGCTTGTTGCACTTCAATGTGAAATTGGGAACGCAAGTGATGTCTCTACAATGTTTTTATTTTTTTTCAAAGTTCTGAGAAAAAATGTAATTATAGATTTAAAAACCATTGGCCGTACTGTACATTACACCATAATTTAACAGAGATTTGGTATAATGTGGTACAGTATGTTCATATTATCAGTGATTGCCTTTTTATATAAAGTAGTGCACCGTGCCCATTTAAAATGCACGTGCCATGACATAGATACAACCCCCCTTCCATGGCATGCCCTACACGTTGCTCCGCATGCCCGCCGGGGCCTGTGGTGGTTCTGTGCGTGCTCGTGCTCGTACAACTCATTACAGTTCCTTATGAAGGCTATTGCTATGCATTATTACACATCTTAAATGCACTTAATACAATGATTTTACTCATACAATAGGTTAGGCTACTTGAAACACCTCCCCTTCCTTAATAGTCTACACTAATAAGCTAACCCTTAGCAATGGTGTGAGGTGCAAATATTAAAAATGCAACACAATTTTCCCTCAGAGATTATAATATAATTATCTATCTATCTATCTATCTATCTATCTATCTGCCATTGCATGCAGTTCTATGATGGTGGTATACTGCTTTGTCTCTGTAGCTAACAGTGGAGCATAGTCAATCTAGAAGACATGAACCTCACAGACTCACGCTTATGATGTAATCTCTCTGAATGATAGCTTTCTTTGTGAGCTACGATTGTGTAGAATGGGATTGTTTGAAAGAGAAACTCACATATTATAGATATTCCCTTTGATCAGGACATATTGTTTCTCTCGGACCACACATTGAAACATGCTACAAAAGCACCATTTGTATCAACTTAATACAGGGCGGCGTCTATTCTGAGCAGTATTTCGATTGGCTGGCTTGACTTGGGTGCAGTTGATATGTACGCAAGAGCAGCAATTGTGAAAATACTCCGGAGCAGTATTACATTACATTTAGCCCAAATGTAAATTTTCTCATCTTCACGCAACACATCCACAACCTTTGGTCCTGAGCAATACACCTGCCGCATATCAACTTCATACGTGAAGTGGAGATATTTGGGCTACAGGCAGACATGCACACATGCCCCGCAGACATGCACCAAATATCTAATAGTGAAGATATCTAGAGATCTAATTATTTTCTCTTTTCTTCTCTTTTTGTTGCACAAAATGCACTAACTGACCATTACAGGTCAACAATATGATGTCACTTTCTGATCTTGGAATATTATGTATGTTAATTAACATGCATAAAGCCATAGGTTTATCAATTGCACACATACAACTACTTATACAACTACTTATTACTGCATTGTAAGAGACATCTAAGACATCATTGCACTATACCTAGTTATAGAATAGACAATTGTTTTCTTAACAAAATTGAGACAATCCTTGAACACTCCCTTTCTATTATCTAAGAGCAAAACAGTTTTACTTAAATTATATTGGCAATTTGTCAATATTGACATTGCAAAACATAATCCATATATGATCCTCCTGCATCAACCCTTCTGTAATCTGTGTAAAACACATGGGGACTTGTCACCATTAATGTTCTTATGGTATTTGGCACATTTGTACATTACATTTTATAACACTCTCTTTTATAAGTGTGCATAAAACACCTACATTTTGTACTAGATACACAAGTAAAAATAGTATTAATGTGAACACATCAGTTTTACTCTAATCTACTACGTCCTATCTCTCTGATCCATGTCATGATTATGAAGTAAGTAAAACAAATGTGGGCAGACTGGTACTGAAAATGTCTCATTCCACTCTCTAGGTTCTAAGGATGGCAAGAAGGATAGCAAAAATGTCCAGTCTGAAATATGTGTACTGAAGAGTCTAACTCTTTAATGGCATGTTTTGGTGACATGTTCCTAGTGAGACCTTGAAGTAGATGCGAAGTCTCAGTATACACTGCTGTATAGTGGATAAAACACTCAGATATAATGCAGTCAAATAGATTTCTGGGTCAAAAGTGCAAGCAAGGACAATACCTTTCCTACCAGAGTGTATAGCATTGTTGAGGACCATTCCTTTTACAGTTTAATTCACTGAACTGCATTTTATGTTTCTTGGCTATATGGATCCCATTCATCTTATGTTATTGACCTCATTAGAGGCTAAGGAATCTGTTTCACGTACTGTATGCATGTTGCTGTATGCCTCATTGCATCCTGCCATGAAATCCTATCACAACAGTTACAGTTAATTTAGTGAATATAATCATATACTATACTGGGATGCTCTGTTCTGTGAAATGAAGGTGACTTAAAATATATCCAAATTCTGCACTGGTTCGTACACTTGTGTTGTGCTGCTCGCACATCTATTTAGGACAATTTACACATATGCAGCTATTTAGCTCAGCTTTGTATGAAATGTTTCTCAAACTGTTTTATTTCACAGTATCAAAATGATTCAAGAACATATCAAAATACTTTGTGACTTCCCTGTGCATCTGTACACTGGTTCATTTTTTATGGACTTGTCCCTTCAGTTTTCATTTGTGCGAATGAATGGTTTTATTAAGTTATGATGTGTACTACTTGTGCTTTGTAAATAGAATGCATACGCTGCATTTCCATGCAGATTTGCTTCACTGAGTGCAAAGACAGTTTTTTTTCTATAGAGGACACACTCACAGGATAATAGGCCTGCTGATGTGAGGCAAATAAATACGTGCTGTTTTCTAATGAATAGCTAATGAATAAAATATTTGCATTCATTTGGTATATCTTTTCGGTTTTGACTCCTCCCTCAACACTGAGAGAAGTAGCCTAGTAAATGTCATTGCATACTAGGAGGTTTGGTTTTCAAATGCTTCTCAACAGCTCAGCGGCATCTCTTCCACAGCATTACTACGATTACAGAAGCCACTTCAAAAATGCAGTTTACAAAGCCAAACATACAGTATGATGCGGCACTGTATGTTACATTAATCTAAATAGGGAGGGGTGGTTCAACACTAATTGATAATTTAAAGATTGTGTATATTTCATTAATCATACTTGAATTAGGCTAGCCTACTGTATATCATTGTTGACCCGTGATGCTCTATCAAATGTATAGGATGAAGAACAACCAGAGATATATGCCTGGGTGGAAGACGACGCTTGAAAATAAACTCACTATTCTTGGCAGATATGGCTTTCCCCAGGCATGGTATCCATGGAAACATACAATTACCTGACTCAGAGAAACATACTGTAGTGTTGTGAAGATATCTACAGTACACATGAAAGAGGCATCATTAGCATTTGTGCTATGGTCTGAATCATTCCAGATGGATTGTGATTTGTTAATTTCTGTATCCCATTTCTAATAAGACTCATGCTAACCTCCATTTAAACCAGGGACTTGATGGTTACAAGGGTTACTTGATGTTTTTTTGTTTTTTTTATTGAAACACATGTCCCCCCTCCCCCCAATAAAAATATAAATAAATACATATATAAATAATAATAATGCAGATAATAATGCAGGATTGTAACCATCTGAAACTGCTTTCAAGAATCATAGGTGAAATTTGAAGAGCCTTATCAGCCAACTGCTTTTGACTCATGTCACGTGTTTAGCAGATTGCTGGCGTCCTTAGTCCATCCAGATCGCTGGGGAGAGAAGAATTAGGGCAGATCTACATTATGTAAGCTTGAAGAGATCTGTCAGGCACTGAGAAGATAGCATATGACTGCAAGTGTTCACTGAAGGAGAAAGCCCTCATATCTGCTTATTTTAGTCGGGTCAACATGCCCATGAATTTTATGACTTTACATATGTAGTAGTGGTAGCAGTAGTGCACAGTACAGAATCTCTGGTGATGTGTGTAGTGTGTTCCCCTGTGCTTTTGTCTCTGTTCCTGTGCCTAAAGCTCTTTTTCTGCTCCTCTATACAGCACTGTAATATAACTGTGTGTGTGTGTGTGTGTGCGTGCGTGCGTGCGTGCGTGCGTGCGTGCGTGCGTGCGTGCGTGCCTGTGTGTGTGTATGTGTTCATGCGTGTGTGTCTGTATGAGTGTGTCTGGGTGCATAAATTATTGACTCAGAGACTATTCAAGCATGCCTCAAGGACTTCAGCCAATGTGGCAACAGTACTGTCCTTCCTTTAAAAAAAAGACCTTACATAATTCTTAAGCAGAGTACCTTTCCTCAATAATAATTCATAGAATAATGACTGAAAATGCAATACTATTAAGACGTGTCCAGTGTTTGTGTGAGCGTACTTTGAAGAAGTGTGTGCATGCATTTACTAATATATGTACTTTATGATGTTTTTTTATGGGGGGGCATATAAGCTGCTGAAGCAGAATAGTAATTACTGCCTGGGCAAGTGGGATAGGGAGGGAGGATTGTCAGTGTACACACCTTGCCAGCATATTTTGCACAGCTGGAAACAGTGTGTGTGTCATTTTTATAGGGGCTCATCCAGGCTTATGACTGCCCGTGTGAGAGAAGTGACACGATCCCATCCTTATCCTCTCTCATTCATGGTACTCAATTTTAACATAATAACTTGACAAATTTGATGTCTAGAAGCAAATGGGGTTCGGTGGTGTTGTGAGCATTTGAGTAGAAATGTCAAGCTGGTGACTGCACAATGTTTCCTTTGTTGTCTAAATTCTGAACAGCATGTTGGTATTTAATAATAATAATAATAACTTATTACATTTATAAAGCACTTCATTGTGAAACAGTCTCAAAGTGCTGAAAAACACTTTAGCTAATGTTGCCTCCCTCCCAAATGTGTTTGCTGTGATTGCTGCCAGCAACAGGCCAGCATTTGAGCACTCCATTTCACACGTCATCTCAAAGTGGATTCTCAGTGGCTCTGAAGGCCATGCCGTCCGGCCTCATGGTGTTATGAACAAATATTCCCTCTCGTCTTGATCCACTGCCTGGAGTACTGTGCTGCTCTCGTGCTGCTCTGCAGGGCAGTTCATCTCACGCTAACCTCTGCACAATGCCCTAGACCCGTCTTCTGTTTATCACTCCCTTAGCCCTGAGGCTCTGCTGCATGTCAAAGGCACGTCCTTCTCCAGGTCTGGGCTGCGTTCCCCAGAGGCATCGTAGCGCTACGTTCATCGTAAGAACGTCGTTAGGTCCCCCTCTAGGTGGCGATGCGTTTCCCAGAGCCTTCTTAGGCCAATGTATACCTTGAGAAACGCAGCCCTGGTCCTGGAGGGCTGCCCGCCCAGCCCACCCCTGCTCACCACAACCAGGGCCTATCGCAGGCTGGCATGCAGATCGGCGACCATCAACAGGCAGAGTGATGATGGGCCTACGAGTCATGTCTTTGCACTGTCCTGTCCTGCACCCTGTCCTATGCAGTCTTCATCAGCGTATGTCTTTAACCTGGTCACCTTCCTAGTATGTGTATAGTCACATTCCTCTTGAAAAGATGTGAAACCTTTGGTGCCTTGAAAGGAGATGAACAGTCATCATTTGCATCTTCCTGTCTGTAGGTTTGCTGCTTGGGGGCAGAATTTGTCTCTCTGCTAGTGAGAGAGATCTCTGATGCCTTGTGTTCTGACGTATCTTTTCATCCAATGTGCCTCAATCCCATGTTTGGCCATCTGGTGGGTTTGGAATAATGCTAACAATATTCTATCTAACACAAAGTCTCTCTGATAGAATGCAGGCTTGATCTGAACTCCCACGTTGCAGATTGCAGGTATGAGACAGTGCTCTCGTGCCATACCCAACAGTCAGCTCCTAAAAGCCCATTTCCATGTTTCTGTCTTCAGCATGAGTGTTCACATGGTATCAACTAAACGTTACAATGGCTTTTTGACAGATGGTACGGTGGGGGTGTTGTGTAACTGTCTCCCAGACCCCAGAGAAGCCCAGTCTACAATCTGCCTGGTATGTTCTTACAGAGTGTGTCCTCCTTGCTGTCTCGTTAATGGTATTTTCAGATAAGCTTGATTCTTATGAGATATCTGAACCCTTGCGCGTTGATAGCAAGTTTACACAAACCACTCCCCATTTTAATGAAAGTGTCGTTGTTCTAACAGCATCAGATCCTCAGTGACTGCATGGCCAACAAGGGCATAATGTATTTCCATAAACTGCAGAAGCAAATAGGTCATGAGTGCGATTCATATTCAAAATGCAGCACTTCAAAGCGTTGTAACCCGATGCCTCAGCGTTGAATACATTTGACCATTCATATGTTTCCTTAACGCTGCTGAGTAGCATTATTTGCTGTGGGCTGCGTTGCCCATAACAAGTACATCAACTTAAAAGAGAAAGTTATTTTAAGTTGCCAACTGCACTGAGTGGAATGTGTTGGTAAAATGACTAGAAATACGCAACATCGCACAATGCTACAATGAAATTATAGGCTCCATGTGTGTTCTTAAATGACCGAACAAGTAATTTCCTGACAAGGTAAATTGAGTTAAGCCCCAAACGCACTGGAAGTCAATTGACGCGCTTCATTTGACTCGCCTCATTTGACGCTCCTATTGCGCACTGCAAGCGTCAGCTTTGATAGGGAGCTGATTTAATTTAGATTGATTTGTCCCCATTTGACGCTCCAAAATGTAAACAAGTTCGGAGTAGAAGCGTCAAGGCAGTTTGACTCGCCTCAAAACGCTTTCGGTGCATGATCGGCTATTTAAAACAATTGGTGTACTTCAAAACGCTAGCGTCAGACTCTTAAAGTGCGTCTGGGGCTTAAAAGTTACGTTAATTAGATAAAACACAAGATAGGCCTACAGCTCAGATTTGAAACACCCAGGCCATAAATGTAGGCCTATGGCATAGATGTATTATGTACATGCTATAAATATAAATAATCAGGGGGCATATAACCTACTGTCATATAGCCTACACCCTACACATAGTGGCATACACACTAGAACTGATATCTACTGTATATAGTGTCAATATATCTAGTATCTAGTGTATAGTGTCAGTATACAGTATAGTGGATATAGTGTCAGTATAGCGTATAGTATATAGTGCCACTATATGTGTATAGTGTATATGCCCCCCCCCGCTCTCAGAGGTTACCGTGAGATGAACTGCCCTGCAGGGCAGCACGAGACCAGTACAGTAGGCTACTCCAGTCAGCGGATCTAGACGAGAGGGAATATTGTTCATAACACCGAATGGCATGGCCTTCAGAGCGTGTGCATAATACATCCATGCCTCTGTGTGTAGTTCACTGTACAATGTAGGCCTACACTGTATACGCTCGCTGTACATGTGACAAATAAAAATCTGAATCTCAATCAGGCCAATCCCTCTCTCCAATACGTCTGTCTATTAAATATTTCAGAGATGAGTAGGCCTATATGCTACGTCAGCTTCCCAATATCTCAGTCTGTAACATCCCAGCAGCTGTTCCCCTGCTCTGTATGCCTGTCCGTAAGTAGTGTTGAAGTATAGGCTACTATATCATTTTGAATAATACGTGGTATGGAATCAATCTCTCCAAAGTGTTTTACAATGTGAAATTCACAAGGACATGAAATGAATTATTAAAAATAACTTTTATATTTCAGAAAGTTTGTAAATAATTCATCATATCTTGAATATTTGAAAATACCTCCGTTTATGCAGAGGTGTTTCATGAATATAGCGCGGCTGTGGCTCCGGAGGTAGAGCGGGTCGTCCAATGATTGGTCGGCGGTTCGAATCACAGCTCCTCCTGTCCACATGTCGAAGTGTCCCCAAATTGCTTCCATTGAGCAGGCTGGCACCTTGCATGGCAGCTGCCGCCATTGCTGTGTGAATGTGAGTGTGAATGGGTGAATGAGAGGCCATTGTAAAGAGCTTTGGATAAAAGCGCTATGTATGTGCAGTCAATTTACCACGAATATTGAAAATATTATTTTAATTCAAAAAATTGATAATAACAGCCTAGCAACTAACACAGAAGCGCTGAAGTGTAGGCTATATCATATAGTGAAGTGATCATACACCTTTGCATTTAACTGATGGGAGCAAAGAACCTCAACCTTGTAAAGATGTGAATGGATTCCCATAGGAGAAGGTGCCGAAGTTTAGATCCTTCCTCTCTAATCATGCGGCTCACGGCAATCATAATTTTGGCCTCCGGACACATTTTGGCCTGACAGAGCCATCTCCCAAATGGAATAATTCTCCCACTGGTCATAACACAGTTGAACTCATCACCTAGCCACTGGTCATAACACAGTTAAACTCATCACCTAGCCACTGGCTACTTAGATCAAAGCAAAATCCACTTACAGGAGAAAAAAGAAAAAAACGTTGAGAGTAGGGAAATGGTGGTTGCTATGGCAACTTGATCCACCTCAGGTGTATTCTTCAATAGCCTACTATGATGTTGCTGACTAAAATAGGTTAATTTTCAATGAAAATATTATATCAACGAAAACAAGGTATCCCTAATACAACCATCATCAGCCACAGAATTGGCAAGATGGGATTGTCATTTATATTGAAGTAGTAGGCCTAAGGATTGGAGCAGGAGCTGAGCTTAATCTATAGCAGGATGAGTTGATAAGCATTTAACCGCCAGTTATTAACGCCTCTTTCCAATCAGAAGGACCCACAATGCATCCCTCCTCAAGAATGAGGTCAACCGTTTTTGAATCACAGACTGTTTCCTCACAGACAGATGACTGCATTAGGTGCATTTGTGCCATCTGTATAACTGTTGTTTACATGTTCCTTATATAAAATTATATGTGTCTTGCAATGTTTCCCTATATCCAACCGAAGCATTCTATATGCTTTGTTTCTCCATAGTGATAGACTTGTCTTCTTGGAATATCTGATCATCTTAAAGGAAGCCACACACAGCCTTCCACATTTTTCTCCAACATTTTCCCCTCAGTATAGTCATGATGGTGTGTTGTACAGCAATGTGCAGTGAGGCACAGTGTGTTTCAATGTGAATGCACTGTGAGTGCATCCATTATTTATGATGGGAAGTTAGAACATTGAAAATATCTTAACTCCCTTCAGTGTTACAGCCTCTTGCCAATCCCATCCAACAAGGACAAAAATACATTGGCTAACAATAAAGTACACCGCTCAGACCACTCCAGACCATGTGGATGTGTTTGTACATCTCAATAGCTGACTCTTAACGGCATTGTCTTCCTCAAGTGCTTCTTGTCTCCGTGTATTTTACTTTGGCTGGCCATTGCTTAGGCTACTCAATGAAATGGCTGTTGAGCCACTTATTTGCAGGGCGAGATACTGTATATGGGTAATAGAAGTTTGAATGTGACAAAAGCAAGATGGCCACTGTGTGTTGGTGTACATAAGGGCCAGGGGACCTCTAGAAGCTGACCCGCTGTGCTTCAGCCTCGGCGCTGCTTAACGCGCTGATATGTCGGGTGTGTTGACATCCCTCCTGTTTGAGCTTTGATGATCAGATTGTGACCAAATGTCGAGTAAAACAACAAGGTTATGCAACCTTGTGCGGTCTTATAAGTGGCAGCTTGAACTTTAAACACAAGGCTTATGTCACACATACTAACTTGTTTTTCTCAAACCCTCTTCTATATGTAAAGACAAAAATACCCTGGATGATTCATATACAGTATGCAAATAGACCCCTCCAGCTATCAAGTACCATCTGGACACAGAACATGTCCATTACTAACTGCGTTTTGTTTTTGTTGCCTCTGTATATGTAAGCAGGAACACAGCTTTCGGTATTGCCTAGGCTGAGTATTACAATAATCCTGCCTGTCTAATGCACTCTGTATTCTGGAATCGTGGTGTGGATTGATTAATAATTGCTTGCTGATTTTGAGAAGCCTTGTAGGAATAACCTTGTAGGCTCATGTTTACTACGTTCATGTCTATACGGTGCTCCCCCTATGTGAAGAAAGCATTCAGTATAGTACCAAGGAATTTACTTGGCAGGCTAGTATGGTAGCTTTACATGGACCACTTGGTAACGCTAACTTGCAGAAAGCATGATAAACTAGAAAAAGGTCGTTCAGAAGTGCATACCTCTGCCCATGATGCATGTCGCAGCATGTACAGCTCAAATCAGGTTTTCGTTGATAATGCAGTTGACACTTATTTTTGAAGTTGCTCTCTGGGCTCTCCCTCCACATCTCCAGTCCAAACCCACACAGGGAGCTGGCTTCACTCCAAGTTTTAATTCTTGGTGATTCGGACAAACTAGACTGCACACGGGTGAGGTGCCAACTAGCACTTTATAGAATGCAACATTGACCGCCCACTTTTGTTTTTGCTTCCATCCAGGAAGTGAATTTCACCTACATTCACTCCACTGACATTTCAGGAAATGCGTATATAAAGAGTTTTAAACCTGGAACCAAGCTGGGTCGTATGGGTGTGAAATGTGTTTTCTGAGGACGATACTGCAGTTAAAATCCAACTTTTCCAAAATGTGTGCAAAGCGATCTCTACGTCAAATCATCCAATTTAGAGAGGTAGTCGCTGCTACCCTCTGGTGGTCAGTCGGAAGTATTAAGAACTCCAATACATTCATAAGGAAAGAGAAAAATAATTTGTGGATCTGCCCCGTAATTCAGATCAGCTCCAAAATCAAATCAGGTCCAGGGTGCCTTTGGTAGAATATATGTACCAAGTATGAACGTCATATTTATAGTAAGTAAGTAAGTAAACTTTATTTATAAAGCACCTTTCAAAACCAGGGTTACAAGGTGCTGTACAGATTTAAAATAAGATAGACATACACATAATCACCAGCAAAGGAAAAGTTAACACAATCGGGATAAAGGAATAAAAAACATATAAGAACAATAAAAGTTTTAAAACTGTATCACATAGAAAAATGTTTGCGGTACAGGTGGGTTTTAAGCAGCTGCTTAAATCCATCCACTGACTGCGTTCCTTATGTCTATGGGAAGACCAGAGGGTGGGGGCCACTACTGCAAATGCCCGGTCACCTTTAGTTTTTAATCTTGATTTTGGGACAGCAAGAAGGCCTTGGTCAGTAGACCTAAGAAACCTCTGAGTTTGCACTGTAGCCAGGGAACATAGTAACTCGGAAATATAAAGTGGGGCCATTCCGTGCAATGCTTTATATGTGATTAAAATAATCTTAAAATCAATCCTACAGCCAATAGGTAGCCAGTGCAGATAGGCCAACACAGGTGTGATGTGTGACCTGCGCCCAGTGTTAGTTAAACGTCTAGTTGCTGCATTTTGGACCAACTGGAGTGGAGATACAGAGGAGCGAGTCAGGGAGGTAAACAGTGCATTACAATAGTCCAAGCAGGAGGAAACAAAAGCGTGAATGATTTTTTCCAGATCTTGGGGGGATAAAACAGTTTTGATTTTAGAAATGTTCCTTAATTGGAAGAAACCAGTTTGGACCACTTTCTTAACATGTAGCTCAAAGTTCATATGCTGGTCAAAGAAGACTCCTAGGTTTTTGGAGGCTTGATTCACATTAGCTGCTAATGGACTGATACACTGCTGTACTTTCTCAGATAAGCTCTCAGGACCTAAAATTAGGACTTCTGTTTTATCCTTGTTTAGCTGGAGGAAGTTATTAGACATCCAGTTTTTGATGGCTGTTAGACAGTCTTGGAAGATACTGAGTTTGCCAAGGTCATTAGAATTAAAAGACAAGTACAGCTGTGTATCATCCGCATAGCAATGATAGGAGATATCTTTAAAACTATTGATTAAAAAACCAAGAGGGAGCATGTACAGAGAGAATAAAATAGGTCCAAGGACTGAACCCTGGGGTACACCACAGGTTAACGTAGCAGAAGAGGACACAAAATGATCAATGGACACAGAGAAACTCCTGTCTGACAAATAGGAGGCAAACCAATCAAGGGCAGACCCAGTCATACCTGCCCATTGATGAAGCCTACTAAGTAGAATAGTATGGTCAACAGTGTCGAAAGCTGCACTTAGATCAAGTAGTACCAACACTGATCATTCCCCAGCATCAGCACGCATCAAAATATAATTTGAAACCCTGAGTAGGGCGGTTTTGGTACTATGCTTCTGCCGAAAACCTGACTGGAACTTATCGAATATGTCATAATTGTCCCGAACCAGTATGAGTTGCTTATAGACTACTTTCTCCAGGACTTTAGACATAAAAGGAAGTTTGGATATAGGACGATAGTTAATGGGAAGCAGTGGGTCAAGGCTAGGTTTTTTTTAGGAGTGGCTGAATGCTGGCATGTTTCAAATAATCAGGCACACAACCAGAGCTGAGGGAGCTATTCACTAGTAGAGCTGAGTAGGCGGGCTCTAGATAGTCTGGGGCCAATTGCTTTACATTTTACTGGTCTAAGGCAAGTTGCATCGTCCGGATGACAGTTTTGAAGAGACTGAAGCCTGAACAGGCTCTAGACGGGATCTGAATCTGATAGTGAATGGAGGAGAGCCTGGTGACACGAGGTTAAGACGAACAGGTGAGGTATTATGGGTATCATGCTCTTTGGGTAACAACTATCATATATTTGTCGAATAACGTTACCAACTATCATACATTTTTATTATCCCCAAACATAGCTTTGCATAGTTAGTAAGGCCTATTACAAAGATGATGCTGCTACCCTTGGTTGACTGTAGTTTGATTGACACATGGTAATATACATATTATATCCAAGTCAGAAGACATTAAACAAACTAGACAAAACATGTTTCAGATTGAGTCATTTGGACATATGACTCGATCTGAGTTGAAGAGGTTGATCACCATTCAAATGAGGAGATTTAAGACCATTTGGAACTGTGCAAGATCTGTGGTTGAGGGTTAGATCAAGTGCAGAATGCTAACACTCTAGCTCATTGTAGTGTCCCAGTTAGTCGAGGAGAGAGGCTGAGTGGAATATTAAATGCATAGATACAGACACATGCCACCTAAACGGCGCAGACAGAAAGTGTTTCTGAGGTGGCCTTGCCCTGGCAAGAGTGGCAAACACCTTACATGCCCAGGTAATTAACGATAACCCAATTACTGAACAAATCATACATATCCTGTGATATACCTATAATGTGCAACAATAGTAGCAACACAGAAATCAAAACAGAGTTTCTACTTTGATTTAAGGTGTAATGTAAGTAAATAACTGTTAAATGTTGATGAAAGCATTGGCCACATTCAAATTGGCACGAGATTAGCTTCTAGGCCCAGAAAGGCAAAATAATTGAAATGCAAATTAGAACGGGATTACTGAGAGAGCATTTACTCTTTTGGAATCTCTTCCATTAACTGGTGCAATAGTGCTCTGTTTCAAAGTCTTGTCCTTTCACTATACTTTGATCTACTCACAGATAGACACACTCACACACACTTACCATTTATGGCACCATAATGGTTTGCCTTGTCAATGTTCACTGAGACACAAGCAAGGACAACAATGCTTGACCTTGTTGCTTTTTAATAATATTACGATAACTTAATGGCCCTGTCTAATCCAGTACTCAACCTCATTGTTCAACATGCTGCCTGCAGTCAATAAAATGTACTTTGGCAGAGTCCCCTATCCTCCATTACTAGCCCTCAACCCCAAAAGATGAATAGTAGCAACACTAGACTGAGGGAACGTTTTCTGTGTCCACAGTGAAGGGGTTTGTTTGGCTGTCCTATCAGCTGCATTTGAATCCAAAGAAAATGGCACTAAATGAGAAACTGAGTCATCCTCACTTCAAAAGCATATCTTCTTGCACACTCCAGTACTGTGAAATCTGTAGCTGTAGGGGTGAGGCTGAGCTGAAAGTCCCCAACTGATTTACTTTGATCATTTTTCAAATTTGCAGAAAGAGGTAAGGTTGTGTAAATGTGATTTGATTTTGCATTGATGCTACCCTTGAATAAATACCCTTTATTTTTGTTGGTTATTTGTCTCTGTACGATATGTAGCTGCTTAGAAATGTTTTAAGGCTAGATAAGTTATTGAGTTGGCTTTCTGACACATGTTTAACATTAGTATCAATATCATATTATAAATCCAAAATGAAATGGCAAGAAAATAAGTTAGACAGCATCCTTCCATCTAACTTGCACCTAATTACATAGATATCTTTTAAAATATCACTTTGTCTATATATATATATATATATATGGATATTTCTGAGGTAGAAATGCATGAAAGGATATGAAATCTATCAGTATTCCAGTATTATTTGTATGAAGGTGTTTTATTTGTATAGTGTATCCCTGCCTGCTATTCATTTGCATGTGCAGGGCGCCCTCTCCTGGCAAGTTTTAAGAATGGCACATAACTCCTTTCTGACCCTGATGGTTAAGGTTAATTATTACTCACTTTGTGATGCTTTGTTTACAGACACTTTAGTAAACAATTTTAAAGAATAAAAGCTAAGATTTGATTTACAAATGGCATAGCCTACCACCAGATTTCAATTTTAGAGTGCCACTAGATGAAAGATGAAGACAACCCCCCTTACTTGTTTTGAAGAAGTGAGTGTAACAAAGGTGAACCTTTTGCACTATTTGCACATTAATGTGGTAGGAACTGATTGTTTAATTGAACAGTTTGCACAGCATTAATATGCACACAGTCGTGTTATGGTTTAAAGCTTAAATATGGCTTGAAGCTTTATTGAATGTGAATTGGCTGGGCATGTGGTTTGTGTGTGACTTTGTTTTGTCCTGCAGGGTCGGCTTCTCTGCATGTGTAATGGTGGGCTACCTGTGGAGCCAAACAAATGTTCAATACATAACCGGACATGAAATCGCTTTATAGTTTGGTGAAATAGCTTTATTGTTTGGTAAAATGCCACGATTGGGCATGGGCAGGTGCAATATTTCACAGTGAATTATGTTTTAGTGCAATATTTCTGGTGCAATGTAAGTTTGAATTGTTTGTTCATGCAAACACTTACCTGAGCTGTCTTGTGACCTCCAGGTGTTCGGGCAAAAGAGTTCCCCAGATGTCTGAGCACCGATAAATGGTTCCGGGAGGGACCATGTGATGGGATAGCAGAGGGGGTGTTGTGTCATCGTGAACTGAATGTATATTCATATTGTTTATATGTTACAGGTACTATTGGTGGAGAGCAACATGTGTGTATCGTATGTGAAAGTGACAGTATGTTTAATTTGGGGAATGGTATTTGTACAACCTTGTAGTTGGTAGCATTCAGGCTAATTACCTGTGGCAGGGTATATAAGGCTGCCAGTATTCATCTGCCTGGACTGTGGTGGGTTGGACCTGGAGAGCTGCTCGCAGCTGTCCCTCTGTTTTGTCAAGTCCTTTTTGTTGTTTTTGTCATGTCATTTTTGTGGGTGAATAAAGCCTTCTTGGTTGCACCATAACACCGCCTCTTTGCTGTAAATCCAGCTGCTAACCGGGTTCATCCTAACAGTGAGGAATATGCTCCTGCATCAGCAGCATTAGGTTAGTAAAGGGGAGATGACTTCTATAGTAAGGTCATCATATAATATGTAGGAGGTTAGGTTTGTGTAGGCGTGCAGGACCACAAAGCCCTACAGAGAGTGGTGCGGTCAACTGAACGTACCTAAGGGGGGCCACTCCCTCACCTTGACGACAAGAGATGAAAGACCCAGGCCAACAGAATCCTGAAGGACCCCAGCCACCCAGGCAACACTGTCTGCTATAGTCAGGGGAAAGGTACTGCACCCACATGGCGGCACAGGAAGAATTTCTTCCCCCAGCACCTGAATGACTAGTATACAGTGTCACTACATCTAGTGTACATAGTGTCAGAATATCTAGTGTACATCATCATATATGTATAATGCAGATGACAGTATATCTCACCCCCAGGTTAATTGATAGCTGTAGCATGTACATAATACACCCATGCTTTCCATACAGACAGTATACCCCCCATACTAGATTTGTATAGTTTTGTGTAATTTGTAAATTGTGCACTTATAATTACTTATAATCTTTAAAGCACATCATGGAGCCGGCAGCAACATTTCACTGTATATTATGCGTGTGCATGTGACAAATAAATCTGAATATACACACACCAGGTTGAGACTGTTGAACCTTCAGCGTTTGTCTCCTGGGGTCAGAGGTAGGGTTTCACCTTATCCACGCCTGGTGCCCTCAGTGGATAGACTTCAACCCTTACACAAGTAGAGCATTAAGGAATTGAGAGTGCGAGTGAAAGTGGTGGCGGAGAGATGAATGCTGTCCATCATGGACAATGTCTCTCGCCCGCTACATCAGTCAGGCAGAGGAGCACTTTTAGTAACAGACTGATCCTGCGCTCGACGGAGGGCTTCTCAAGGTCCGTTGCATCAGAATCAGAATAAATAATTGTACATTTTATTGCCAGGTAGGTTTTTACACATTCGCATACGCAATGTTTTTATATATACAATATGTGTGCAATTGTGATATACATTGAGATCCTGTTTACGGTACAATCAAGTCATGGGCAAGTAGTGCAACAGAGCGAACCCAGCCCCACCCCATCACTCTGAGTGACTCCCCAGTCGACTCTGTGACAAGTGGGACCTGAACATCAGCTCCCTCACCAAGAAGACACAGCAGAGGATGTACTTCCTGAGGCAGCTGAAGAAATTCAACCTGCCAAAGACAATGATGGTACTCTTCTACACCTCCATCATCGAGTCCATCCTCACCTCCTCCATCACCACCTGGTACTCCGCCGCCACAGCCAAAAGCTAGACGTATCATCCACTCTGCTGCCACCTGCCTTCCCTCCAGGACCTGCATGCCTCCAGGCCAGGGCCCTGAAGCGGGCTAGATTGTGGCCGGTCCCTTCCACCCTTGTCACAATTTCTTTGAACCACCTCCTTCCGGCAGGAGGCTGCGGTCCATTAGGACCAACATCTCACACCACAAAAGCAGCTTATTCCCCACGGCCACCAGCCTCATCAACAAGGCCTGTGTCTCCATCAGACTCTCCCCCCTCTGACTTTGTCTCTGTTGCACTACTTGCACATGACCTCTGATTGTACCGTACATAGGATCTCAATGTATATCACAATGGCACACATATTGTATATAAAAAAACATTGCACACACATTAACACATTATACACACACTGTATATACACACACTGCACACCATTTTGTATTTTGTCATTTGCATTGTCCTGCCTTTGCACTGTCCTGTCTAGTCCTTGCACCCTGTCTAATGTTGTCTATCCATCAGTGTTATGCACCAACTGACAAGAACAAATTCCTAGTACTGTATGTGTAAAAACCTACCTGGCAATAAAATGTACATTTATTTATTCTGATTCTGATGCAACGGACCTTGAGAAGCCCTCCGTCGAGCGCAGAATCAGTCTGCTACTAAAAGTGCTCCTCTGCCTGACTGATGTAGCGGGCGAGAGACATTGTCCATGATGGCCAGCATTCATCTCGCCGCCACCACTTTCACTCGCACTCTCAATTCCTTAATGCTCTACTTGTGTAAGGGTTGAAGTCTATCCACTGAGGGCACCAGGCGTGGATAAGGTGAAACCCTACCTCTGACCCCAGGAGACAAACGCTGAAGGTTCAACAGTCTCAACCTGGTGTGTGTAGATTCAGATTTATTTGTCACGTGCACAAGCACAATATACAGTGAAATGTTGCTGCCGGCTCCATGATGTGCTTTAAAGATTATAAGTAATTATAAGTGCACAATTTACAAATTACACAAAACTATACAAATCTAGTATGGGGGGTATACTGTCTGTATGGAAAGCATGGGTGTATTATGTACATGCTACAGCTATAAATTATCCCGGGGGTGAGATATACTGTCATCTGCATTATACATATATGATGATGTACACTAGATATTCTGACACTATGTACACTAGATGTAGTGACACTGTATACTAGTCATTCAGGTGCTGGGGGAAGAAATTCTTCCTGTGCCGCCATGTGGGTGCAGTACTTTTCCCCTGACTATAGCAGAATGTGCTATAGTCCTCATTCTCCAGCCTTAAATTCTTGAGTTTGGCTGTGAACCAGGGTTTGTCATTGTTGTATGACCTTGATGCGGGTTGGTACACATTGGCGTGGGTGAATGATGTCACAGTGGCTGTGTAATTGTCATTCACCAGGTGTGACAGAGCATTTTCAGGGGTCCTGTCCAGACAATTCACATCCTTCTCATGGAGAAAGGCTGTGTTGTGGTGGTGGTGGGGGAGGGGCAGTTGTGGAGAGGTCTGGGCCCCCGGGTGGGGGGGGGGGGCTGATGATGAATGGGGGAGGCAGGAGAGTCCCATTGTCTTTCAAATCGCCAGTAGACCTTGTTCTGGTCTGGTTGTAGGTGCAGGTCATCTGTAGAGTGGGGGGGGATTTAGGTTTGTAGTTTGTGATCTGTCTGAGGCCTTCCAGACAGAAGACGTATTACCTTCTGAGAACAGTTTTTGAAGTTTCTCATTTAGCCTCCTTCACAGCCTTGCTAAAACTGTACTTTAAACTGGCTTGTCCCCACTCCTACGTGCTTCCTACTTCTCCAGCCTTAACTTCAAGAGTCTGGCTGTGACCCAGGGTTTGTCGTTGTTATAACTGACCCTGGTGCGGGTTGGTACACAGCTGTTCTCACAGAAGCTGGTGAATGATGTCACGGCGTCTGTGTATTCGTCCTGGCTTTTTCCAGCATTCTCACCCGCCCAGTCAAAACCCTAATCACAACCAGCCCGTTCTATCCACGTGCGAGTCGTCTCCTTAGCTTCACTGGTCCACTTCTTGTATGTCCTCACGACACGACAGGCTTAGAGAGTTTTATTTTCTGCCTGTATTTGGGAATCAGGTGGACTATGGTGTGGTCCGAGTGGCCCAGTGCAGTGCAGCTGGGGGACAGCGTGATAGGCATTGTTTATTGTACCAGACGCCATCAGACTGTTCTGAGGGCATATCGATCGTTCAATGCATCTCTTGGTTGGTTAGACGCTATATGGACCTGAGTCAAGGCTCCTTTAGACAGGTCTTAAATTTTACTTTCAGACCTGGCTGATATGACCTGAATGTCTTCCACTGCAGGTTTGATAGGGACAGAATCACAACCCTCACCCTCTCCGGCCCAACGACAACAGCCCTCATCACACCTCTGGCAACTCTCCTCATGACTAGTGTTGGTCCATCTGAAGAGTGTCACAGGATACCTGCTGGACCCCCTGCAGTTTGCCTATCAGGCAAACAGGTCAGTGGATGAAGCAGTCAACATGGGACTGCACTACATCCTGCAACATCTTGACTGCCCAGGGACATACAGTATGCAAGGATCCTGTTTCTGGACTTCAGCTCGGCGTTCAACACCATCATTCCAGAAATCCTCTCCTCCAAACTCTCCCAACTCACTGTATCCCCCGGCATCTGTCAGTGGATCACCAGTTTCCTGACAGGCAGGAAACAGGTGAGGTTGGGGGAAGTGACTTCTGGTATACAGACAGTCAGCACTGGTGCTCCCCAGGGATCAAGATCAGGATTCTTTTATTCGTCACATGTAATGTACAGTGTACAGTCACAGTGAAAGTTGCTTCCAGCTCCAATATTATGCTACAGATAAACTCTTATACTCAATTCTAAATTACAACTGTACAAGTTACAATTGACAAAATTACAAACTAATACACTATGCGCATGGGTGGGTTATGTACATGCTATAGCTATAATAAATAGTCATTCAGGAGCTGGATGGCTTGCAGGAAGAAGCTCTTCCTGAGCCTCCGTGCTCACCATGTGAGTGTGGTATCTCTTCCCTGATCGTAGCAGAGACAACAGTCAATTTCCTGGGTGGCTGGGGTCTTTCAGGATCCCGTTGGCCTTGGTCTTGCATCTTCTCATCTTCTGGTGTAGATGTCCTCGAGGTGGGGGAGTGGCCTCCCCAAGGTACGTTAAGCTGACCATACCACTCTCTTTAGGGCCTTGCGGTCATGAGAGCTGCTGTTCCCATACCAGGTGGTGATATTAGTGTCTATGTGTGTTGATCTGGATGCCAAGGTACTTGAAGCTGTCCACTCTCTCTACAGGTGTTCTGTTGATGTTTAGACGGGTGTAATTCCTCTCCTGCTTCCTCCCAAAGTCCACCCCCATCTCCTTTGTCTGGCTGACGTTCAGGTGGAGGTTATTTTCCTGACACCACTGGGTCAGGGGCCTCACCTCCTCCAGGTAGGCCCTCATCATTGTGGATGTATCTTTTCAACACTGCTCTTCTCTCTCTACATCAATGACTGCACCTTCAAGGACCCAGCTGTTAAAACTCATGAAGTTTGCAGACGGCACTAATAAGATAAGAGATAAAAGAGAAGAGAGAACATTAATAATCCCCAGAAGGGGAAATTCAGGCATTACAGCAGCAAGACAGGACAGAAAAGAATCAAATATACATAATATACAGTGCATATACTACAACAATAACAAGTAAAACATAATTATAAAAACTAAAAATAACTATAAAAACTAGTCACTGTAAAGTGACGAGTAGTCTCAATGCCAGACCCATGAGAGTTAATTCGCTGATACACTACGTAAGCTATGCTAACTACGTTACTGCATGCTGCAGATCTCACTATGGGACACTTCATGTAAAGTTGCTATCAGGTGTTCCCACCCAGCCTGGCCCCACCCATCTAACCTGGGCTAGAGTCTTGCATTTGCTGCTACGACCTGTCACTCGATTTTGACCCGTCGAGATGCCCTCAGAAAATCAGTTTGGGCGGAAAAGTGGCATAGACTCTATTATGTAGCATGCAGAGCACAGCGAATCAACATAATATTTGAGTCTGGAGAGAGATTAAGTGATGAGTGATGGGGGGGAGAGGTTCCGAGTCCGAGAATGGAATGCCTAAAGACTCCCTCCAGACTGTCCAGTTGTTGCCCCACAACAGAGCTGGCCTTCCTTACCAGCTTGTTCAGTTTGTTGGTCTCCTCAGAACTGATGTTGCCTCCCCAGCCAACCACGGCAAAGAACAATGTGCTGGCCTGGCTACTACAGACTGCTAGAACATCCGCAGCAGCCTGCTACAAATGTCATGCATGAGCCTCCTAAGGAACAACAGTCTGCTCTGTCCTTTCCTATAGAGGGCCTCTCGGACAGTTGCGCCAATAGGGATGTCCCTCATGGAGGGTCTGTCTATAAAACATCACTCATCTATCACACCAAACTCTGCACACATGCCGTGTGCAGAGTAATTTGCATTGTGCCTTTCTTTTTCTCTTTATTGGTTAAATTGTGTTTTGTCTTTGCACTGTATTTTGTATTGCATTTGCACTGTCATGTCTTTGCACTGCCCTGTCCTGCAACCTGTCCTATGTCGTCTTCATCAGCGTATGCCATTACCCTAGTCAAATTCCTACTATGTATAAACCATGTACATGGTGAATAAACAGATCTTGAATCTTGGTGTGCATTGTGTGTACAATGTGTTAATGTGTGTGTAATGTTTTTATAAAACACCTACACATTACACCTACAGGAGCTTTTATGACATGCCATGCCATTAGAAATTCATAGGCATTAATATGGAGTTGGTTCCCCTTTTGCAGCTATAACAGCTTCCACTCTTCATGGTTTTGGAGTGTGTCTGGGAATTTTGACCCATTCATCCAGAAGTATATATGTACCGGTATAGAGGTGTGCTCATTTACTGAATTAACGTTATACTCAAATGTGCAGAAGTGACATCTGCCAGAGTAATGGTAACCTGTCCTGAGGATGCCCTAGTGGGAGAAAATATGTTTGTTGCCTGTTGCTACGAGGATACGACTTCACCGAGCAATGGCATTACTTTTGCCATGGGCATAGCTCTGTGTTTTGTTCACTAAAAAGGATTAGCAACCATTTTGGATGGATTTAATGTCCATATTTTGCAACAAATGATCAATCCATATTTAGATTTCAAGCTTCAGAAATAGATTGCCTTTTCCACTGCCTGCTTTCTCCTTTAGTTTTGTAGGCTATTTGCATTTTTCTTTTTAACCAAGAAAATCCTGGTAAATTAATCTTGGTCAATTAAATACAAACATGATGACATAACTAACTTGACCCAGGAAAATATACAATATTTATTGTTCTTTACATTGTTTGGCCTTGAGAGGACATAACCTATGTTTTCAGCTACCCTTGTGTGAGATTTTACACATGAATGAGGCCAGAGGTGAAAGGTGATCTGGCCAGGGCACAGAGCAAGACAATCCCAAGCATTGCTTTTACAGGGAGGAACTCCTGGGCCCCTTGTAGGAGGAGTTTCAATAACTGCCATTTAAAAAAAAGAAAAAGAGGTGCTTCAACTTCAGGGATTCCATTTCTTACCCTGACTTGACAATAATGGATCTGTTCATCAGTTAAACTAACTTGTACACGTTTCTGTATGTGAATATACTATCTCTGCTGCAAGAAATACAATCGTAATACATTTAATTGAAGGATCGGATCTCCCGATCCTTATATCTTAAGATAGGCTAGCCTATAGGGTAAAATTAACTGGCCTCAGCTGGCATCTTTGTGCACTAAGTGAATGTATCTCTCCTTGTATGCGTCTCTATCAATATTCCAATTGGTTAATTGAGATCATAAAGGTATAGCCTAGATCAGCTCGGTTCACCAAGGCTACATTATTGTTTCTCATTTTCGCTGTAGGCTGCAAACAGGGCAGTGTTATACACATTCAATAATAATAATAACAACAATAATAATAATAATAATTATTATTATTTTAGGGGGGGGGTAGAATCACTCACATTGCTATATTATAACTTCACTTTTTAGAAATACAAACTGTCTTTGGTACAGTAGGGCCTACTATAAACTTTATCTTATTTTCAGCTCTACTCTGTTCATCATGCCACCACCTGCGCTAATCTCATACTGTAGTAGCCTACCCTCGCATTTCAGTACGCTAAACAGTGGATGGTATACTAGAAATTCAACTACATTAGGTAAATCAGTGTGGCTATTCTACTGATTTTGTTTCTGGCCGACGGAGGGTAAAGATCGGAAGCAGTTTGTGTATGCTAATGAAGGAGTTGGGGGTTGTAGATATTTACGTTCATCGGGAGCCGCCCTTCATTCACCACATGGTTAAAACCAGGGTACATGCGCGCCACTTTCGCAATCTTACTACGATTCACAAACTCCTGGCGAATCAAATTTGTAGGAAATGGGGATGTGGATTTTGTAAGATCGCTAGCTTAGCTGAGTTGAAATGCAATTTAGAAGTTTATAGGTCTAGTTCCGTAGATACGCCCGGAGCAGCGAGACTAAACGGTAAGTCTACACAAGTGAGTGAAGATGGTGGATTTCAGAGGCGAGTGTCTTACTACGCGCATGTTATTGACAAGAAACCTGTTGTTAGCCTTTTTCTCAAGATGCAATTGTCGAAGTGAGCATCGTACCTGTGCACCGGGTCAGTTTTTACCCGTTTTCATTACTGATCCCGAGAGTATAACCTTAAAGACGTCAGATGGTGTTATTAAAAACATGTTGAAAGAAACGCATGGCCCCTCCATAGTTGGAAGAGAATGAGGGAGATTTGAAAAAGCGTGCGCTGGTGTCTCTGCAACATCACTCAGAACTAGTGGCTAGGGGAGGTGTGCTGCCTGTATAAATCTGCATGTCACTCCATACAACATGCTTTTAAAAAATATATAAAATTTTTATGTAAAGTCGATGAATTGAATCAATCTATTGAACCCGCTCTCTGCTCGGTGGTGGGTGCGTGAATGTGCCCCCAGAACAAAGCAGTAGCACATGGGGTAGCAACAGGCCGCGCGTTTGCTAGCTAATGTTAGCCTGTCAAGCTTTTAGCTACCGTCTATTTGCCCAGCGTGTGTGCATCTATAATTTCCTTACTCCATCGGTAGTTTCAACAACACTTTGCCAGCCATTGTACTTGCTATCTATTCGAGTCAAGTGCAGAAAAGTGGTGGGAAATGGCACGTGGCTTTGTGTTGACTGTTTACCTGCATTCGATGGGAAATACGCAGAGTTGGAAGGCCAGGTTAGCCAAATGGCTAGCTAGCTACTTCTGTTGGCTAGCGTTCGCTAGCTACATAGCTAGTTACTTGTTGAGTTATAACTCGCCACATGGGGTAAATTTGTGGGTTCACGGGACATTCTTTCGCTCGTTTCTTTATTGCGAACTGTCAGCTAATGGCAACACTACTTGATGCAGCGATGATCCCTTCAAAGCTGTATTATAGCGTCTCGCCGTTGGATGTAGCCGAATGGCTCACATGCTTTGTACTGTGAGGCATCTGGGGAGCTTGCTGGCTATGCTAACGTTAGCCAGATTGTGCTTGTGGATTCGTGCGAAGTTTACTGTAGCCTGTATCGTGCGCGTGGTGACTAGTCTAGTTAGTATTAGACTTCCCGCGGGCCTGGTAGAAGGTACTGGAATGTGCTTGAATTTATTAACCAACACTGCTATCATTCAGTACATACACATTGGTTACGAGGTTGAAATTGTAGCACTGCGGACTCGGGAGGCGCCATGTTAGTGCAGCGCGTGGGGGAGGGGGATTCGAGTGTTTGAGAACGCATGTGCAGCTCCTTCGAAACAAGCTGCGCATTTCATTCAAAGTTTCGTTAATTTATACCGACTTATACGGACATCCCTATTGATTTGGCGAGACAATTTTAAGTAATATCATCCTGAATTAATTGACTGTATACTAAATCTAAAAGAAGGTGTGCATGACCTGTCATGATGCACTGTTAAATGGTGTTTTCCTCAAGTGTAACGTGTTTTAACTTGGACAAGCTAATGCTATGGAAACGGGTCTTATTTCTTAAGAACAATCTGTAGTCACCATGCCTGATACAAACAACTTTCTGGATCACTTGAGCCCACCGAATAATCGCTAGGATTAGATGGGTTAATGTAGTTTCCTTGGAGCAATAAAGTCTATGGTGCTTTCCTGAAACTGTTAAGCATCTGCTGCTTCTCTCTTGTTGCAGATAACCGACCTTGTGGACCATATCCTGGCTTTGAATCCTTGAGGACGCCCTGACTTCACTTCGCACCTGTTGTGGAATATAAAGACGATGCTTCTACCAAGTCTCTGTAGTGTCAAAGTGCTTACAGTGCAGGTAGTTTTCTGATATCTACTGCAGTGAAGGCACTTTAAGCACTATTTTGACACGGTGACCGACTTAATTGTACACAGACCGCAGGCGCTTACAACTAGTGCTTATGCTAAGGTGCATCTAGTGCAGATAGTGAAGTAGACTAGCACCTACTGCCCTAAGTGCTCCTTCTGGCATAAGGAGCTGGGAATCTCATCTGGTCTATAAACACTCATTATTTCCTCCTTGCAGTTCTCTGCTAGTTTTGCATAGTTGCACTGCAAGAAAAAAAGAGTTGTGCAAATCTATGCAAAACTGACGGTGGCCTGTTTTTCCATCCCTGTTAAGTCTTTGTTTATGGCTATTGTAAGGTTGCACATGCAATATGCTTTCATCTACAGCTATGTTGTGTGTGTGTGTGTGCGCAGACAGGTTTCAGCAGTATTAAAGTGCTTATAGTGCAGGTAGTGTTCTAGATATCTACTGCAGTGTGAGCACTTGAAGTACTTCTAGATGCGTGCATCATCACAGAACACAACGGAAGCGATCTGGACCCGCTGGTCTCTGGTTAGTTTTGCTGGTTTGCTTTCAGCTTTTCACTGTACTGCTGTGCAAATCCATGCAAAACTGACCATGGCAGTGATTTACAGCTCTTTTTTTATCAGAATAGCTGTCCCTTTCTGTGCAGGTTGGGATGGGTGACAATGCTTTTCACTTGTACGGTATTGCACTTGTCCCGGCCTGTTGAGAATTTAGGGAACTGTCTTGCTGCACAGGGTATCTGGAAATTACCTGTCAATTGTTAGCCGTGTGCTGCATTTGTTTTAATAAGATACATGTGTCAATTACATAGGTATGTATGTGTATACACAATTAAATCTACAGTATGTAGGATTGTACGTGTTCAAATGTTTCTATATTGCTATGATAAATCAAGAGGGATTAGGCAATGAGGACCTGGGTGAAAACCGTCTTTTTAGCCTGCTGTTAGGCTCTGCTACATGTACAAAAAACAATATTCGCAATGGTGTGCAATGAGTGTATATACAGTATGTGGACAGTGTTAATGTGTGTGCGATGTTTTATATATACATGAAAAATACATTGAACACTAACACTCTGTAAACTCATTGCACACCATTTTGTATATTGTATTTTGTGCTGTTCATTTGCGCTGTCCTTTTTCTGTACTGTTCCCTTGCACCCTGTCTAATGTCTATCTATCAGTGTTATTCACCAATTAACCAAAACAAATTCCAAGTGTGTGTAAAAACGACCTGGCAAATAAAACTGATTTTGATTCATTTCTAATATTCAGTGTCTGGTCGTCACCAGTTTAAGAAAAAAAATTGTAGCATATACGCAGTTTCAATCGGCAACACTGAAGGTTCTTCTATGGCCCTGTGTATGTGGAGTGTGGCCCCACCCAAAGCGCTCCCAAGTTGTCTCAAGGTGTTGGACATTGAATTTAAACTCAAAGTTCTAACATTGTTACGCTAAGTACTATGTGTGCAGAATGTCTTGATAAATCCCACGTTTATCCCATCTCAACCTGTGTCTCAACTGATTAACCTAACATTCAGTTGGGGATCGTGTTGTTGGTACAGAGTAATAACTATCTTTATATTCCACAACTTTTGACGTGCTATTTAAAGAGGGATAAGATTAACTGATAACATCTTGGCTCCAATTTGGGAGTGTAACTGCTGATGGCTTCATGGTACACAACAGTGGTGCAAATACACCTGAGCTGATGCATGTGGTCTGCTGCATATCGCATGCATATCCTATTCCATTCTGAAGAAATGCTGTGCAATTGAAAGTAGTTAAATATAACAATTTCTGCCATACCACTGCATTAATTGACAGCAGGTGTCCATTTGTTCTGAAGTCATTTGAGAGGGTTATGTCAGTTTTCCATTTTTCACCAGCAGAGGGACCTCTCATCATTGTAATATGCATGAAGTGCTGCTTAGTTCTTATGTTCTGTTTGCACAGGATGATCAAACAATGTTTCCCAACTCTACTATTCAATTAGGTTCTTCTGAAATTGTCTTTTGTAATTGTCTTGCCTTGATGCCCACAAAATATGTAAATGCTCGGGTATTTGTGCCACATATATTGGGGCAACACGTCGCTCGGGAGGTAAAGCGGTCCCACAATTCGACCCCAGCTCTGGCCATTGTGCCGAAGAGTCCTTGAGCAAGACACAACCCCAAAATTGCTCACATGCAACACTGGCACAGTACCTAGTACTGTCGCCTCACAGAAAGAATTTCTCCGCGCCTTTCTGTGCCGAGTTTGCATGTTCTCCCTGAGTTTGCAAGGGTTTCCTCCCAAAAGAACCCAATATGAAAACCATGCCAGGTCCAGCCTGGCTTATGTGCGTAGTTGGCTTGTTTTTGTTCAGGACTGGTAGGACGGAAGCTAGTCATGCCACTGAAATAGCTGTGAATTGAAATGACATGAAATAATGCCTGATAAATTAAGATGGGTCTTGTTGCCTGGACACATCAGTTCCAATGCTAATCAAGCATAATAAGGGCGGGACAGCCAGTTAGCTCATGAGCTCAAAACAACTAGCAGCAGATTCCATAACATGAATGGTAGGGGTCGGTGGCTAAAGCAGTTACACTGATGATGATAAAGTCATCCCCACTGGGTCTTGAACCCTGGTCTCCCAGGTGGGAATCCAAAGCTCTCACCACTACTCTACTTGTGCAGTGGAGATTGATGAGTTGGTTTTGGTTCCTTCCAGTCCCTAGTGTGGGTTGGGGTTAGAATAAGGGTTGGGGTTGGGACAGGATCTGACCTATAAGGCAAGGGGTAAAGGTCGGAGTGAAAGGATGAACATGTGGAGGTTTGGAGTATAGTCCCATAAAATCATCCCCATTGGGTCTTGAACCCCGACCCCAGGTGAGAGTCCAATGCTTTCATTGCCTACTCTACTTGTGCAAGGAGATCACTGGATTTATTTTGGTGTGATGGGGCTACTGCCTTGTGTGGTGTCAACAGAGCAATGCAAGTCAACATTGACCGGAGGGAGTGATAACCGGACAAACGCTATCCTAGTGCGCTGGCTTACAGCCACATACAAACATGCAGAAGAACAGATGCTTTTAAGTCTGGTCTTTTCAATCTTATGATAATGTAGGTGGGTCTTCTCTCTCTTTAAGACGTAACCATCACTGGTATTTGTTTATTTTCAAAGTCAGTAAACGTCCACCATACATCTCGTCTCTGTTGGACTGGAGCCTTGGTACCTATCAGACCCAATCAAACAATCGGCTTGTTCTCGTTCCTCGAGTGCATTCTGAACTTGGCAGAGCTGCTTTTTCCAATGATGCTCCTTATACCTGGAATATTTTGGAACAGACTAAAGCTTGAAGTACTTCCTTCAATCGAGTTTAAATGGCTCTTGACATTTGTACTTTGATCTGTAACTTTTTATTCTTATTCTTATTATTGTGTATTGTATTTGTTCTGTTGTTATTTGGGTGAACCCGTTAACACTGTAAATGAGGGAAACCTCAGTGCTTTCCGAGTATAAAAGGTTTGAAAAAGTCCCTGACCAGGACTGAGCACTTGGATTTGGGCCCCGGGCGGCATGAACAATGGCTGCCCACTGCTCCTGGCTGCCCCTGGAGGAAGACTTGCTCTATAGGAAGACTTGCTCTATAAATATAATCAAATGCTTAACAAATCAGATGCTACACTGCATTCGAATGTTATTGCAATTTCCAATTATTACCTGTGCCCTGAAAATGTGTCATGTTCATAAGCCACTAAACATTTCAGGGGTTGTCTGGAAAATGTCATTCTTCCAATGAGACAGAAACCTCTTCATGAACTATCAACTGACCATTGACATTATGGTGTCTGCCTCTTTGCAGATGCCAACCTGTCTCAGTAATTTAATGGCACAATTAGCATAGTGGTATTTGGGCACAATAGAGGCTGCTCTGATGAGGCATCATGCTTTGTGTGTGTTCCTCATGTGACAGACCAATTCCTCCCTCCATTTGTCTCAATTGCTTGGTCAAGATGGCCTCACTCCTCTGACATGTTAGTAATCACAAGTGCACCTTAGATAAATGTCTCATAGCAAATTCTCATTGATTGGAAACCCCCGTTTTAATATCTTAGGCCAACCAAGGCAAATTCCTTGTAGGTGTAAGCCTACTTCGCCAAATAGATTCTGAATTCTGATTTAGGGATAAACCCTTTGAATCCAGTTATTCAGGCACACATATGGTTGAGGCTGATAAGGTTCCAAATTGTAGGCTACATTTGCCATTTTGGCTTATTGATCTAAGCAGTTTGATGGTTGTAATAATGTGAAGATGGTAGGAGACCTTTACCAGCTTTCCTATCTGAAGGGCTTACCTGATACTGTATACAGTACACTCATTTTTCATTCACACCCTTGATAAAGATTACATTAGTCATTTAGCAGGCGCTTTTATCCAAAGTGACTTGTAATAATTTAATATTGAATTAAATGCATTTAAGATGAACATAAACATGTTTTAAGGCCACTGGAACAGCGGCTAACCTGATAGGTAGAGGATGCAAGACTATCTTACCCCCACGTATAGTGAGATGGATGTTTCAATGGATAAGACAAAAATAAATCCAAGGGGCACAGTTCAAGATCTCCAAAACAACCTGGCATCTTGGGGTTATAAGGTGTCCAAAGCTACCATTTGACAACACCTACATGATAATGGCCTTTATGGCAGAGTGGCAAGAAGGAAGCCTCTTTTGAAGACAATTCACAGAAAAAGGCATCTTGAATTCACCAAAGTACATCTGAACCATGTGTTAGGTTTGGCATAGAATACAAGTAATGCTGAAAAGCACTCAACACATTTCCCTGTGTGTGTGTGCGTGTGTGTGATGAATAATTCTCCTTATTTGTGGACCAAGAGCAGCTGGGAAAAAGACACTCCCACTCATGGGAGCGGGATATAGACTACACAGCTGTCAATGCGAGATGTCTTTGTCATCCCAGTCCCCCACGATAGCATTGTGACTGTGTAATGGGTATAGACTTAGTCCTGCAACTGCTCACATCCAAAGAGTTCTAGTAAATCAACACAGACCATTGTGAAGTACCATGTGTCCATTATCAGCCTGTCATTGGTTTGGTGAAGATGTGGTTTAACATCCTCTTACCTTTTCATGGAGTTGATTAAACATTCAGAAGGGACCTTGTCTTAGTGTTGATGTTGTGTCCCGGGGGATTGTGTTATTCTGCTAATCGACAGGAAAAAAGGCCTGTGTCAGCCCTGGATGCTGAGGCTGCAATTCACTCCTGGCAGTCACACTGACAGAGGTCGCTTCCTTCCTCTGACCTCTGGGAGTTAACTGATGCTCCAGGACCCCACACGACCTGTGAATGAACTTCTACTTTATGTATTCATACAGCACACCCCAGCTGTCAATGTATGCTAATGCAATGTGTATTAGCCATGAAAAACAATTAATTTTTCTGAGAGTTGAGGTGTTTTCACAAGAAGCAAAATCACATTCCTTTGTGTCAGAACACTTGCTGACTTTGTGACTTGTACAGCAGAGACATGGATAGAATGCAAGTGGAAGTGTGCCCAAGATTAATAGAAGGTCTGGATATTCAAGCAAGCAGGCCAATTCAAGCATGTAATGTATACTATTAAACCACTGATCTCATAATGATGTGTTTTTGTTCTTCTGACACCTGTTGGTACAATTTATTTCAATGTAAATCTGAAGACGATTTATTTGAGCAACTTCAAGGAACTGCAAGAATGTGGGAAACAAAATAAAGAAAAGTGTGTCTAATGCAATTACTGTACCTTTCCATTCTTACGTGCACCCATTTTCTTATTTGAGACCACCCCCTAGTCAGTGAGGAATGGCCTGAGGTCTTCAGTTTTTATTTATTTATCATTTTTAATACATTTACAACAACAACAAAAATCACTTTGTCATTATGCAGTATTGTGTGTTTTTGAGAGTAAGAAAAAGAATGTAATCAATTTTGGAATTAGGCTATAACATAAAATGTGGAAAAGGCAAAGGGGTGTGAGTACTTTCTGGATGCACTGTATACTGTGGGACTTTCATATTAAACCAAAATTAACATAAGTATTCAGACCCTTTGATAACTACTTTTGAGGCACTTTTGGCAGCGATTACAGCCTCAAGTCTACTTGGGTATGAATTTAGTAGTATTTCTGTCATTCTTCTCTGCAGATCCTCTCAAGTTCTGTCAGGTTAGATTTGGAGCATCGCTGCACGGCTATTTTCAGGTCTTTCCAGAGACATTAAATCGGGTTCAATCTGGGCTCTAGCTGGGCCACTCAAGGACATTCATAGACTTGTCCCGAAGCCAGTCCTTGTCTTGGCTATGTGCTTAGGGTCGTTGTCCTGTTGGAAAGTAAACCTTCGCCCCAGTCTGAGGCCCTGCGTGCTCTGGAGCAGGTTTTCATCAAGGATCTCTCTGTACATTGCTGCATTCATCTTTCCCTCGATCCTGACTAGTCTCCTAGTTCCTGCTACTGAAAAACATCCCCACAGCATGATGCTGCCACCACCATGCTTGACTGTAGGGATGGTATTAGCCAGGTGACTGTAGGGATGGTATTGGCCAGGTGACTGTAGGGATGGTATTAGCCAGGTGATAAGCAGTGCCTGGTTTCCTCCAGACGTGACGCTTGGCATTCAGGCCAAAGAGTTCAATCTTGGTTTCAGCAGACCAAATAATCTTGTTTCTTATGGTCTGGTCCTTTAGGTGCCTTCTGGCAAACTCCAAGCAGGCTGTCATGTGCCTTTTACTGAGGAGAGGCTCCCATCTGACCACTCTACCATGAAAGCCTGATTGGTGGAGTGCTGCAGAGATGGTTGTCCTTCTGGAAGGTTCTCCCATCTCCAGAGAGGAATGCTGGAGCTCTGTCAGAGTGACCATCGGTCACCTCCCTGACCAAGGCCCTAACCCCCCGATTACTCAGTTTGGCCAGGCGGCCAGCTCTAGGAAGAGTCCTGGTGGTTCCAAACTTTAATTTACGAATGATGGAGGCCACTGTGCTCTTCGGGACCTCCAATGCTGCAGTCTTTTTTTGTACCCTTCCCCTGTGCCTCGATACAATCCTGTCTTGGAGGTCTACAGACAATTCCTTTGACTTCATGGCTTGATTTCTGCTCTGACATGCTCAGTCAACTGTATAGACAGGAGTGTGGCTTTCCAAATTATGTCCAATCAATTGAATTTACCACAGGTGGACTCCAATCAAGTTGTAGAAACATCTCAAGGATGATGAGTGGAAACAGGATGCACCTGAGCTCAATTTTGAGTGTCATAGCCAAGGGAGTGAATACTTATGTATATGTGATATTATTATGTATACAGGTAATGCATACAGAATATGATAATTAACAATGGTTGTGATGCTGATGACGTTGGGGGTGTGGTCTGCCCTTGGCGCGAGAAGCTATCACTTTAAAGCACTCTGGAGAATGGAATGCAGAGAACGCACATACGGGTAAGAAAGATCGGACGCCTGGAGAACATCATTTTTGATCATAGTGGATCAGTGAGACCTCTTGGGGAGATGGCTCGTTGAGGGAGCATTTGAGAGGGACGACCGCCAACTGAGGCGACCCTCATTCAGAGAACGTCCTGTCTAGTGGAGTGCACAGCCATAAGCCAGGCAGCATGCTGAACAGAGGAATCCTTGAGGTTACCAGGGGTGGTTGGAAATAATCCTCCCGCTGAACCATTGGATTACAGTAAATGGCCAATTGGCTGGTGAAACCTAAACCCTTTTAGAAAACTGAACAAACTACAGCTGAGTGACAGCGAGCCAGGGCTGGTGGTTGTTGTCAGCTGGACCAGAGAGTTAGAAGAATCAGCACCCTGGGGGGGGGGGCTTTGTCCATTTTCAGTTCTATATGTAAAAGCAAGCCAGTGCGTTAATGTATCGGTTGGCCCTGGAAGGAATACGGGAGAGGAACTTAGTGCTTGCGACTATCATTCCCCTAGACGGTTTTGGGTTTGCTAAAGGATTGCTAATTCTCACCCCCCCGGGTTACCTTACACTATGGTTTTGATTTGAGAGTTCTGTCTACTCAAACTACACATATATCATAACTTGAACAATTGTGTTATCATTATTATTAGTATTATCAATCAAATTAAATGTCTTTGACCACAGACTTAAATGTTGATCGTCTATTATAGTGGTGGCTCCTGCTGTCACCTGTCCTTGGGGAGTTAATCGCTATCTCTGGCTCACTAACCCCGCTCATGCTTTTTCATTCTCAGCTAGGCTGCCAGTTAATGGTAAATGGACTGCACTTATATAGCGCTTTTCCACCTTAGCGGCACTCAAAGCGCTTTACAATGGCCTCTCATTCACCCAATCACACACACATTCACACACCAATGGCGGTAGCGGCCATGCAAGGTGCTAACCTGCTCATTGGGAGCAATTTTGGGTTAGGTGTCTTGCTCAAGGACACTTCGACATGTGGACAGTCGGAAATGGGATTCGAACCGCTGACCCTTCGATCACTGAACGACCCCATGGGCAGATGTTGGAGCACCAACTGGTCAATGGCTCCCTGGCCCCTGACAGTCAGACGATTCCAGGGACGTCACATACAGTAGATGACAGCGAGGCCTATAGGCTGTGAAATAGCCGGTGTCCTGGCAACCTCACAGTCAAATTACATTTCTATATTTGCCATGTGTAAATGCACCTCCTAAACAGTGGATTTTCAACCATATCAAATAAGCCTGTGCAGGATCTAATAAAGCAGCTGTCTCCACGGATGAGTCACATGCCATGCTGGGGGGGGGGGGGGGGCACCGAGACTTCTCTCCTGATGGATTTCCAGGCTCTGGTGGAGGTGAAATTGGTGATTCTCTCTGGGGTCTGAATAGTGGAGAAGCCACACAGGGTAAATGATTGTTAGACATCTGTGTATGTTTTATCATTATTATAGTTTCAGCCATTCCAAGTGTATCTGGAGTTCTGTTCATTCAAATGGACAATAAGAACAAGATAATGACTTTGTCTATGATATAATATCCTAATTTCTTGTTTTGTCCCCTGGGGGTGTGCAGGCAGTTAAAGGACAATGCTTGTTTTTGACAACCTGGACCTTATTTACGACATATTATAAGACGTTTGACTCACCGAGATCACTTTGGTGTAGTTCGGAGGCATGTAGAAGAAATTTAATATCCAGCGAGAGCCAGTATATCCATGTAATGGCGGTGGTCGGGGCACCGAGAATGCAGTTTCTAAAAATCTATTTTCTGCCGCGAAACGATTGTTTTCATCAATCTGTCTTTATGAATCGCTAGTTGTGCTTACATAGAGCGTTTGACTCACCGAGATCACTTTGGTGTAGTTCGGAGGCATGTAGAAGAAATTTAAAATCCAGCGCGAGCCAGCATAGGCCTGTTGTGGTTTTTCACATGCCTCTGTAATATGATCTTTAGAAACGTCTTTAGACACGAAATAGCTTTCTCACTTGCTCCAGCACGCATGCGCACAGCGTGCTGGAGCAACGATTGCGCGCTGTGCGCATGCGTGCTGGAGCAAGTGGGGAAGCTTTTTCTTTTCGAAAGACGTTTCTAAAGATCATATTACAGAGGCATGTGAAAAACCACAACAGGCCTATGCTGGCTCGCGCTGGATTTTAAATTTCTTCTACATGCCTCCGAACTACACCAAAGTGATCTCGGTGAGTCAAACGTCTTATAATATGTCGTAAATAAGGTCCAGGTTGTCAAAAACGAGCATTGTCCTTTAACTTGGAGAAGGATTGGCTAATGTAAAACTATAGGGCTGTTAATTGATTAAAGAATAATTGAATTAATTACATGATCTGTGATTAATTAATCTAATTAATTGCATATATAATTTTTTTTCTAGCTCCCAAATGAAGATATTTCACTTAAAAAACCTTACATTATTGTGGCAGACGAGTAAAGCATTGAATAGACATTACAAAAGGTGGCTTTATAAGTCAATATATTGTTTTATTAATTTATTAGTTGTAATATCTTGTTATGTGTAAAGCTATCAATAGATAGATAGATAGATAGATAGATAGATAGATAGATAGATAGATAGATAGATATGAACTTCAATAATCCCTGTAGGAGAAAATTTGGCGTTTCAGCAGTGGGAAATTACAGCAAAACGTTGGAAATGCAGAATACAGAATATACACAGTAGCAATAAGCATAAAAAGTTCAAGAATATATACATCCACATATACAGCATGTGTAAAATAGAATATGTATATACATACATCCAGACTGTATAGATATGTCTAGTAATACTCATACATACATACATGCATACATACATACATACATACATACATACATACATACATACATACATACATACATACATACATACATACATACATACATACATACATACATGCACACCTCCACAACACTCAGGAACGCTCAGGCACTGTTATAGAGTCTGATGGCCACTGGCACAAAGGAACGCCTGAACCGCTCTGTTTTGCACCTGGGTGGGATGAGCTTGTTTCTGAAGGTGCTCCCCATCTGCCACAGCTCATCATAGAGGGAATGGGAGGGGCTGTTCAGTATAGACTTCAGTTTGTCCCTCATCCTCCTCTTGACCACAGTCCCCAGGTTGTCCAGTTGTTGCCCCACAAAAGAGCTAGTCCTGCTCACCAGCTTGTTCAGTTTGTTTGTCTCCCCAGACAGTTTACTGCCCCCCCAGCAGGCAATGGCAAAGAACAGTGTGCTGGCTACAACAGACTGGTTGAACATCCACAACAGCCTGCTACATACATCAAAGAACCTGAGCCTCCTAAGAAACAGTCTGTGCTGTCCTTTCCTATAGAGGGCCTCTATTGTCAGTCTAATCCAGTTTGTTGTTCAGGTGCACTCCCAGAAACGTCCACCATCAAAATGTCTCCCCTGGATGGTAATGGCAAGGGTTGGGGGCCTCTTCTTCCTTCTGAAGTCCACCACCGTCTCCTTGGTCTTGCTGGTGTTGAGTTGGAGCTGGTTCTCCTCAGACCACCTCAGACGAATCTCCTGACCTCAGACGAAACTCCTGACCTGACCATGTCTGAGCAACATATTCAGCTTATGCCAATACATCCGGGGATTTTCAAAACTATTGTGCCTCTTGATGGCGGCTTGGAGGACAAAATTTGTGACATTTCCACTAAGCCCTTGTCTTCAACCATAGCAATTGACCTGCAGTCCATAGCGAGTTTGTCAATTTGTCTGAGGTAGACTACTACCTCTGACAAATTGGCTACTCAATGAGTAGGCTATTGAGTAGCCACTCAATTGGCTACTCATTCTCTGCTGTCTGCTTTCTGTAGCCTATGGGGTCGGCTGGGCAAAATCTATTCATAATCATAATACTAATTTGCGTTAATTAAATGAACACATACATTTTTGCATAATTACGTGGTCTAATTAATGTGTGAAATTGACAGCGCTAAAAACAACATAAAATTGATTGAAATTGAAATTGATTGAAATTGAAATCAAGTCAAAATGTATTCAGTGACAATTATAATGGTTTGTCTCAAATCATTTATTATATATCTTAACATTCAAATGTGATGCATGTGTTTCAATGAACATTGAAAGTCAGCAAGAGTCAGCTCATGCTCAGGTTCTTTGAAGCATTTTTAGAGTTAGAATATTTTCTTTTCTGGTGCAGGTGTGTTTGGTATACACAGCCCAAAGCACAATGATCCCTGGACTATTCATGCCTGTTAAAGCATACCAGTGGAGCGGAGTTTGTAAGACTGCTTTCCTTATTCTCTTTAGAAACCTCCTTCTTATCTGAGAAACCAACAGAGCCAGAGGTTAGCACAGCTGGAATATCAACAGCCACAGGGCACAGCCATTATCATGAAATCCAACTTGCACCTCGAGCTGCAGAGTGTGGGATCCTTGTGAAAATGACTAAACATGTTCAGTGGTCCGGGCGTGTTGGTGTGCTGATAAAATAGGAGAGTTGGAATTGAAAGGAAGAGAATCAGTTATTTCACAGCTGCAAACAAAGAAATATGTTATCCTTTATTTTGACAGAATACTGATTACCTTTCTGAGTCACTTTCTATCTATAAAAACAATATTTTCGGTGAACAGATTAACTGATTGGCAAACAGTATTCATACTAACCACGCACACATTTATTGAAGAGCTAGCCCACATCAGAGCTCTGTCTTAAAGTACAATGATTTACAGCTCTGGGGTTTCCGTACTTTCAAGTAAATAAAACCTAATGTTCTTTGGTTTTCCCTGTTTGGATTAGTGCGTCCTGATTGATGTGATATAGTTTAGACTGAGTGTTTGTCTCTACTTACAGAAGCAGTTCTCCATCTGTCTCATCTAAGCTTGAAATCTAACAAGCTAACAAGGTCAAACCAATTGTTGTTTAGCTGACCACCACCTCATTTGCCAGCAGATATCATTTATAATTGAACCCTTAGTGCAGTTTAGAGAAAAGGGAAAAGTGCTTCTAGATTAAGGCCATTCCTTTCTAGTGCCTTCATGAGCTGGGCTATAACCCATAATGAAATCTGTGAAAGTACTTAAATTTGAGAGTGCTGAGGAGCAGATTTATTTTGCTCAGAATTGTCAAACGAGTCATTATTTTGCATTTGAGATCAATTAACACCTGCAAATCGGTCACAGCCTAGCAATCCAATATTTTGACATGATGTTTAAGGTTTTGCTACATTCAATCAGTCTCTCTCTCTCTCTCTAGGTCGTCCTCGGATGAGCCCTCCATTGGCACTTCCAGTCATCCCGATCCTCCATACACCTGGCCACTAATTTCATGAAAAAATTAATTATTAAAAGTATATATATATTGTTAATCAAAGTTTATTGGACCAACATATCCTTGTATTCATTGAATGAACTATACAGAAATATAAAATGTCAAAACTCAATCAATAATGATAGACTAAAAAAGTTGAAGTGCAACAATATTGTTTGTAGTGCATTTACTCTGCCCTCCTCTTCAATTAAATAACCATGTTTATCTCAAAAGAAAGAAAGAAAGAAAAAAAGCTACTGGCCCTCACCCATAGGTGGATCAGTATTAAATTCTGTTAGATTAGATACTTGTGGCCTTTCCTGCTGGTGAACAATAGACGGAATGTTAATGTGAATGTTTGTGTATCCAATCTGCATGAGCTGGAACAGAGTTTCATCTGTCAGCCTGTTTCTCTCTTTTGACTTGATGTGCTTCATTGTTGAGAAGTTTCTCTCGCAGAGGCAAGTGTTCCCAAACATGCTGGCCATTGAGAGTGCAAAATCTCTGAGGAGTGGAAAGCGGGTCTCGGGTAGTAGTTTCCAAAATGCAATTCCTGTCTCATAGCGCTGTGCTAGAAAAAAGGGGTCTGATTGTAGTTCTCACAGTTCAAGCTGCAACTCTGGGGGTTGTTCACTGGGAGCACCAGAAAGGGAGTCAGTGAACAACGCAATTTGTGTCTGCATGGCGTAGAAATCTTGAAAGCAGTCCTTGAACTGCTGCTGCAATATTTCTATGCCAGGTCTATACTTGAGAAATGCTTTCTCGCATTCGGGGACATCCTTTGCGCATCTCTTTACAGGCAGGAAAGTGTGCCAAATTTGGATGATCAGATGAAAAGTTGTCTTTGAAAAGGGCTAGTTTACACTGAAACAGATTCATGTGTGCATATAGATCTGACACAGTTTGGCCTCTTCCCTGCAACTGCAGATTCGTATGATTCAGATGTGAGGTAATAACCACAAGGAAGGCCATGTCGCAGAGAAAATCTGTATCCTTGAGTTTACTGCAGTAAACACTTGTATCACCTCGAATGCTGCTCTCCAAGAGCACTGGGATTTCTAGGCGCAGCTCAAAAAACCTCTCCAAGCACTTCCAGCAGCTCATCCAGCAGAAATCCGTGTGTATTTGTAAATCCCCATAAGCAGCACTCACTTCATCCAAAAAGGCTACAAACTTCCTATGATTGAGAGCCTTGTTACCCCCTCGAATGAGATTGTTAACCTTGGTCACTAGATCCATGACATGGTTGAAGTTCATTGCCTTGGCACAGAGGGCCTCCAGTAAAATGAAAATGAAATAAGATTAAGTTAATTGTTATTTAAAATAAAATAAAAATCACAAACCTATATTTAAAGGGAAACCCTACTGCTACCAAAATGCTGGATTAAGTTACAAAACTAGTTCAGATCCAAACTCAGCAAACTAAGGCTGGAGAAAGATGTAGTAAGGAAGAGTGGAGACAAGGACCGGTTCAAAAAGGCCAAGTATAAATTCAGAAAGGCGGTCGAGGAAGCCAAACTCCTCAAGCTCCTCATCCTAGCCTATCTCAAGACGATCACAGACCTACACCTGGACCCCCTGCCGTTTGCATACAGAGCCAACAGGTCCACAGACGATATGGTGAACATGGCTCTTCACTACGTCCTACAGCACCTGCACACCACAGGCACTTACGTCAGGATTCTGTTTGTGGACTTCAGCTTGGCCTTTAACCTCATCCTGCCGGCCACACTGGAGCACAGGCTCTCCCTGCTACGAGTGCCTGACTCTACCCGCAGGTGGATCACGGACTTCCTGTCCAAGAGGACACAGCACGTGTCCCAACTGTTCTTACTGTACACAGCTGTACCAACTTTTGCACTAAACAGACTACTGCACTGATTCTTTGTAGTCCAATTGCACTGCTACTTTTTGCACTATGTTTGATTCACTGCACTTTACGAGTCCTGTCATACACTGTCCTGTCCTGTCCATGCACTTGTCCATTGTTGTAAGCACCACGGTGTCTGAGTACGTACAATGGCAATAAACAAATTCTGATTCCGATTTTGAAAATAAGTTTATTACATCCATAACCATATTAACTAGTTGGCTAGCGATTACCCACCTGATGGATGATGCAGTGCAGTATTGGGCAGTCAACACCACTCTTTTGGAGCAGTCCAGCGAATCCAGTGTGTATCCCTTGTATCAATGGTGCACCATCAGTAACAACTGCTGAAAGTTTGTCAAAGCCCCGTGCTCATTGAGAACACTTTTAAATGTGTCCTATTATGCTAATTTTCAACAGTTTAATATGTCTTTGGGGTCCCCAAAACATATCTTTCAGTATTTTTGCTTAAAATACCACTCAGAATAAGCATTCTAGCATGCCTCTATACCCCTCCGTTGACCACAAGATCAGATTGAGCAGATTGAGCGCTTTTTTTTCATATGGAAATGAGCTCAGCTAAGAGCAAGTCGGCAGGCTAGAGAACCAGGGCTGTTGACGGCGCTATGCTACCTCAAATATAGCTGGCTAGCCTGGACCATCCACACTTGATGCCACTGTAACAAATTTCATTGTCCTCTCTCCCTGACTAAACATGATAGTGCCCATGTTATCATCTCCATGGTTGCATGATGTTACCACTAGCTACATTCACTAGCTAGACACCACCAGGCTATATGACACCATTCGACTACAAACAATAAAAGCTAGATTCTGTAGGCCGAGGGGAATCCAATGATGTCCACTTCTTAACATTTGATAATTTTTAATGACTGCTCGATGAACTAGAAGTCTGCCAATTTCATTCCACGAACGTTACTCTAACATGATGAGACGAGCATCCAGGTTGAGGCAAAAGGGGAGTTTGTTCGTGTTAGCTAGCTAGCGTTAGTACTATATGCAAATAAACACAAAGCATAATTACTTAGTATTTCTCCATAATTTCCACGGACAGTTGGTATTGCTTGATCATTCAGAAAGAGTTTATCAGAAAATCCTGCATTGTACTGACCCAGGTTGGAAAAGCAATTGGGCAAAAATGGCTAGCACACACTGCCAGTGTTTTGTCAATTTGTCCTTTGAGCTTGGGAGATGATCTGTGCTGCTTAGTACATCCAAGAACAGAGCATTTTCCATGTGAAGACATTATGCTAGCTAGCAGGACCTGCAAATAATGTCAGCCTTTATAGCCAGGTAAACAAACGCAGTTGATTGGAGGTATTCAGATGGGGGCGGGATTATTATAATAGGTCCCCAACTGTGACGTAATTTGACATGGGAGATTTGAATGGCCTGCTGGGACTGACTTTTTTTGTAATGTTTTCATTTTGGCTGACCACAACAAAATGACTGGGCTGTTTCACTTCATACTTTGTGTGTTAGTAGGCCCATCAGAGACTCAAATGTATATGCAAAAACAATGAAAATGTTAGTTTTGTAAACTTGGACCCCTTTAACTGCATTTAAAATATTCTCGCCCTTGGTTGTGTCATTCAAAGACACCAATTTCAGTTACTCCTTGTGAACTTCAAATTAACTGTCAATGGCTCTTGCGTAAATGAGAAGCTGGCTAACATCCATCACATCTGTACTCTCATCCAATGCACAGGAGAAGTACTTGCAGTCATGCATCACTTGTTTCAACTTTCCTTCAACATGATTTAGAATATCAAAAATTCTTCACTGTACAACGAGACAGAGACCGTTTCAAAATTCTTAGTCATGCTGTCATCTCCAAAAGCTTTAGCCATCTCTACTGCATATCGCTTCACTGTTTCGCTATCCGAGAGGGGCTTCTTTGCTTTAGCAGGCTCAAGGGAAACGGCATAGTATGCCTTGAGAGAGGATTCTTGTGTAGTCATGGCTTTGGTAAAAATACCTTGCTGTCGGTGTACCTTTCCTTTCAGGTCAGTGACGATGGCTTCTCTGGCAGCGCTAGTGCACTTGTCATATTTGTTTTTATGTGTGTTATTGTAGTGGCAACTTAAGTTGAAATCTTTCATGGCTGATTTCGTTTCTAGGCACACTAAACACAGGTTTTCCTTTGAATTCTGTAAAAAGATAATCTGTTTCCCCATCTGGTCTGAAAGACACGGTTTTCTCCCAACAGCAGTCTCAACCATGTTATTAGCTGTAGGCTATCTCACTTGAGGCCGATCACCACTCTAGAGTTGACCCAAATCAAAAGACTTATGAGACAGAGTTGTCTTTTCTGCAGTTCTAAGCAATCATTTTTTTCCAGCCTCTTGAGAAAATCTCTTTTTCCGTTAAATCCTGAAATTATCTAAGAGCAGAATATCATCACCGTGCCACTATGTCACAGTGGATTCAGAGATCCTATAGGAATAAGCCAGCAGTAGAGGGAGTAGGTTTACAATCATCTGGCTTATAGCCTGAGTTCAGTTCACTGGCATATTTGAAATCAGGAACTGGGAGGACAGGCAGGAAGTGTGCTATAATCTCATGACAGCTTCAGCTTCTTATTTTCTTAAGAAGCACTACAGTAAGCCCTGACTCACAGTTTATTGGCAACTGAAATGACATATTGATTTCCTGCAAGGATATCCAGTCAGAGAAGGTGGACAGGACAGGCCCTAGCAGATTCATATTAAGTTTTCTCAAGGGATAAGGAAGAAGTGAAATAATACTGAAGCATTCAGCCTCTTAGGAACTCCTAGGAGGCACTGCGGGTGGGATTTCTAATATAAACACAAGTGCAGAGTGAACCTGTGTCCCCCCCACCCATGATGCATGTCGTCATCATTAAAGATTCTAGATCTGTTTATTCGCCATGTATATCGTTTACTCAAACTAGGAATTTGTCTAGGGTGATGGCATACACTTATGGACACGACATACAGGGTGCAGGACAGCACAGTGCAAAGACATGACAGTGCAAATGCAATACAAAAACAGTGCAAACACAAAATACAAAATAATACAAAATAAAAAGAAAAGCACTGTTATGGTTCGGGCCAGGTCCGCCCAAGCTCGCCCCCTGCTCCCAGTCTGGACCCTACCCCACACCCCTGGTTCGCCCTGCTCGTCCCTGTCTCAGACTCAGACCCTTGGTCCCCTCTGCTCACTCCCTGCTCCCGGTCCAGACTCTCGCCCCTGCCCTGGACCCCCAGTTCGCCCTGTTCACCCCCTGTTCCCAGGCCTGGATCCCTGACCCTGAGCTCTTGTGCCCCCTGGACCCTCGTGGACCCTGAGCACCTCCTCTCCCAGTGACTGCCCCTACACTACCCCCAGAGATTATTGTACACTTTGATCACATTGGGCCTCATTCACCAATATCTTCTTAAGTTCTGTTCTTAAATTTCTTCCTAAGAACGTTTCTAAGGAAAGCTCCTGTCTCATTCACGACGTGTTCGTAAACCACTGGAAGAGTTTGCACCTGCCTTCTCTTAATGGCGAATCTCATGGTTTCAGGCGAATCTCAAGTTCAAAGCTTGTGGTCGCTCACCTGAATTAGCATAGATAAACTCCCCACCAGCCCCATATAAGGATATGTAACTCCAGGGTCGTGTGCAGATGTCACTTCTCTGAATGAATACAGATCATTCGCGCCCTCGACTCGCCAGCTTTTCGATAGCATAATGGTTTAGGTGGGGTTGTGTCAGGTGCGTTAACAAGTCAGAGGACTGCATGTCGAATCCAGCGTGGGCAATCAAAATCTGATTTAATGCAATAAACCACTCGAGGCCGTGTGTTATAGTGATTTTATAACAGCTAGCTAGCTGTTATAAACGACAGCGAAACCAGCGAAAACCTGGAAGACTTTTCTTGTGAAAAGACAATAGACTGGATTACTGAGAAGGCACCCTTAACGCTGACATGCATCCAGGCAATGTTTCCACAGCCCCAGAAAATGAGAAATAAACACAGGGTTACTGATGAGCACACAGGGTATGACACAATAAGTCTACAGCTTGACATTCATAGTTTAATATGTGAACCTACAATGCTACTATGCTGACATCACCTCACATATCCACTGCCCCATCACCTGCAACAGCATTGACTCGCAACACCTGCAACACATCACTATGTAGAATTACTTGCAGTAAATTATGCTTTTGGGTGCAACAAGTCCAAATTCTCTCAGATTGGAGATGAGCCAGTCCACTTCTTTGGCAAATTTGCCTGAACAGTTCAGCATAGAAAGGTGTATGTTCAGCCTGAAAAAAGCAGGAGAAAATATTGAAAGATTTTTCATTTAGACAGTAATCATTTTATCTTTGCGTGGTGGTGTATGTGCTTACTTACCTGTCAGATAGGGCAGCAATAATTTCAACCGTGTCCTTGGCCAGGTGGTATTGCTCAAGCACATCCTTCACCATGCTCTCTGTTACTGTTGCAGTTAACAGCAACAGCGGACATGCCAGAGCACAACAGACACGGGGTATCTTCAGGCAATTCTCCCTGAATGTGTATCCCCTATATTCTATTATATATCTAGATATATAAGAGATAGATCTTGAAATGAACTGGTCCTGGTTGATGTTTATCACAATTTGGATGAGTGCCAGGAAAGATGTGAGCTAGTTTGTTTGCTTTTAGACCAGTGAACTCTGTGAACTACTTTACACTGTATGACTCATGACTGTATAACCATCCTCTTCATCTTTAGCACCAAGGTCCTGGAAACATGGCCGCTGATAGTGTAGGTCTGCACCATCATGTGTTTTATAAACACGATGAAGGACCAAAGCTCAGAAACGGCCAAAAGGAATGCCAAAGAGGAAACCAACAGTAGACATGTGTGGGTTTATGCAAACAGATATGGATACTCAGGTTTACAGTACATCATTATTGATTAATCAGTAGGCGGACTATACTGTAGGTGCTCTATACTGTAAACCCATTGAAAGTCATGTGTCCAAGAATATAGACTACTGATGCAGAATAAATACAACAATGTTTTCTGGTAGAGTGCTGGTTATCATTCCTAGTTAACAAAAATATTCTAAGATCCAGTGCCATGGTATGTCATGGTACGTAATCTGTTTAATGCTGAACAAGTCTACTAGCAGGGCATATCTTTTAACCTGTGTGCTCCAGAAGTGTGTCTGATGTTGTTCTATACAGGGATAGGCACTCTGACATAACTTCTCTCTGCCCCCCGTATTACGGCATCTGAATTAATGAGCTGCAGCCTCCGCACAGCTGGCAGGATCATTTTGGTAATGAAGCATGGATGGAGCAAGTACACATCATTCAACAACCGGCTTTAATAACCCCAATGGCAGTCATATCTCTGCCTCCTGGCCATGGCTTTGGGTGGTTATTAGCAGTTAAAAAACCATCAACAGGAAGTACCCATTAACAATCATGTTGACCTGACACTCCTCGGCGTGATTAAGGAGATTTAGATGGATGAAAGTAGCTGAAGCATGAAAATACAAGTTAATACTCCTACCTGAAATTTGCTTTTCCGTACACAAGTGTTCAGTATTGTTGAGCTGCCATTAATTAGTTGTGAAAATGTACGTTTTTTTCAACAACAAAAAAACATGTTATTCTCGTCATAAGTATCCATTTCAAGTGAATTATACTTAGGTTTGTTTAAGCAGGGCGGGTTATTTTGTAACTTCCCACAATGGCTGGATTTGCATCTGAACTCCATTACATAACATTTAGAAGCTATTTAAGTTTAGCGAAAAGACAGCTGATGGAAATATAATAAACAGTTATATAAATGTGAGTCAACAAATCAGGACGAAAATAGCAGCTGTGCCATAGTAGGCTTTTAACTTGACAGCGCTGCACTTAGATGCCAGAGGTGTTTAGCCAAAGATAGAAAAGTGTATGTTTAAAAAGTGCCAGAACTCTTCAGAATGTAAAGCCTTTGGCCCCAATTTACTTCTTGGATAAACTTGTAAATCTGATTGCTTTTGTATTGCTTTGTTGTCTGAGCTTGAATCTGTTTGTGACCTCTGAATAAAACATCATCCAATTTATCCAGTTCCTACAAATGCAATGAAATATGCCTAATCTTTTGCAACCAATTAGAATGCCTGACCATAGGCATAAAACACTGGGTGTGACAATGCTCTGAAACTTGTCAAACAGAATCAAACTTGATTCCTTCCCACATATTTCCTTTTCTTTCATTCAAAGGGTTTTCAACTATGGTGTGAGCAGTCAGATGTTTCAGATTGGATGTGTGGGAAACTGGAAATTGGCCAACTGTCAGATCAGCACTATTGCCTGCCTTCAGGTTTGAAGCAAATTAGACTTGAGGTCCCAGAGGTACTGGGACCCTACCATTGCATTCAACGGAGGGCGTTACTTGCTTGATGAAAATTATCTTTAATCAGAATACGCTTCATCATCCTCTCTTGACCCGGACACATCTGCTTGATTTTGTTTGTCTAGCTTAACAAATGTTGCTGTGCTCACATCAGAAACAGGTTTGTACAGAGACAGTGTAATACATACAATATCAAGATCAATAATTCACATCATCTGAAAGTAATGTTTTGTATTACAAAATTATTTCAAGACAAATCTTGCAGGATGGCAACTGATGGCTCTTGTTTAGATTTGAGGATTATATTCCCTGTACATAAATGTCGGGTTTTCTGTATGGATACAGATAAGAACTGTCTAGGACTAGGCAAGGTCATTGTATTTGTTCTATGGAGCAACTAGCTCCCTTAGGAATGCATCACTACGTCAAAGGCTCTTGTGTGTGTCTTTCTCTTTCTTTCTCTCTCTCTCTCTCTCTCTCTCTCTCTCTCTCTCTCTCTCTCACACACACACACACACACACACAGGCCATAATACAGTACCTCTGACAGCGCTTGTAGAAGGAGAGACACTGCTCCTGTGGGCGCCTTCCTCATGAGCCACTTTGATGGCGCCTGGCACAATACATCATCCACATCCGGTCTACTACACGGCTGGGGCAAAGGGGGTGCTCTGCCCAGCTGGGTCTGGAGCTGGTTAATGGATCACAACGTAAATCACCCACAGAGGGCACCTCTGTAAAGAAGGTGAGAGGAGAGCTCCACCTGATTGTGATTATTTCAGATTACCATATCAGATGCAGCTTTTTCAAATCAAATCACATCAACTTTATTTACTACATTGGCGCATTTCATACGCAAAGGCAATACAATGCGCTTCACAGAATGAAGGGGGGGGGGTGGGGGGGGGGCATACATTTCCTGATCCTATCCCTAAAGCAAAATAGGTCACCCATTTTTGAGCATCAGCAATTCCTGACCTATGCCCTTTTCCAAATATTCCCTTTTCTGCTGCTTTTTTTTTTTTTTTACCATTACTAAATAAGTGCTGCAGCGACACCAAATACAATATTGCTAGCTGTATAGCAAGGAGAGGAGTTTTCCCAGAAAACAGCAATGCCTTTTGTAAATGTGCTCAAACCAGTTTATATTACACAGTAGATTAACCTAGTCTTCATAGATTAGTAACCTGACCATGTCTGGTAATGTCTGGTAAGAATAAGATGATAACATTCTGGCCTTTCTCCGTCTCCTCCATCTCCTCTATCTGTCTGTATATACCATCAGGTGTGCAGTGACTTAACACAGCCACTTAACTTTGCCTTGGGAGAGCTCCAGGTCGTTGCTGTGTCTGGCACGAATGAAACTATGGAGGGTGTGAGAAGTGTCTTTGTTTGTCCCTGCTGGATTGTTTACCTCCTCCTCTCTGCCTAGGTGCTACTCCGTCCAACTTAAAGGACAGCGCAGAGTGTGTGTGTGTGTGTGCGCGCGCGCGCGTGTGTGTGTGTGATGTGTGTGTGTGTGTGTGTGTGTGTGTGTGTGGATACCAGGAACGGATCCTCTCACTCTCATCTGCAGTCTGTGTCCACCATTGGAGAGTGATTGACCATTGGCTTCAGATTAGAATTGATTGTGCCAGAGCCATAACAAAGACTGGCTGTTAGTATTCTCTCAGCGGGCAGTGGGTATATGTCACACTGGGGGATCGTACTGTCAGGAGAACAAGGGGATGCATTATTAACACACATTGTCTACCAATCCGATTCTTAAGATGAGAGTGAGCCTTTGAATTGAGTAATGCTGTGGTTCTAATTGGGTTGCATCGATCCAACCTGGGCCTGTTCATGACTGAGCAGGCAGGACAGACGCCTCGTCGGTCTGAAGGAGTGGAGGAGCGAAACGCTGGAATACTCTGATGGAAGCTGTATGCTTTTTGCCTTACATTATGTGTTAGATCTGTGAAGGTACTTGAAATCAGATTCCTGCTTGAGTAACTGTGTGCCATAGGGCTGAGAACAGACAGCGTCCGCTTCTATAGAGCAAGAGAGCATGCTGGGTTGCGTGTGTATGTTTCTGTTAGAGGATTGGCTCTGTCTAGCACAGAGCTGGTCCTTGTTTCTCCCTCTCCAGGTTGGGAGCAGAACTGTCTCTGATTCTCCACATTCAGAAACTTTACTGCAGCATATTATAATAATACTACTACTATTACTAGACCTGGTCCAGGGCGATATCCTACAGATAACGCCCTGTTACTCTCAATGCAATTTACCTACCTACCGCTTCATTGGCCCGCTCGTCCGAGTCTACAGACAAAACTGTTTCGTTACTCACCAAAGTAAACACATCGTTGGAAAGATGAAAGCCTTTTCTCCGAGGTCGCTACAGTTTGTAGTCCCCCACCTTTCAAATAAAAGGCAAATTTGTACACTTAAATGCCTAATATCCACAGCGCATCGACTGCCTTCTTCTACCGGCGATTCGGCGCTCTCCGCTTTGTTTAGCCTACTCACTGCTGCCGCCCATGTTGGGGATGATGCATTACATCTTAAATGGTGTTGAGAGACTCGCGTTGAGGTATCTGATTAGCGGGAGAACATTTACGCTGAGTTATTAACTATGGCAAATTTTAAACTTTAAAACATGTAAATAAAACGTAAATAATGTAATGTAATGTAATGCATCATCGCCAACATGGGCGGAAGAACATCTCCGACCCCAAGTCCACCAGTACCGGCTCCCCACAAGGCTGTGTTCTTTCCCCCCTACTATTCTCATTGTACACAGCAGTACCTCCAGCCATCAGTCCGTGAAGCTCTTGATGTTTGCGGACGACACCACCCTCATATAACTCTCCAAGGGGGACAAGTCCGCAGCTGCTGACCTGGTGCAGCCAGAACAACCTGGAGCTTAACGCTGTAAAGACAGTGGAAGTGGAAGAGTTTTTCGAGTGTGCCCATAGCTAGCAATGAGCCAGGGTGCGCACGCCAACGTTATTGACACAGAACTCTGTACTGCACAAAACAGAAATATTTTAAACTGTACTAGTCAGATACATGCCAGGGAAGCCAGGAATAGGGCTCATCATGAAATTCAGTGTACATATCCTTTAAATTCTGCATTGGCTGTAAATTACAACAGCTGTCACTGAGAAAGGCTGCGTTCTCAATCATATCATGCAGTTCTTCAGAGGTAATAAGCCATGCCAACTGGGCTTTTCAGAACAGAGAGAGCTATGCTTTTCTAAACAAAGCAATGCATAGTGTGAAGGAGAAAAGAGGAATAAAGCTAATCTTGCCCTAAAGCCTATTGATTTTACACGATGTAATGTTTATTGTCCTGACATTTATATATGATTATGATGTTACACACGACAGTCTGTTCAGAAATGTTTTATGGTTGCTGTTCCGCTTGCGTCAAGCATTTGACATTAAGCAATCAAATGGCTCAGGGCATGTCATCTTTATAATTCAGCTGACATTTGGAATGTCTCGTTAATGTAAAAACCACAGGATCTGACTATGTATATTTATGAAAGTTTCAAACTTTCCTAGCCACTGCTTTCTTGGATACCACAGTGCTAAATTAACCATGGTGAATATTAAGGTACCTGCATTTCATAGCTTGAAGGTTCAGGTTGCAGACATTTTCTGCATGTGAAGCTTCTCGTTAAACATTCATGCAAATTACATTTCCAGATAGAGATATCAAAGAATAGACCACTGTTTGAATGTTCAATGTCCATTAGCTTAGTAAACTGTGAGAAATTTGGGTTAGTATAACTGAGATAAAGTAATGGCCGCAGGACCAGAATTCTGTCTTTGATCTTGCCTCGAGCCGACAACCTGTTACTACACCAACGGTGTTTTAAAGGAGTAGTAAAGGGAAAATGCATGTTTAGCCCTGTTTTAATGTTACTTATGATCATATACAATGGTTCATATCAAAACGTTGAAAAAACTAGCACTTTTGAGAAAGTCTGATAATTGCTCGACCACCGTTTTGGTCATACAATGGATGTGGATGGGCATCTTGAAAAATCATTCAAAAACATGTTGGTGGATTATGAATATATAGATTTTTTTAAAGGTAGCCTAGTTTAAGTAATAAATACACTTTTAAAATGAATGATGACCTAACACAAACTGGTACAAACCAAAATTATTATTTAATAATTGTGTTAATTATTTTAAATAAATAAAAAATTAAGAATTTGAGCAGAGTTGGGCTGGCCAATCAGGGGGAGCACTGCCCCCCCTATAAAATCGCCCATGGCAATATCTCATTTTCATTTCAGAACTGATTGGTACAGCAGGATTTGACAGAAGAAATCAAATATAGATTTGTCCAAAAGTTAAACTGTATTCTCCCTGCTAACTCAGAGAATTGTTTGACAGTCTCATACAATATGTGGCTACACATCACGTGGCTAGTCTGTTTGATAATAGAAACCTGGATCCTGAGCTCCTGCGTTGGGTCCTTGCAGGGAATGAGTCAGCAGGAGAGAACACTACTAGCTGGTAGGGATGCTGAATAGACTTGCATTAAACTACCAATTGTTCTTTATGTGTATTTCATAAACATGTGAGATTACCACCGACATTATGACTGACATTATGACACTGACACTATTATTTTGTACATTCTTGTAGATTGTATTGTATATTGTACAAATAATTAATTGTATTTGCCACTTCTTTATTATATTTTGTACTTCTCCTTGCACTTTGTTTATTGTTATGCACCAACAGACCAAAGCAAATTTCTTGTAGTGATATAACGTTCGCGAACGATCTGATTCTTTTGAACGGCTTTTTAAAACGAACGATGGGAACCGATTCGCAGTTGTGGGAGCCGTACTTTTTTCACTCAAGCTCCTCCCTACTACTTCACTGGCGGACCGGCAGGAGGAGAGCAGCATAGTACACGTGTGGTGCTATGCAAATATTGCATGCACGTGTTGTTGTTCAAGGTAATAAGGAGCTCTAGGCCAATCAAAGACAGGTAGTGTGTGTCTAGGAATGTGGAATGTTTACCACAAATGTCCACACATTACCAAATGAAATTATAGCCTAATCATTATTTCAGAATATCCCACCAATAGAATATATATTGGATGTCTAAGTTTGAATGATTCTGATCATCATTCCTCCCAGTGAGTATTTCCCAGATAGAATGGGTCACCCCAAGGCTGGCTTCTTAAAAATAATATAAAAATGAGCCAGTCTTTTGAACGGCTCTTTGAAAGGAACGGATCCTCAAGATCCGGCTCCCTTCAAAGAGCCATGAATCCCATCTCTAATTTCTTGTATGTGAAAACCTGTTTCTGATAAATTTGGTGTGGTCCTGTGTTAACTGCACCACAGAGTCATCGTCATGAGTCATCTTGAAGATGCCTCTCAAAACCTGCCATACTTGAGACCTGTAGGCTCCATGCTCCAGATATTTTAAATTGTCCAGTCAAACGCCAGAGCGCCTTTATTTCTGTGCTGCTCTCCCTTGCTTTTTGACCTCACTCAGGCTGTGTGCTAGCAGGTCACAAGCCAGCCCTGTCAGGTGGAACTACCTGTGCAGGATGGTCCACATTCAGATTAGTCTGCAACCCCTGTCAGAGATCAAAAGGATGATGATTTAAGGGTTCGTTATTGATATTAATTGCAAACCTTTTTCTTTTTTGTTTTAAATATTTGACGATCCTGGCTGTCACTTCACTGTGTGGATGGAGTTGTGCATGCTGTGTGACCGAGTCTGTCAAGAAGAAAATGAATAGCCTACAGTTTTTATTGCTTATTGTATTTGCATACTAACTGTTGCATTTCTTTTTTAATTATTCAGTAGATTAATTTCTCACTGTCAGCTTCTGGAATACCCCAAAGACATGTCTCTGACCACACATTTCACTCTAGTCTCTAATCTCATAATTGATAATGAGATCTTTGCAATTGGGCTATTCTTCCCAAACAAACTTTAGTAGAATAATTTGTTGTTTCCTGAAAGAAAGCTGGAGGGAATAGCCTATATCCCCTGAATTAAATAGGCCTAATGTGTCTTATGCAATGTGTTGGGAGGCTAATGTAATATCGATGCCTGGAGGCATAGAGCATTTTGCTATGTTTACACTGGATATATTCAGATAAACACCCCTATCATCGCACATTGTAAGGCTAGTCACCATCACCAGAAGGCCTAGTTATTCCAGGTAGCCACCCAGCCTTCCATGTCAACCTGTTGCTCTCACCTTTCTCTGAGCATTTAGAATGTTTATCTCCAAAAGTCCAACGTGAAAGTGAAGCGTTCACCTCTTTTGCACCTATCTCTTGCAATTCAGCCCTGTTATTCCACTCCTGATCCACCCTGGGACAAGCATGGGCTATATCAATAAAGCCGTGAGATTATTCATGAATGGTCACCACAATACATGCAGGCCAGCAGCCCATCATCACCTGGGGATGTAGACCTAGAATCATACCATTCCAGAGAATTAGCAATGAAAATGCCCAAATGGTTACCCAGGCAATGTCTGTTCTAGTCAAGTGCGGCTAAAATAGGCCATGCTAATCAATATGTAGGGTTAATGAAGGTTTTAGGATATCTCGAGAGATGCGCGCGTGTGAGACGGGACGAGTCTGAACTCCACTCCGCGTTTTCCCGCGTGCCCTGCTTCGCCACTTGGGCTGTGAGCACGAGCGGTCCCCATCCGCACAGCACTGCCACTCTCTTCACAGCAGTAGGTGGGCTCGCGCCTCCCTAGGAGCGAAGTTTAGTGAACACGCGCTCGTTCTCTTCACGGATCCATGTGGCACTGGCACCTGTACTTGCGTACTTGTGTTTTCTGCGGCAAAGGAGGGCTCATCGCTGGTTGCAAAATAACATAGATTTGGAGTGAGAAAGATGTGCTGGTAGACAGTTGTAGAAAAAGTGGCAACCACTAATCGTTCTGTTATTACCTGCGGATCTACTGCAGCGGAGTTAACGGGGATCTTCAAAGGATCAGAGGGATTTGTCACACAAGTGCATCATGCTGACAATACAAATCATCATTTGCACTTTTTCGGTGCTTTCACTCGTAGCAAGAGCAGATTTCAAAGCCCGAAACTGTAGTGAGGTTAGGGACGCTTGTGTCGCTAAAGGCTTCAGCTTCGTACATGTTCCTCTCCAGGACATACCAGGTAAGGATGGACCGTCAGATTTGACTGCTTGCTCCCTGTGGTAGCCTAGGCTACACTTGGTCAGACTGGACACAATCTGATGTTTAAGGATTTTGGAGTAGAAGTTTGAAATCATAACTTTAACCGTTTTGTATGCTTAAGCTTTTATAATGATCCTGCAGTTGTTTGAAACGCGGTTTAATTTGCCAAAATAGTTTATCTAATGGTTGGTTTAAAAGGTGAACGATTTACCGGCTGGCTAATATGTAAGGCTAACAGCCTATTTATTCTATATAGCCTAATGAATTACTGTAGGCTATATTATTGTATTTTCAAATCATTTATCACAGTTCAAATATATAAAATTATATATATTTTGATTCACTGCATTATGTTCCTTCAAACGCAAAATGTAGCCTATATTTCACCTTTTACCACAATATTAAACACAACTGTAGTAGGCTACGGCAGATTAGCTGGCACATTAGCCAATGGCAGTTTTATGTTGGCCAGACCACTCTCTGCCATTCACTGCTGTGGCCTAAAGGTAAGGGCGTTCATAATCTCTATATTTATTAGATTTTCTGTGTAGGCTAAATGGAGGCAGCATCCATCCTGCTGGGAGTGCTATGTCCAGTAGAGGTCTCTGTGTTTGCCACAGATGATGAATAATCAAACACGACTAAATCATCATTCAGATTTCTGTCCTGTAAACCAGTCGATTCGTTTAAAAAAGACACTGCCTACGACTCTACATGGTCCATTTTTCCAGTGATCCAAAATTGCCTTTGGGAGAGGTGTGTAGGGTTGCCAATTAAGAATTCAACACAGAACATTGTTATGTTCATTGTTTTATTCAGTGTAGTAGATACTGAATGTGTATGAAGTTGAAGCGTCGTGTTCAGTTTTATTTCTTTTTTTCATTCTCCCAGCAGAGTTCTGGATGCTGTGTTTTACCTGTCCACAATATTAGTCATGATCCCTCAGATCACACAACTCAGTGAATCCCAGCACGAAATCTGGCTCAGGTAGATGGGCTGCGTATTTGATAACAAGTGATCCTCCAGATGTTCCTGTCATTGCTTCTTTATCTCTTAAAGGAATTAAAATCTCAGTCTCCCCTCCTTTGATCACACCTACATTAGTATTAACCCCAGACTTTACAAAAGTATGGCTATAATAGACAAAATCCACAGCATCAGTAGACAGATGGAATTTGTAGTGTGAGTGTTTAGTGAGGATACAGTGTGTGGTCGTGTTTTTATACAACTCTGTACTGTTTTTCCAGGCTTGTTGAGTTATGTAATCAACTCAATGTCAAAGCGTCATATACAGACTGCATGCCCTGAAGCATGTGTTTCTATGACAATTCATGAAGTTTTGAATAAACACACGACTGTGCTCCGTAAAGCATTGTAGCTCTTGGTCATTTCCCCTTGAGGAGATCCATCAGCCTCTAATTGTGGTCAGAGGGAGATGGATATGCCATGTGCCATTGCCATGCCATTTGATGGCTGATGCCCTAGAGACTGACAGTGTTAGAATTTGAATTAGATAGAAGACACCAGAGTTCCCTTCTTCTCCCTATGGACTGACACGTCTGGTTGTGCTTCACAATATCGATTCTCTTTTTCATCACTATCTGATACAGTATATAGTTTTTTTTCCACAGATAATGAAGCCCTCTTGACTAATACTTATAGATGAGTAGATAGTTACAGCAGTAGATACAGTTATTTAGGTAACACTTTACAATAAGGGTACATTAATAAGCGTTAGTTAATGCATTATTAAGAATTAAGTAACAGTTAACTAATGTATATTAACCATTTACTAATGTGATTTATGTTAACTAAGGTTAACTCACCTAACCCTAACCCTAACCTTAAAGAAGGTATTAATTAACATTAGTAACCTAACCTAACTCTGAATAAGCATTAGTTAACAGTTAACTAATGTTTTTGTGACCCTTATTGTAAAGTGTGACCGTTATTTATTTAGAGTAAATATGCCAAAGACATTTTAATATCTCCAATAACTGTTTTAAAAGTTTCCAAATGAACCCATTTATGCCATATAAACATGCTTTGAGGTGACTTTGGTTTGCTCCATGCTATAGCACTCTTATTAACGTAATACCAATGCTTGATACAGAGTGGCTGTGTGGAGTTTAGTTTTAGTAGTGTGTGTGGTCAGGCAGAATGAACCGGGTCAGGTGGAATGTCAGCAGTGGTGTCAGCCATATTGCCAGAAGTGCTGCTATGAGTCAGACCCGAAGGCCTGGTAGGTAGGTACAGTAATACCACGGGACCTGGCCTCCCTGCATTCTGAAGAGGCCCTGGCCTGGGCTGTCAGCAGCTACAGTGGTCAGGGCTTATGAGCTAAGAGGGACTGAACCAGTCGACCGCCCTGTCTGAGTCCTAAGTCACAGAGACTGTCAGCACAGCTAAAAATGGCCAGCGCTCCTCCTGCTCCCCTACAGTCTGGGTTCTGTGTATTTAAATAAACTGTCAGTGAGTTCATTACATACCGACCTCACTAATCCAAGCCCATCACTACCCCGGTGAAAGACTAGCCGTGCATGCAAGCTTGGATAGAGACCTGTCTCAGGTTCCAGTCTGTGAATTACCCAATGGCTGAGATGAGATGGTGAGATTTGGGAGCTAAGTCATAGACCCCTGGTGTCTTCTTGGTGGGTACGTACAACCCAGAGCTGCAGAGCCTCTTAAACTGTCTCAGCTCACCCTGTCATTCCATGTCCAGCTCAGCCTGCTTTATTCCCAGCCGGGGAACGGGACAGAAATAACGGTACTGTTATTTTATGTGTTCCTTGGCAGCATACGCATGCAGGCAAATGATCTCTGTTGAAGCGTGTAATGTGCACAGGTCCTCCTCCTGCTTGTAATGGGATGGGATGGATTAGAAAGGGCTCAATGAGGCTGCATGGGAGGAGAATGGCCAGGTGTTGCTGCCGGACAGTATTGCTATAATGCATTATCAGATTATGTTGACCTCCACACTGTCAGTCGCAGATTAATAGGTGGATTTATAGGTGAGACCCTGGGAGAGATCACACATGGCAATGTGGCCTCTTATACAGTACAAATAAGACCTTGCATTTTAATGTCCAGCCGATGAAAAGGATTTTGATTGAACTGGATTTACAGTAATTGGACTGTTGGGATTGACAGTGATTGTAAGGGTTGCACATAATAGCGTTGTTTATGTGGGACTGTGGTCTGTTGATTTTAATGTGAATATCTCCTGCTGTGACACACACAGGAGGTAGAGTGCTATTAGAAAACTCAGGACCCCAAATCATCTTTTTTTTTTACATCTTTTTTTTTTCATTCTCGGTGCCAAAGTGGATTTTTCAAACCCCCCATCGCCTTGCCATTAATCATGCTCATGAATACTAAAATGGCTGCATGATGGACTATCTCAACAGGCGCTCCTCCTCAGAGCAGGAGAAACCACTACAGACAAACAAGAGTTGCAGAGGCTCAGGAAGAACAGAATAAAACAGCTGTCGCTCAAAGGATACTGGCAGGCTCCAGCATGGAAACCTGTGGGTTAATATCTGTTGTGTAGATATGACATTGATAAGAGGATACAGCTCCCCTCCCCTCTTTGTGTCTAATTCTTTTTTTGATGAATGGGTAATTGGGTTTTTCATCTAACCCATTACCCTTTGTTTTTCATGTTGATTCTTTTGATTCTTCAATTTGGATTTGTCAGACCAACCGTAACCATTAAACACATCCATCATACATGCAGTCAAGCCCATGATTAACAGTGATATTTAACTTGAAATGACTTCTCATTAGTGTTTTGCTCTCCCCATTTATATGGATACTGTAGTGACAGTATAATTCAACCCTTCTGTACAAAGATATATTTAATAGGGTTGCAAAATTCCATGAATGTTCAAAGTTGGAAACTTTCCATGGGAATTAATGGGAATGTATGGGAATTAACAGGAATTCATTGGGAATTTTGGGATTATTTATACCAACTGTATTATCTTGTCATAAACAGACATACTGTAAATATAAACATTAATTGGAGACTAGTTCAGGGTCAATTGGCTACCAAATTGGATGACAATTGGATAAAATCCTAAAATAAGTATATAAAATAAAAAATTGTTGAAAAAAAGCTGTTAAGGCTACAAATGTACCAGAAACTTTCCGCCCCTTTGCAACCCTAATCTTTAGACATAATATATCTGTGGAAAATCAGAGAACAATTTGTGCACCACTATATTGTCATGATTTATTTTTGCAGTAAGCAGGCTGTAGTTTTGAGAGTTGTCATTTCATAAACACACATCTTTGTTGAAGACATTTTAACTTCTGAGCCTTTCACTTTTTTCTTCATTTGTTGTTGATATTCCACGGTTCCAGATTTTGTTGTTTATAGCTCATGAGTCTGTCCTCCAGTTTTCTAACAAACAATATGTAAATTATTTTTTATTTCCTTTCAGATGGTGTAGACATTTTATTTCATTCTCTTCTGATTAATATTGCATTTAGACTCAGCTTTCTCCTGTCTCCTTGTATTCACATAAGTTTACCACATAGGGTAGCAGACATTAATGAGCTGAACATGCCAACAGCAGCATTCATGTTTGACAATCACATCTGAGATGAATCTATGTAAGTAGAACATTTTGATGAAATCAGGGGGGGGCTATTAGAACAGTCTCTGTCTGCCCATTGGTGCATTTGTCACATGAGATGTACCAGGGCCCATCACAGGGAGTGCTAATCACAGTTCATTTTTCCCACTGCCAATACATTTCACATTGCTTTGTACCCAATGAACTGTACTTGGCTTCTCAGTAAATGAAAAGTCCATTCTACACGGGGCCCTTCTATTTTCCAATCCACAGAGTTTTAAGATTGAGGAGAATCCTTGCTTGTCTTGTACTTGTTACATATGTTAGGATTCTCATAGGTTAGTGTAGAGAAGGGGTGCTCAAATACAAATCCTAAAGGTCCACCATTTTCCTCCCAATAATCATATTAATTAAAAGGTAAGCAAACAATTATAATACCAATCACCATTCCCCATCACCCCCCCCCCAAACCAGTTCACAAACACACACCCAACAAAGGTGAATCATACCATTTCAAGTCCTGTCTCCTTTGATCGTTTCTGTCTCCTCTTCTCCTGACTCCTCTCCTTTTACTGGTGCTTAGCTATGAATTCTGAGAAAAGGTACAAAATGACTGTTTTGTGGCGTTTCAAATTGCCAGTTCATAAGAGCTACCGGTTCTTGGCATATCGCTTGCTCCAGTTCGCTGTTCTAATTCTTCACCAGGGACACAATATGGGAAATAAATGACAGGAACGTATTAAATGCACAAATATAATACCCAACTGTTCGTTTTGACCACCTAAGTGCCCTGCAATTATTTTAACACAATGTCACAATGTTTTCTTAACCATCGTCTTTGGCTATCAGTTGTCAGCAATGGACGATGACATCATTCATTGGCCCAACCCTACTCATTATGTCCTGTTTAGAGGGGTTAGCGTTGGCAGTGTTGCGGCTGTGGGGCGGCTGTGGTTCAGGAGGTAGAGTGGGTCGTCCAATGATCGCAGGGTCGTCGGTTCGAATCCCGCCTCCTCCAGTCTACATGTCGAAGTGTCCCTGAGCAAGACACTGAACCCCCAAATGCTCCCAGTGAGCAGACTAGCGCCTTGTATGGCCTGCTGGCAACACTAGTGTGGGAGTGTGTGTGTGTAAATGGGTGAATGAGAGGCCATTGTAAAACGCTTTGTCCCTTAGGGGTGAGAAAAGCGCTATATAAGTGCAGTCCATTTACCATTACCTCTTACCATTTTGAGGTTTTCCGCCCATGTGCCCTACCTTTGGTGACATTGGGCGGTTGGGAAACTGTCAATCTGATCTGGCAGCTCAGGGGTTATGTGAGTGGACAGCGCACATGGAGAGTTGACATCACAGCTAGCATTAGTTTCATCTGCGGCTAGCTAACGTTAGCTAGTAGCTAACTAGTAGCTAGCCTGGTGTTAGCCTCAGTTATTTCCAGTGTAGCTAGTGCAGAGGTGGCCAAAAGAAAGGTTTACAGTGGAAATCGGCAATTCAAATATGAATGGATTGAAAAATATGCCTTCATTCTCCCTCCAACGAGCACCAAACCGACGCGCTTGCAAATAATGTTTGCAACAAGCTTTCTTAAAGTTGGTGATTTTACTATTGACAGAGGTCACATATCTTCAACAACATGCTCTGCCAGAAATGTCCTTATGTCTCAAGGTTCAAACACGGTACATGGAGATCCAGAGAAATCTAATCACTGTTCGTTTTTGTTTTTTTACTGTAGACAGTTCCCTCGACTTGCACATAGATTGCACTTTACTGTGACATTGTTGCCCTTTTCTTTGATAAACTCAAAGTAATGGGATGGCTTTATCCATATCGAAAACTTCACAGAATATGCGTTGCGGTGTAGCTATGCAGATTCCAGGTGAGCTGTGGTTACAAGTCAAAGTTGAAGCCTGCAGGAGTTTACCTTCGACTACACTAACGTTAGCTGCGCTGCTGTCGTCACTCCAGAGCGCATCAAAAACGGGACATTCCTGCAAAGTTATTGCATGCTGTGTGGCCAAATGTTTTTGCATATTTGTAGTATTTATTTCTGATATAGGTTTTTGCAAGTATTGCAAGTGGCCGTGTTGTCATCTTGTCACATGAAATGTAACCACACTTTCGAACGTTTATGCCTAGACGACATGTTGCTGGCTTCTTCTACTACTTCTTCGGTCTAATAAAACCTATTATTACTTCCATGAATAAAACAAAACAAGGCAGCGTGCGTGTGACGACACTGCGCATGCGCAGCAACGACAGGAAACGATATCGGAATCGTTAAGGATTTTGGCTTACGATTCCAAGGAATCGATTCACTGGGAACCGGTTCTCAACAAGAACCAGTTTTCGATTCCCATCCCTAGTAATAACATTGCCAAAATCCTATCGATAAAGCAGTATATTACTTAGTTAATGCCAAAAGCAATATGTTACTGTAACACTTTACTTTTGTAGCATGTTACACTCAACTCTGGTCCCTGACCAGGACCTGGACTTGGTTACATTATGTGTCATTAAGATGTGTCATTCTTTAAGAACTGCGAAGACCTTGATGACATCATCCTGGACATCTGGAGATCTGCAATCTTGCCCTAATGAAAAATAACAAGCCTGATATATGGTCTCTCTCCAACATCATCCCAGTGCCTAAAGCCGGGGATCTCTCAAAGCCAGACAAGTACCGCGGCATCAGCCTGACCTGTATAATTGCAAAGATGTACAACTGCATGATACTGAAAAATCTGAGGAGTGCCATCGACCTACACTTGAGAGAGAACCAGAATGGCTTTCGAGAGGGGAGGTCCACAGTAATTCAGATCTTGGCCCGAATGGAGAATCATTGAGGAAGTGAAAAAGAACAACATGACAGCAGTGCTGTGCTTTATTGATTTCAAAAAGGCCTTTGACTCAATACACAGAGGTATCATGATGAAAATCCTTAAGGCCTATGATGTTCCCCTTAATTTACTTTGGTCCATAGGGACCGTTTATTGGAACACAAGGGCGAGGATTTTGACATCATGGCGGGAGTGTTACAAGCGGACACCCTTGCACCCTTCCTCTTTGTAATAGTCCTGGACTACGCACTGAGGTAGGCAATCCAGGGAAGAGAGGAGGATCTCGGCTTCACTATAACACCTAGGAGGTTGAGAAGGTATCCCGCTGTAGTCCTAACAGTCCTGGGCCCTGTACTATGAAACAGGATTACAGGATTAGCACAATAATTTCAGGTTCAAGACTGGTTTATGCATATCACAAATGTGGATCACTTTTCACTGTCCTATATCGCCATGGTAATTTATGCTGTCGAGCTAATCTGCTCTGGGGCAGGTTAAATTCCAGATTAAAGATCAAAACAGCAATGCCCGCTGACTGATCAAGTCACTTGGAAAATGGCATATGGACATTAATATCCCATATAGAACTTCAGTGTGCGAATTAAAAAATAATCTCAGTGCACGAAGAGTGAGAGGTTCTTTTAGGAAGACTTTTTACAGACTGTACAGTCTTTTAGGAAGACTTTTAAAGATACCTTTTTTCCCGTAAACTTATAGCCTCTCTACCTCGACATTCACTTTTTCCATATTAATATGTTTTATCTTAATCTCTAGTTCTAAACTCCTCTTTATAGAGACATTGTCTACTACAACCTGAAACTATTAAAAATTATAGCCTACATTTGCTTTATTTAAGCGTCCTTTGCAAGACTCCCAGGGTTGCAGTTGAAAGAATAAGATATATAGGCATAGGCTGCAATTGCTTTACATGCCATAAGAATACACATAGCCCAATGATCTAGCCTACTCGAGTGCATGAGGATATTGATAAAACGTAGGCAGTTGTCAATATTTTTCCGGCTTTCCTTCCTGCCATTGGCAGTAGGCTAGCGACTGTGTTGCGCCTGGATTATATAGATCATATTTCTATAATATTGCTTCTCTTGTGTAAAATTTAGTGGACGGAACTTGCGTATTGTTTGCCCATGGCTGTGTCCAAATACCCATACTAAGATGTGCGATGGTTATACCTCCCCTTTTACTGTGAATGCGCTCATACAGTAGCTAGATTGGACCAGTTGGGCAGACTTAACAAGTTCATAGCCACCGTTGTAATACCGTTTATCCATGATTGCAGTTCTTTGGTTTACTCGAGAGTAAGAGATAGATTAGATGGTTCTTGTTTATGCAGTTTGATAATATTGGATACATTTAGAGTAAACCAGTGATAGTGTATAGCTATGTATGTGTCCAACCGTGATGAAATTTGTCATGACCATAGTATGGGTGTCTGTGGGTGTACAGTATTGCAGTATCCATACTCCCATGCTCCCATTCTTATAATTTGATTTTCAAGTGCATCCTCTGGAGCATGAATATGAGACTGTGCAAATAGGGGATAGCCTACCGTTGCATATTAGAACTGCCCAGACTGGACTGGACTGGATATCTTTAAGTCTCTGCTTAGTCTCTGCTTGGATATCTTTTCTCAGTGGCCTTTATGTAATGACGAGCTTAGACAACCGATAATTTATGCTTATTTATTTATTTGTATGGTTTTTCTTTTTTCTTTCTTTTATTGTCTTGTTATTTGCTATTTATCATGTAGTATTTTGTTGTTTAGTGCCTATACTGTACAGGACTTTGGTCAACCACGGTTATTTTTAAACATGCTTTATAAATAAAGTTTGAGTTGATTTGAGGGGATGAACATCAAACTGATTCAACTTTCAAAATTGTTTTGGGTTAGTAACATTAGGGTACTGATACAAATGTCAAAAGTGTAGTGGTGCTGTTGTAACTTGTTTTCTCTAGCATCAGAGATGTTTTTGTCCCCCATTGTTTTTAGTGTCGCTGATTTACGTTGTGGTATTTTTTGCTGCGACCAGCAGTTCTATACTGTAGCTTGCTTTGTCGGCTGGTCGGTCCACAAAGCCTTTCCTGGTTAACTCAAAACGTCCTTGACCAAATATTTGGATGCTGCAACTAGAGACCATGAGTACCTATGCCAGAATTACAATGATTTGTCCATAGGTGGCTCTATAGTATTAGATTCAAAATGAAAATGTAATAATGCTGGCATTTCCATGCTGTTTGATGAAATGAAATTGGTACACATGTCTTTTCTCATGAGGAACAAATTTGCCTCAAGAACCCAAAAGGTCCGCCATGAAGGTTGAAAATTTGGCTAATCCTATAAAATGCAACTCCTCATGTACAATAAGTCCAATTGGTCGGAAATTGCACATGTATGTGTGTATGATGCATGCCTCCATATAGAGTGTGAACAGCTAAGTGATCCAATCCAAGATTGTGGAGTAATTGGCATTTAAAAAAGAAAATTTGATACAAAACACATATAATTTGACTATTTTGACCACAAACAAAAATGTATCCCGCTCTTCTTTTTAGCTGCAACTAGCAGCTCTATACTGTAGCTTGCTCTGTTGGTTGGTCAGTTGGTTAGTTGGTCGGATGGTCCACAAAAATTGGGTCCGGCTGCACATATGCACTGCACCAGCTAGTGCAAATTCTTGCTTGTTTCTTGTGCACTCCTGTTGACGTTTTCATCAATGTATTATCAGTATAATAAACCTACAAAGGGGCATGCACCATTGGTGGGGGACAGCAGGTTTACTGTGCACTTTCATATTTAAATACAAGGACCCATCATAACAGAACACGTCTTCAATAGGATGGAATTGATGTCATCTAAGGCTTTCATAATCTGTCAAAAGCTGTCCAATTAGCCGTGAAGGTATTGAAGCTGTGAAGGTATTTCCCTGTTTGGTCATGGAAATGTAATCCCATGTAAACATATTTTTGTGGATCTTGTTGACAATGATGTGATTGAAGAGATGTGGATGATGTGAACAGATGTGAAACAGCATCAGCACCATTGTGTCAAAAATCGAACACTATGTAGAACAAGTCTACAACCTCGAGTAAGCACAACTTTTTCAGCAAGACGGGGAACACGGATGATGATAGATTAAACTAAATATCAGTGGATATTTTGTATTGACACAAATGCCCTATCCTATGTTTCAGCAGCAATACACATCCAGCTACACAAGTCTGCTTGTCAAAACTGGGTGCCGTCATGAAACAAAGCCCCCTTGAATCCCTCATCGTTGTCGTTAGATCTATCTTTAGCGGGGCGTCTGCCATTCCAGTCATATTGACGTCTGACTAGACATGATGTGCAGCCTGAGGAGATGTTTGCCTTTGCAGTGCCCCTGGGAAGGGGGCAGTGAGGTGTATGCTCAGTGAGGGGCCGAGGTGTATCTATTGAGGGGTTGAGGGGTCCCTCTTAGGCCAGTGCCGCTGAACTGAGCTGTAAATGAGGAGTGAGAGGTAATGATCGGCGCGGGCCTCAGGGCCGTGCTAGTCTCTGCACGGCCACCAGCTGCTACCTGGACGCCTCTGCTCTGTCGTGCTCCAGTTAGCAAGTTGACGCATAGGAGAGCGTCTCTCTTACTCTAGGCCTGAGCGTTCTAGGCCTGCTGCCCAAGGAGAGATTGAATGTCGACACCAGTCTTTTCATTCCTCCATTAGGCCTTTTAGTACATGCTCCTCAATAAATATCAAAGCCAGACATAGTACTATGTATGCTGGTTATGCGCTGCTTATCATTCCACACTGTAGTGTACATGGCGTTTGGGTATTCCATAAGGTATCATCTGGACAGGCTTGGATGGATGGTATTTGTGTTACAGATGTTATACCCCACTGTAGTGTGCACTGGTAGTATATCAGAAATGCACACCAGAGAACCTCTGTATGTGTTTGCTCCTGATGCACTGTGACTGCACTAATCCAGTGCAACTTCTAATTATATTGCAAGGACGCTCTCTGGAATATATTTTACAGGGCTTTTTTTTTAGCCTTGAACTTCAAGTGACTACACAGCAGTGATCTGATACAATGTTCAAGTGACTCCTTGTGCAGCATGAAAGCAAGTCAAATATTCCTGGCTATTTACTGACAGTTGAACATTTTACATACTGTAACAGGATAAGATGCCCTTTCAAAGTCTCTTTTGTAAATATGTCACATCGTAAGGATTAGATTTTTTATTTTTTTTCATGAAACTGTTGTCAAAGCTTTGCCTCTGGTGTTGGCCTGTGTGGAATGCCCTGATATGTTCCTCTCTATGACATTGTTGGAGACAGTCATATTACATAGAGCTCCTTTTCCTTCCACCCTCATTTTGACTCCCATGAGAATGCATATCATTGTGCCTGTATGTGCTACCTACAGTATACTGTTCTGTGTTACCTATATTGCACCTAGACTTATTATTCAGTGAGGCTTTTTTTTAACCCGTCCTCATTTATACAAGGACACATGCTCCCATATCAGCGACTAAGGTTATTTAAAAACACGAGACAGCTAGTTCATTTGGACTTCTGACATGGCCCAGACGAGTGCTATGGGAATATGGTGTCGTTCCATTTTGACAGGTGCAGGAAGCTGTTTCTTAAAACAATTTCCTTATTAGATATCATTTGAAGTGCGTGAGTTTGAAAGTGAGGAAAACACAGATGGCAATTTTCTGATCAGTATTGTTATTTATGCATCCTTGAACAAGGTCTTCATTATTTTCTCTTAAATAATTAAATTATTAACAAGGAAGTTTCTTCACATAAACCTAAGTCATTGTATTTAGAAAAGTGTGATTGCCTCCATCCCAGCGACAGCGCAGGGGTGCAGTAATGTTTTTGGTGGGATGTGTTTATTCGTGTGTTTAGCAGGATTACGCAAAAACGCATTTCGAAACAACAGTAACTTGTAAACATACAACAGCCATCCCTTCACGCTGTAAACCTCCGCGAAATTCATATTCGGATTAATTTTGTGGAGGTTTACAGCGTGAAGGGATGGCTGTTGTATGTTCAGTGAAGTTAATACTGTTTACAAGGTATTGGTAAGCATAAACCATGTAATTCCTGAACTTGAAATCTACGTATATCATACTTTTTAGAGTTTTTCGAGTGTGCCCATAGCTAGCAACGAGCCAGGGTGCGCGCGCCGACGTTATTGACACAGAACTCTGTACTGCACAAAACAGAAATATTTTAACCTGTACTAGTCAGATACATGCCAAGGAAGCCAGGAATGGGGCTAAACATGAAATTCAGTGTCCTTATCCTTTAATGCAAATGACCTGCATGATCCCAGTCTTTGCAAAATCATTTAGACTGTGACTAAAAACTCAACTTCTAGATGTGAGAGGGTGTCATTTTTCGAAGTCTAGTGTTCGGAGATTGCACTTTGTCTAAATTATATAATTCTGCTGCTGTCTTTGGAGATTGCATTTTAACTATTATAAAAAAGAATAACATAGAACAGATTAGAATAGCAGAACATAATCAAATCGAAAAGAATATCCTAACAAAATGAGGCCTACTTTTTACAATGCGCACCATGCATTTTAGAGATTGGGCTGGACTTTACACTTTTGTCTGCAGCACCCTGCTCAAAATACACTCCTGTAGCTATGTATGGAAGCAAATCAGTCATCAGTCTTAACACAAATTATATAATTAGGAAACTAGTAGTCTATTTTATAGGCTATAGCCTATTTTTTGTCTAATAAGCTTTAGCGCTCGATGAATAAGCTAGATCTATATAGAATTTTGGTCGGACAAGAGAGCCTATTTCGACTAAGCAATCAAATTAAATCCTACAATCACATTCTGGGCTTTAAAATTATGTGTTATAATTTAACTGTACAATAGCCGAACGTCCTTCATCGTTATCAAAATGTGATCGCTTTCGCCTGTTTACACGACAACGGAATCCAGGAAAATGAGAACGGAAACACCCCTCACGCCGTTTTCGAAATTTCACAGGTTTTCAAAACATTATTGCCGTTGCCGTGTAACTGTGAGGTGCATAAGGGAACCAAATGTTTTTGAAACGTTGCCGTGTAACCCAGGCCTGATTTTCATGACACTCGGTGGAGGTGTCTGTAGCATGGGCCAACTTAGAACCCATTCAATCTTGCAGTGGATCAGAATCACGGGGTGGGTCCATTCATTTTTTGGACTTGGGGAGCGATAAATTCCCCCCATTCATTGTCAATAGAGGGAATTGAAACCATATCTCGACATGGGAAGGTCACAGAGACATGGGGTTTGGACTGGCATAAAGCTCTTGTCCTAACGAATGCAGTAATGCCAAACATGTTGCTTGTGTACACGTGTGCATGCACACAGCCACGACATGCATTCATAGGTGGAGGTCTGTGCTCTCTGGGCACCATTTCTAGTATTTGTTATGTAATGATAATATTACCTCCGCCCTAGTGACAACGCAGGGCGAGAGGTAATGTTTTCGGTGGCGAGTGTTTATTTATTTATTGATTGGTTTATTTGTTAGGATTGCACAAAAACCTGACAGATTTCCATGATACTCGGTGAAGGGGTGTAGCATGGGCCAATTTAGAACCTATACAATTTCAGAGTGGATCCAAATCACAGGGCGGATCCATGAATTAAAACTAAACTTAGAAGGAAGCCAGCTCCCTGTGTGGGGTGCTAGAAACACAGGGTTTGGACTGGGGTGTGCAGAGGGAGAGCCCGGAGTGCACCGAACCACCCCCCGCCGGCTGTGATCCGAGATGGGTGCCACAGAGCTGCTCAAACACGGCCGCTCATTTACCTCCATTCATTTTTTGGACTTGGGCTAAGGAACAAACCCCACCCCCCATTCATTGTCAATGAATCTGAAACATCTTGACATGGAAAGGTCACAGAGACACGGTGTATGGACTGGCAAAAGCTCTCGACGTAACGAATGCAGCAATACCAAACATGGCCTGCTTGCACGCATGTGCGCATGCACACATGCTCACATGTACACAGCCACAACATGCATTCATGGGCAGAAGTCTGTGCTCCCCGAACACCATTTCTAGTTTATTATGGGTCACATTTTAATTGAGAGAGAAAAAAATATGTATTAGGAGAGAAATTCTGGTCTCACATTATTGGTGGTTTTATGACAGCAAAACTTCTGCTGTCTCTGGAACTCATGAATAATGTTTCACTGTAAATGTTGTTTGTCTAACTTGGCATGTGCACCAGCATTCATGAGCTGCACTATTAAACTCAGTTCTCCCTGAAAGCGCTGTGGTTACTATGCCTCCAGGGTTTCCCCACAGTCAGAATCCTCCGCTGTAACGGATCAATGTTGTGCTATAACTCTATATAGCTATATATAACCTTTTGGCCATGGTTTGAATTTTAATGGGAAGGTGGAATGGGTCGGCAGATTCAATCGATGTCAAGGGCCTAAAGTGGGAAGGGGAAGTTCAACACTAAACTAAACAGGCTAACTTTATGTACACGGTATGGACTTGTTTGGAACTACTTAAGGTAGGGGTGCCCACACTTTTTTGGCCTGTGAGCTAATTTAAAAATTACCAGCTCAGCAAGACCTGCCCAGACCCACCCCACCAGCGGTCAACGCCCTTGGCCTTCTGTCACTTACCATTGGTTAGTTTTAATTCACATCTCATTAAAGTCATATCTTAATGGGGGCGCTCCGGTAGCTCAATGGGCTGGGGCGCTTACCATGTAAAGGCTAGTCCTTTCTGCAGCGGCGTGGGTTTGAATCCGGCCCACGCTTTTTGCTGCGTGTCTTCCCCCCTCTCTCTCCCACCTTTCCTGTCTGTCACCTACACTGTCCTATCAAATAAAGCAGAAATGCGTAAAAAAAAAAAAGAGTCATATTTTAATAAGAATCCCATTGCTGAATTGCTGAAAACAATTAAAAATGTACCGAAATAACAACATGAAGGCTACTGTTTCAAAATCAAATAATACATATATTAATCAAGCTACTTCACACTGGAAATGGGAGGTTAACTTTGTTGTATATGTGCCTTGCACGGTCTTTACAGGTAACAGTCAGCTTAGCAGAACACAGTCTTTAGCCTACTTAAATAACTCAGCACAGCACACTACACTGATGACTTGCACGGGATGGAGTCAGTGCAAAATAGTTTTGGATTGTCAATGTCGACGTCATTTTATTTATATAGCACAATTCATACAAATCAATGTAGCACATAGTGCTTTACATAAAAAGAGATGGATAAAAACATGAATCGTGTAAACACAATGAGAACAGATTTAAAAGAAACAGTAAAATTAAAAGAATTAAACTCAATATTAAAGCAATACATAGCGTTTTCTCAGAATTTCTCGGAACTGCGCCCCCACAGACTCTGCAAAGTCGTAAAGTTATCAGATTGTCTTTTTCTTCTTCTGGCTTCCTCTGTGATGTTTCGCTTCGGTTTTCTCACCTCCGCCATGATATCATTGAGCTGAAAAACGCATGATATCTATAGACGCCGGAATAGTTAGCTACTACTGTGTTGTTTAAGCACAATGTTGCGCATGCACACTTCGACTGAATGCTGCGTCCCAGGGGCGCGAGTTTTAAAAGGTAATACATGTCAATGTATTATCTTTCTGAGTAAACTGTTTGGACAATTCAGCTTACCTTTTGTAAATCTAATTGGAGAATTAGCACCAGACATGTTTGTAAAGGTCTAAATATCGCATTGTATTGCTTTAAAGCCTGGTAGATTGCTGCACAGGTTTCAGCAACGAGTTCTTCAAAATTGTTGACACTCCCACTCTGAATTAATAAGCTCTTGAAGCTTTCCCCTGTAAACACAAGTTTAAGCACTTTATTCAAAATCCTTGTGCTTACCTGTCGCCAAGAATAATAATTCTCGAGACCTCGAGGGTCTTTTATTCGCCACACAGTGTTGACACACAAATACACACGGTGAAAGAGCGGCGACAACCACACACAAAACACATGCATCTGCGTTCGCCGGTGGAAATTCTTCTTTGCATTTCACCCATCCCAGTCCAAGTCCTGGCTAGGGACCGGACTGAAGAGCCTGTTCATCTGCATGCTTTTTCGTATTGGGTTCTTAGGGAGGAAACTTGCAAACACAGAGAAAACATGCAACTCCACACAGAAAGGCCTAGAGACCTTCTTGCTGTGAGGCGACAGTGTTAAGTACTGCGCCACGATGCTGAATGTGAGCTTGCTCAAGGACACTTCGGCACTCTGGAAGCTGGGATCGAACTGGGGATCTTGCAATACCCAGCCGTCCAGTCTACCTCCTGAGCTACGTGCCACCCCAAGCACAGCGCACTAACCATCAGACGTTCGCCTACGGCGATACAATCACGGTAATTTGTGGTTTTGACTCAGGATGAGTGGACTGACTAGATATTTCATTTATTTCTAGCACATTTGGGAAAGTAGGATCCATGCATGCATGCTTTCACCTATTTGTGCGGTTTATCCTTTTCTTTCGCCTACACCTCTTCATCTGTTCCACCATACAAGGAGCCGGGGCTGATAACAAGTGCTAATTTCAATTTATCAGACCTCTTCAATTTACACAATTTAGTAGACATTCTCAGAGATTACAGTCTAAGTGCTGTAGCTAACAGTTGTAACTAAACAAACGCTGCATTGTTTACAGTTTATACATCCGGTGGTCTTCCATTTCCCCTTGATGATACAGACTACTACCACCTGGTGGTGTGGAGTTATCTCATCTCACACAAGTTCAGAAACCTACACGCTTGTCGGCTGCCGGCTGTTGTCCGCTCGGTGTGTTCAAGTGAAACTTGTCGGCCCTGGAACAGGCCATGCTAGGTGACGCGAGGCGATACAGCAGTTGTCCTTATCGGCACTAGTTCTTTGATGTCAGGTTAGTGTGTAAGTTTAAAATGTATTTGTTGTTCGATTGGAAGCCAGTGGTGTTTTTGGAGGACCGGGGTTATGTGATCTCTGGTGCGGGCATGAGTGAGTAGACGGGTAGCAGAGTTCTGGATGTATTGAATTTTGTTGAGAACTTTTGTGGGTGTGCCTTAGAGGATGCTATTGCAGTAGTCAAAGTCTTGGAAGTGATGAAGGCATTGCATTTCAGCAGCTGAGGACAGGAATGGGCTAGGCGGGCAATGTTTTTAAAGATTTTTTGTTGTTGTTGTATTTTTATACTTTGAGATGGAGCATGAGGTATCTTTAAAAGCTAGTTAGCAGGGGTCTTGGGAGACAGCAGATGGCCAGAGAACAGACTGCCCGTTGAGATAAGTCTCTTCAGCCAAGTATACTAAATTAATACTTCAGAGAGTTGGCCTACCTTTTCTGGCATGGAAATGGAACCTTCATAGTCTTTTAAGTGGTCTTGTGGAAAAATAGGCTCTGTAGAACACATATCAATAGCAGTGAGAACATAATTTTATTTTCTTTGTGACTCATTTTCTTAACACATTTGCACACAGGTCGGCATGTTGATCACCAGACGATTAGCAAAATTAACAGACTGGGAGGTCAACCACTTCGGACAATGGGTTTCCCTGTAGGCTACAGCTGTCAGAATGCTTACTGCAAGTTCTGAAGATAGTCAGTGCTTTTTACAGTAGTACAGTAAAACAGTCTACAATCTCAGCTGTAAAGTCAAGTCAATCAAGCTGTCAACTCAATAAAATCAAGCTGTGTCAATTCAAGTCATATCTGGAGTGTGACTTAACAGTCTTGTCCAAGAAACGTCTGGACACCAAAACAAACTGTCTTAGCTCACTCCAAGCTGGCTCAGGTCCATGGCATCCAGCCAGTCTGAGGATGCATTGAACAGTCTGATGGCAGCTTTTTGGAAGGACCTATGAAAGCGCTCCATAGAGCAAGGGCAGGATCAGTCAGCTGCTGAAGGTACTCCTCTGCCTGACCAGTGCCATGAAGAGGTGGGAGACATCCATGATGGCCCTCAATTTGGCCAGTATTCTTCTCTCCACCGCTACTTTGTACAGAGCCTGCCCTCCTGACCAGCTTGTTCATCCTGTTAGAAAATCATATAAAGAAAGACACTTGTCATCCGTCGCTGAGTGTACCGTAGTAAGGACAAGTACTACACCTTAGTAGAGAGTGCATGGAATATAAATGTCTTCCTCTATTACTGTTGTGGAAGAGCTTCATCAGCCGTGATAATGGGAGAGCTGAACTGACTGACACTGTACTGATTACACACGCTGGAGTGACAGGAGGTAATTGTGACTCATAATGACAGCTCCTATAGCTGTTGATACTGAATGCATGCATAGGCTTGCTCATTACCTCTGCTCCGCGCTAACATGTTGGCAGTGTTGCAATGGCACAATTTTTTACCTTCCTGGATAAATTAAAGCAATACATCGCGTTTTCTCGGAACTGCGCCCCCATAGGCTCTGCGAGTAAGTGCACTGTCGTACTGTCGTAACGTTATCAGATTGTCTTTTTCTTTTTCTGGCTTCCTCCGTGATGTTTCGCTTTGGTTTTCTCACCTCCGCCATGATATCATTGAGCTAAAAAAAATGCATGATATCCATAGATGCCGGAATAGTTAGCTACTACTGTGTTGTTTAAGCACAACGTTGCGCATGCACACTTCAACTGAATGCTGCGTCCCGGGGGCGCGAGTTTTAAAACGTAATAAATGTCAATGTATTATCTTTCTGAGTAGACTGTTTGCACGATTCAGCTTACTTTTAGTAAATCTAATTGGAGAATTAGCACCAGATATGTTTGTAAAGGTCCAAATATCGCAATGTATTGCTTTAAACAAGTTTAGATTCAACTTTATTTTACTTAATTTTACTTTACTTTATTGGTACGGTGTACATTGCCTGTCTAACCCCGGTCTGTGAAGTCTGTTTATTCTTTACAAACCGTAATGTTCATATAGTTTTTAGATTGAGTTCACTTACATGACGAAATGAGGTCATGCTGCTGCTTGCCTGCATGTGAAAACGTCTTCACTGGGAAGCGCCGGAACCCTGACAGTTCGCAGAGCACAGGGGACCAGGAGGATGCGGCTGATGCTTGGATGTTGCCTTGGGACACGTCTCTTTATTTCACCCTATCTTTTAATTTCTAACAATCTTAATGCTTTTACTTTTGTTTCTTTTAAATCTGTTCTCACTGTGTTTGTATGATTTACGTTCTTATCGGTCTCCTTTTATGTAAAGCATTATGTGCTATATTGATTTGTATGAATGGTGCTACAGTATATAAATAAAATGACATTGACATTGACCCTCACAATTCTCTTTATACTGAGTGACCTGAAAAAGGCCAGCTTTGACACCAGGACATTAACAGGAAATAGTGTGCCCCTCTCAGTTCTTAGAGCAGGGCTAACTCAGGATCCCACACTGCTTCAGGTGACAACAATCACACCCAGCAACACACTGGCCAGATGCAAAGAAAGACCTCATCTACTATTGAGAGCACAGTCAAGGAGTAGAAAACGTCAGTATGAAGACAGTATGAAGTCTGCATTACTCCTCAATGTGGACATGGCCATCATACAGTAGTGTTCTCAAAACTTTTAATATATGGAACAAAATAAAGTTGAATTCCCCACTGAGAATGTGCTATCTGGTCCTGGCCGCTAATGGAGAATGTCTATTCCCATACACTCGCAGAAACTCATGTGTGAGACCACTGTGCTGTTTTAACCTTGTCAGTAAAGGACACAGCACCTTTGCTGAGTCCCGAGGTCCCTGGAAGAGCCTTCAGGGATGTTGATGTAGGACATCCTCGTTTTAAGTGATGTTTTGCTCTGTTGAGACGGGAGAAACACACGGCGGGGTTATGTGTCAGTGCGGAAGAGCTCTCTCAGTGTGACACATCTGATGGAGAGCCGCACTCCCGTAGCCGTGGCCAAAGGGACCTCTCTTCCCCCCTAACCTCTGTCCCATTAGGCTACTTTCAGAATGTGTGCACTAAACAAGCCACTCTCAAAACTTTTTACACAGGGATACTCTAGAGCATCGTTCTCGGACTGGTCATCGGACTGGGTTCTGCCTGCCCCTCAGCTTGTCAGTGGTGGAAGCACTGTCTCATCCCAGGGCCACCAAAGAAAATTATTTTTAAAGCTATTTATCTGGGCAGTAAGTGTTTATTGGCTTGTAAAAACACTATATAAAACTGTGGAATAAACACAAATAAACATTAAAGGAGTAGTAAAGGGAAAAATCATGTTTAGCACTGTTTTAAGGTTACTTATGACCATATACAATGGTTCAGATCAAAAAGTTGACAAAACTAGCACTTTTGAGAAAGTGATAATTGCTCTACTACCGTTTTGGTCATACAATGGATGTGGGTGGGCACTGTGAAAAACATTCAAAAAACATGTTAAACTCTCAATTTCAAAGACAAGAATCTCACCGAGGTGTTAGTTGGCGTTCTGACATATAATTTGCCATAAAGTAAGATTCTAGTTCATCTGGAAAGGCTTTTTAAAATATTTAGCATAGAACTATTTAGTCGCGGCACATACATGTGTAAACTTCTGCAATCTAGGTAGCCTAGCAACATAAACAATAACAATAGCTACCATAAGTAGTTCCGCTTCCTGAATCCCCTCTGCGGATTGATCTACACATCTACAACGGTCGCGTCAATACAAGTCAATGGATTTCATAAAATGATCAATAAAACCCTACAGGATTCATACTTTGGGGTGAATTTGATGTCAGAACACCAACGGACACCAATTACCCCCTCGGTGAGCTTCTTGTCTTTGAAATCAATAGTTTAACATGTTTTTGAATGATTTTTCACGGTGCCCACCCACATCCATTGTATGACCTGTGGTATGAACGGTGGTAGAGCAATTATCAACTTTCTCAAAAGTGCTAGTTTTGTCAACTTTTTGATCTGAACCATTGTATATGATCATAAGTAACCTTAAAACAGGGCTAAACATGATTTTTCCCTTTACTACTCCTTTAATACAAAAAAGTAATACAAATATCTTAAGAATAAAAAACAACAGTGACTGTCCATGGTGTAGGTTGGCAGTCTGAAGAGAATCAGAGGTACTTTGAATTAAAAAATAAATAAAAAATAAAGCTTTATTAAAAAATGGACCAAAATATGAAATTATTGTTTATAAAAGAAGTTGGTATTTTGTGTGGCCTCCCTTAGAATACAAAAACTACTGTGTCATTTTAGTAGTCCTGTCGTAAATGCTTCCCAAGCTTCTTGCTGGATTACTGATGTTATTATTATTATTATTATTATTAATGTTTATTTGTAAACTGTAATGTTATATAGTGTTTACAAGCACATAAACACTTACTGTGCATATAAATAGCTTTAAACAATTTTCTTAAAGGGGGCCTAAGACCTTTGCACATTACTGTATATTACGGTGAATATGGAAAAACTGGGAATCTATATTCTGGGGAATGTATACATTTCCCACTCGGACGATGAATCTGTACATTCCCCACAGTTTATCTATAAATTCCCTGGTGAATGTGGAACAATCTCTGTGCCCTTTTGACGAGGATACACACATTTTGGCATTAGCAAGAATAGGAAGTAGGCTAGACTTTTTATATTATCCAAATCGTGTTTCTGTCAGCCAGTCAAGCGTGTGAGATAAGCTGCTGGTTAGCCAGCTTGCGATGCTATTTTGGGAACGATTGAGGAGAGTATGTCATCATAAGCAACTGCATCTGCGACGGTGCAGTTTTCTGGAAGGCAAAACTTGTATTTCTTTTCACATTAACAGAGGACTCTATAGATAAACCGCAGGTAATGTATAGATTCACCGTCCAAGTGGGAAATGTATACATTCCCCGGTTAATGTATAGATAGGACGTTTTTCCACATTCACCGTAACATATATACAGTATAATATTTCATTTTATTAGTCCCCTCTGTTGCACTACAGTGCTCCCACTCACAGACAACACACAAACACACACACAGAACTGGAGAGGGTTAGAGAGATAGGCCTAGTTCTTGGGGAGAAAAGTGCTCAGTGGTAGAAGTCAGTTCATTTGAGTTAATACCTTTATACTGTACATAGACGCTGTGATGATGTTCTGTACAGTCACAAAGCTTGACTGGGAAAGAGAGATCGAATAGGAAAGTGTAACTAGAAAATACATTTCCTGGAGAAAATGTGAGGTGGGCTAGTTGCTGAAGCTGGTTGTAACAACTACTGCCAATAATATTATAACTTCTAACTATTGTAAATACTGTATAACTACTATAAACACTATTGTTATTACTATTATAACTACAAATATAACTGTTAGCACTACCAATACTACTAAATAAATTTCAATATAAATATAAAAAACTACTGCTTGTCTCATCGTTTTAATAAGCTCAATAGCTCAAAAAAGGTATAAATATTAGTTTACAGTCTGAATGTCATTCGGAATATGTATTTGAATATAAGGAAGATAGGATGGTAGGACGGAAGTTAGTAGCCTAAGGAAGGAAGGTAGGAATACAAATGCTACCACAGTAGTTGTTGGAGGTGTTGGTATGGAAGTTGAGGTGAATTCTACTACTGTTGTTATAAAAAAGGATGCCTGTTGAGAGGATTACCCTACATTAACAGATCATCACTGCAGTGGTGTAAGGGTTAACAGTAGTATTAGGGTTAACAGTAACCTTACTGTTAGAGTTACTACTGCCAGTACTATTCTATATAACTACTGTATATATAACTACTATAAACTCAATTGTTATTACTATTATAGCTACAAATATAACTTAGCACTACCAATAATAATAACTATAACTAAATATTAATAAATCCTGTAGGGTTTTATGGATCATTTTATGAAATCCATTGACTTGTATTGACGCGACCATTGTAGATGTGTAGATCAATCCGCAGGGGGGATTCAGGAAGCGGGACTACTTATGGTAGCTATTGTTATTGTTTATGTTAGCTAGGCTAGCTAGTTTGCTCACTGCTCACACTACTCTTTCACTCACAGACAAGGAAGCCCTAGGCTACAGTTCAGAAAACGCTTATCAAAATGGCTGATCTTGAAGAGTATGAATTTGATCGCGAGGAATTAGACTTTGACGGCAGCGCTTATAGTTTCGAGCCTGAATATAGTGAGGAGGAACTACAGCAAATGGAAGAGATGGAGGCTCTCCGAACCGCAGAGCCAGAGACGGTCGATGAAGCTGTCGCTATACCACGAACCACAGGTGTTTGGTGGTGTGCTTGCTTTAAAAAGCCTTTCCAGATTAACTAGAATCTTACTTTATGGCGAATTATATGTCAGAACGCCAACGAACACCTCGGTGAGTTTCTTGTCTTTGAAATTGAGAGTTTAATATGTTTTTTGAAGGATTTTTCATGGTGCCCAACCACATCCATTGTATGACCAAAACGGTGGTAGAGCAATTATCAGACTTTCTCAAAAGTGCTAGTTTTGTCAACTTTTTGATCTGAACCATTGTATATGATCATAAGTAACTTTAAAACAGGGCTAAACATGATTTCCCCTTTACTACTCCTTTAAGAACCTTCACGCTCTCTCCTGTGAACTGTCACCATAGCAACCACAGTGCATCAGCACAGCTCTACAGCACCAAAGCACAGTACACACAGAATTTGCGGACTCACTCTCCATACGTTTCAAATGGGAGCGCAGTTGCCGAACAAATCGTCATACAGCGAAAACTATAAGTCACACAGCTTAGATATTTACATTGTACGAATCAGCACAGTTGTGTGAACATTTCGATATATAATATGTGTATAAGCTGTTAAAACTGTAGGCATAGCGACAAGTTAGAAAAAGGGTAAAAATGCAAAATTAGCAGCTCACAAGCTAGAGTGCAGCGCCATACGTTTCAATGGGGAGCGCAGTTGCCGAACAAATCGTCATACAGTGAAAACTATAGGTCATACAGCTTAGATACTTACATTGTACGAATCAGCACAGTTGTGTGAACATTTCGATATATAATGTGTGTGTGAGCTGTCAAAACTGTAGGAGTGCCAGCAGTTTACAAAATGTGTGATATTTTCAAAGCAGCAGCTGCCACCACTCTAAAAACATAATGATACTGAACATTCCACCAGCAGTTTCAATGGCACAAACATTACTATTAAAAGTAGTAAAAAATTACTAAAAAACTATTTAAAAAAATATAAAAAATCTGAATACATCCGCTAAAGAGCTTAACATCATGAACATTTTAAAGTTTGAATGAAATTTCTAGCACAAAGTATGAAGAAGTTATAAAGCGTCAAAAAACTGAGGAGAATAATAAGAAAGAAAGAAAGAAAGAAAGAAAGAAAGAAAGAAAGAAAGAAAGAAAGAAAGAAAGAAAGAAAGAAAGAAAGAAAGAAAGAAATAGTGGGAATACCACAAGTTGGGTGGTCTAATTAAGTTACATCAAGTACATTGGCTGGTTTCATCACGTGTGATCAGAAAATGTTTCTGCTTCATTTGTTTTCAAGCTCAACAGCCCCAAGGGAAACGGCTTTTGAGGCACTGTGAAATGAAGAGAAGAAAGCCATATTGCTGACTCAGCTTTATCTGTGGCCTCAGAAATGGCGGAAAATTGAATGATGTAGATCATTACCTTGTGATTCCCTTCACTATTTCCTGAATGTCATCAATTCTAATGTGATTTTGCTGTGGGATGGTATTTTTATTGGATGACATTTAAGAGTATGTTCTCCACTGGCTTTATAGTGATGGGTTATTGGTAATGACGCCCTCTGCATTATTATACCTGACAAATGTCTCGATGTCAAAGGAGAAGAAATTTAGACAGATGAAAGAGGTAACAGAGGGACAGCACTATTGATATCGAACCACAACTTCAAATGTTACAACAGAAGTAGCCTATACATCATTACACAATTGCTCAATCAAATTTCCATATCATCATCATAACCTTTATTTAGTTTCTCGGGAATACAATTGAGGGGCAAGCCCTCATTTTCAATGTAGCCGATATTACAAAACAATAAGCAACAATAAAAACAATGGTATACAATAAGATGTCATCACAAATAATCACAATATAATAAAAAATTAAACACAATAAACCAACAGCAGAGATCTGTTTGTCAGATGATACTGTAAATATGCCCCATTCCTCCATGCAGGTTTGTGGTTTCTCTTCCAGTAGGACAAAAACAATTATAAAGAGCAGTGAAACTCGTGTCTTTGTCTTTCATTGATAAATGGAGATTGGCATGAATTTCATCTCTGCACTGCCGGCAGTTTTAATTGTGGTTTGTCTGTGAGCTACTGTACATAGGTAGCTGGCAGAACGCTGAGAGACACAAGCGATTGCATGGGGAGTGGTAATGACTTTGACACACATTATGCTCTCCCTCTGTGTTTGTGTGTGTGTGTGCGCGTGTGTGTGTGCGTGAGTGAGTGGATGAGGGTACGAGGAAATGATGTCTACCAGCTATCCGCTGTATGTTTACAGATACTGTACATATTGCTTTCAATGTCTCACTCTGTGGTTCTGGACAGAGTTTACAGTATCTGATAGATATGATATGGACATACTGTAGCCTACATTCTTTTTATTCTTGACTTCCCAGTACAAGCCAACACAGGCTTACTGAAAAGCACTACTTATTAATTATTCTGTGAAAAAGAAAAGGCCTAGTACATGGACATTTTTTTCAACTGATAAAATAAATCTAGTCCCCACTTTAAAAAATAACATGTACTGTTCATATTATTAACCACTAACCACCTCTAGCCTGTGTGAGAGCTTTGGATTTTGGCCCCTGTGATTGTCATTGTAATATCACAGTGATCACTTCTCTACACTGTGAACAGCACAATTGAACCAAAAACCCTATTATCTTAATAGAGGTAGATATAATGGGAAGAGACATTTTAATAACAGCAAAATGTAAAACAGATTTGCCAGATGGTGTAATATATTTCATTGCAATTTTCTGGTATTGCAGAAATGTATTTAATGTATTCAGTGTTCTATTCAATCCCTTTTGTGTCACAGCACAGCCATGCCCCTGGTTATCAATGTCCCTCTTTGTACTTGACAGGAAATAGGCCTGTGATGAGGTGTGGATCCAGCCACCGTACTGTGATGATTTGGGATCATGTGCTCTGAGTAATAGCATGTCTGTCATTTCCAGGAGACCATCTCCGAGTCTGTCCTCAAGGCAGCACTTGTTGCACCATTGAAATGGAGGACAAGTTTGGCCAACAGAGCAAGGTTGAGTTTGATGATCTCCTTGATGAAAAGAGTCAGGAATTACGAAGCACCTTTGTGTCCAGACATAAAAAGTTTGATGGTAAGTAATGTTATGATACTGTCTTCTCTCCCTTGTTGTTCAGGTGTTTAAAAAAATATTTTTATATTTAACTTAGTCATTTTTATTGCCATTTTCAATTTTATACATATAATAAATACATATTTTTATTACAATAATACATTTAAAAAACGTATATACTGCAGTATAACTGCAGTTCAGTGTTACAGAGTATTGAGGAGTCATTGTAACTTTTAATTGGTCTTACAATTTGAATTCACTAACAGGTGTGTGCAGTTGAGCTTACTTACTCAAGAGGAAATGTCAATAGAAAACGTGCTTGTGAGTGGCAAACTCTTTTGGCTGGATTAGACATCCACGGCCCCTAGCGCTGCAGATTGATAGCTGATGGTGGAGCGTTCCAGCCTGCGTTATTCCAGTAAAGCTGTTCTCGGAATGATCCTGACTTAACCCAATAATATTCCCCACCACAACACATCCACTTCACATTATAGCACTGAGCCTTACCTTCCCTCCCTTCCTCTTCCCAGTGAGCTCTTGGTAGTAGTTATGGTTTTAATGAGCGATGATATGAGTCCCTCTATTGTGTGGGCAGCAGCTGCTCTCATCAGCAGAAGGCAGAAATATATACAGTAAGGGACGATGGCGGTGAAAATTATGTCAATACACATAGCCAACTCCTGTTTGAGCCCAGTATGAGGCTCTGAGGGTATTTAAATGTATGATTTATATATGGAGAAACCCTAAATTGACTAGTTTTACTGGCTCACCCTGCCTCAGTGGGTCCTCTTTAGCAGAGCTTTTCTGTCAATCTAAGACCACACAGTGCTTCTGTTTGGGGTGGATTCGCTTGAGCCGCTTCTCTGTTAACTTGGGGAATTCTTGGTATGCCGAGCAGTGGCCTTGATTCAGTGGTAGTGTGATGAGAAGCTGGGCTTTCTCAGATTAGTCCATAGTGCTGGAGCAGTGTTCCTCAAGAACAACAAGCTTAGACTCTCTCTCTCTCTCTCTCTCTCTCTCTCTCTCTCTCTCTCTCTCTCTCTACAAAAGATTTCTGCACTACTAAGCCAAATGCTCTAGCTGGATATTGAATAGTATTCAAGACTTTCCATTGTGAAGGATTTTCAAAAGGCTACATTTTACTAATGTATGTTGAATGAAAACATGCAAACACCCCTTTGATGTTCAATGTGTGGGATGTGAAAATTGAGTTAAATCTGTTGAGTAAGTGCTGCTGTTATGGGAGGGTGGCTGAAAAAGCATTTCCGGAATACATTTAGAGGGCCACACAATTATTCAGTGGAGAGCAATATGTTAAATCCTGCAGACATTTTCAGGTAAGCAGTCATTTTTCATGCAGTAGCCTACTGTAAGATACACTTGGCAGAAATGCAGGGGGGATTTCTACAAATCTCCATTAACAACAGCAAGGCAACAACAGGGTGATTATCTCAAAATATGTGTAAAACAGTGATGCTGATAGTCAACAAACAAGAGAGTTCTTTAACTGCATTTGCTCAAAGCTCTCTGATGTTACTCCCTCTGACCCACCATGCTCAGCTGGCTTTAAGGATTCAACATTACATCTTAATTAAACCTGCCTGTGCTCAGATTTCATGGCAGTAAACTATAATTGTCTGCCACCTGATGAAATGGAGGGGGGATATTAATTTGACCCCTGTACATTAGTGCATGCATGAATTTGTGAGTTTTTTCATTTGTCCATCACACATGTATCAGTGCCCACCACCTGGGGATGCTCGTCACAATTTATGTTTCCTATTGCCTAGTACATTTTGTTTTGTACATAGAAAACTATGCTTGGTGTCTCATGAAGTTAAACTATAGTCTCAGGGGCCCGTCATCTTTCTAAATCATCAGAGTTCAGTTCAGAGATTGTAGGTACAAGTATCATTAGTTATACAGTAGTTTTTATATTCACATTGATCAGATGACTCTTAGGTAGTATGATGAACATTTATTTAGTCAAGTCCACTATGATGGATTTTTCTGCAGGCAAAACCTATAAAAAGTTTATTCTAATACACTGTAAGTCTTAGCACTAACATGTAGCCACCAGCCACGTAGCCACAGGTGAGAACCCCGCCCACCTAATCAGTTTGGTCTTTTTGTGTGTTGGCTGTAAGCCGACACACCATGAAGAGGGAATCCTATTTGTCACTTATTCCCTTCCTCCGCCAGTTGTTGACCTGCAGTTCTATTGTTGCTACCACAAGAGGCAGTGATCCCAGAACATCAAAACAAAAAGACTCCACAGATTTCCCAGGTCAGCGGTGGCCGAGTGGATAGTGCGCTGCCTATCACTGCGAAGATTGTGAGTTCAGATTGTGACATATTTTGTCACTAGATGTTATAGAAGTTATGTAACGAGCGTGGGTCATGTTTGTTAATTATAGACCCTTTTACAGCCTAGTCAGCACAAGTATGCGCACGCATTCTTGAAACAGTAGCAGAGGAAGACAGACGAAATCGCCATTATTAAGCATACGGACTAGACTGAGGACATCATGAGAAATGCCCGCGTTTGCGGTGCCCATTTTATATCAGGTAAGTTATTTTGACTACCTGGTTTCACTGGCATGTCTGATTGAAATGTAGCCCTTCTAAGTCCCGTTGTCGCATTCCGCTCGCTCATGCCAGACAACAGTCCTTTGCTGGTCCATTCACATTGCCGTCAAAATAAATCGGTGTCGGCCTAGTTAGGAGAGGCGCTCATATTTACAAGTGTCAGATAAACATGAAACTTCACTTACCTAAGCAAAAGGGTCTATTTTAACAAATGCTGGGTTGAAGCTTCAAACCACCGCCACCACCACAGAAGACTACCTCGGAAAAATAATTTCATTCGGACAGAACGTGTCTAAATAAGGTTTTTAATGGTAGCGCCGAGGCTTCAAAACCCAGCATTTGTTAAAATAGACCCTTTTGCTCAGGTAAGTCGTACACATTAAAAGTAGCCATAAGTTGCATGTGCTCTCAGGACATGTTGTGGTTGTGTACGTACATTTCAAAAATATGTAACTATTTTTGGTATTATTTGATGAGGCGGGCGAGCCACCCATCTTATCACGTTCGTGACCAAGATGCTTGCGAGTTGAGTGACTTATGCCAAACAGTAGCTAACGTTACAACTCTAAAATGATGCTGAACTACCACTGCTGGCTGTTGGCTCAGCTGGCTAAAACAAAAAAAACTCTGATGATCTTCGTATGGGTCAGATGTTGCTTCCTCTCCCCCCAGGCTCAGGGCCGAGGGGTTATCCTTTTTGTCCGCAGGCTTAGGGCCAAGGGGCTATCCTTTTACCACCCCAAGCCTGGGTGAGGGGTCACCCGGGCTATATATACTGTATGGGCACACCTCCAGGAGCCATTTCACCGTTTCGTCATCCACAACCGTCAGGCCACGCATTCCGTTGGGTGTCAGATATATTGGACAGTCCGGGATGACTTGTTCAACGGTTTGTTCCTCGGCGCCACACTTGCATGCGATATCGGATGCCAAGCCCCATCTGTGCATCAATGAGCAGAAGCGTCCGATGCCGGTCCGGAGCCGGTTAAGCCTCACCCACGCTGGTCTGGGTAAGTCCATCCCGGTAAGGGAAGGACCGGCAGCCGGGATGAAATCATGGAGTCTGGAGGTGTTTGCCTACCCTCCGCATGCCAGGTGTGGTCCGCCCATCCTGCCTCGCTGATGTTAAGATCTATGCACTGCTGCAGGAGATCCCGTGCGGCAGGCACAAAAGGGTGTCTTGACTTGAGATGCCTGGGAGACTCCGCTGTTGTAGTGAGCCTGTCGTGGAGCAGGTGGTTAGGCTCCACGGCCTGGCAGGCGAGATGTGCTGTGGTTCCTGTGTGGCGGAGGCCAGTGGGCCTCCATTTCCGGAGGTATGTCGCTAGTGTCTGCATGTCCTGACTCAAGATCTCCTCCACGTCCTGCCAGTCTCCAGCGGAGTACACCCGCGCAAGGTAATCTGCATAGGCATACTTCCTGGAGACTGTGTTCGGCAGGTCATAGGTGTAGATGTTATAAAAGATGGCGGCTAGGACTGATCCCTGGGGGACGCCGTTCTTTAAGTGTCGCAGCCTGCTTCAGTGTCCGCTATAGGTGGTGAGGGTAAAGCTGTGGTTTCGGACAAGCTCCATGATCATGCTAACCATGTGCCTGTCCGGCAGCAGACAATCGCGGCATACTTGCAGCTTGCAGGTTAGGCCGCGGTGCCATACGGTGTCGTAGGCAGCCGTCAGGTCTATAAAGACAGCTCCGGCCTTATTTTTGGCCTAAAAACTGTCCTCGATGTCTTGAGTCATCAATGAGACTTGATCTACGGTGGATCTCCTACGTCGGAACCGGCCTGCTCCTGTGGGAGCAGCGGGTCGATAATTAGTTTAACACGGGCGTAGATGAGACGCTCGAGGATCTTGAAGGGGATACATAACAGAGAGATGGGGCGATAACTCTTGGGGTCAGGGACGTGCTGGGACGAAAAAACGGCCCTGGAGTCTGAGGCGGCCGCTTCAGTATATATAATAATGTTTTGCTGTGCTGAGCGATTTGTCGACGGGGGGGTGGGGCTGAGCCTAGCGGCCACCTTGCTCTGTGATTCTCCAGAACCTACAGATGGCCAGCACGGCCCTGCTTGGGGTCCCCTTCAGGCTTGTTCGGCTTAGGGATCGCGACAACTAGAGCTCTTCTCCAGATTTCGGGGATCTTGAGTTGGCACAAGCAGGAAGAGAGGAACGTTCTTAATCTTCTTCAAGGCAGGTGTGGCATGGAGTATAAGATCCGGGCAGATAGAATAAAGCCCCAGAGCTTTCCTTGGCTTAACATGCTGGAGGGCAGCATGCATGGCTACAAATGAAAAGGGATCAAAGTGAAAACCTCAAGGTATGAATATTTGTGAAAATCAAAACAGCAAGGGATTAACTTAAACTTGATTAAATATTTTTATCAATTGACAGCCCTAATATACTGTATATATAGTGTCAAAATCAATGGAATTACGGCCTTTACTTTCTAAAATTCAAATTAACATGCGATTAATCGTTCATACCACCCACTGATTAATCAACCATGAAAAATTTGAGTTGTGCACATCCCTAGTTCAGGCTACATCGTCATGCATATGTGGAATGGAATGACAGTAAAGTAGTAAATGGGCATGCACAGGATTGCTTCTCAAGCTGATAAAGGCAGACACAGACAGCAGGCTCTATGACCCCTGTTTTCATGCTAGCGCTAAGCAGTGAATTGCCAGTTTCATCCTTTGCAAACTCAATATTTCTCGCCTCCGCAAATGGCCCGTATAGACTATACGATTTTTTGTCTGGTATCATTGGTAATGTTAATGATCAATCAATCAATTAATTGTAATTAAAATACCAACATTTCCAAACAATACCAAAAACGTTTTTATCTTAATCAACGCTTTATTATGGATGGATTTTTTTCTGCCTACTGCACGTCACAACTCCTCCTCGCAAGCACTGAACCGGTGGTGGGTTTGCTGCAGGTGAGACGAAGAGAGCCAACTTATCCGAGTGAACGTTCAAGTGATTGAGCATTGCTGTTGTCGTCGTGTTGTACGTATACATGGCATCACAATATTTGCAAGTGGCTTCTTGTCCCTCCTTTTCGAAGTGGTCCCACATAATGTTTTGATTGGCCTGCTTCATTTTTCAAAATATGCCGCTGTTGATTTCTCTGCATTTCTCCCGAGATGGCTGCTTTGTTACCACGTTGTTTGATAGTAGATTGAGTAAATTTCACATGCTCGAACAAATCCTTAACGATCAATTAATTGATTTTCGATTAATTGTTTCTATCCCTAGTCCCTATTCACCATGTCAGATAAGGCGATCACAGTTCCATAAATTCTTGCCGTGTAATGGCCGGACACTGACAACACTACACGAATGACTGTGACAAATCGTATGCTGTCTTTCACGACCATGTGTCAATGCGTGAGTTCAGGTGGTCTGGTTAAGAAATTGTCAGTCATGGAAGAAGTATTGTATGCACTGTATTCAAGGTTTATTTATAGTCAAAATTATGGTGGCAGGGTGCCAAAGAATTCCGACTCCCCGGCAGAATCTGACTCCCCTCACTATCTTTGAGTTTTGACTTTTGACTGTCGAAACCATTATATGTAGGCTACCACAACTAGGCTATATCTGCCTCATTAAAACTACAGTTGATACAGTCATTCCTTTTTATCTACCGACTCAGTACTATCCAGTGACCTCGAGATGCAGGCTAACCACAATAAATGTGAGGAGGGATAAATAGCCTTATATGACTTCATATGAATGTAGGCCTACTACTTATAAACTATTATGTAGGTTCCTATTCCAAGTGTCCCGTAGTTTATTATTGTGGATGTTATAGCAGTAGCTAGCCATAGGTTCGCATTGCAATGTGGTCATCTTAAAACTTTTTGTGACAAGTTGCTACTCTTGTGCTGTCCTGGTCTTTTACCAGTGGTAGAAACTGTAAACACTTGTTTTGTCGGAAGAAGAGCGCAGATCAAACTAAAGAGAAGGTGAGTGGGATTCTGCCAGAGAGTCGGAATTCAGCGCAAGTTGTGTTGCTCAGAGTCAAAGAAGAATAAAGAAAAAACGATTGTGGACCCATTCCTGGGTGTCACGAAGAGCACAGTATGGGCTGTCTATCCTTCAAGGAGAACTTTTGGTAGCGGATGTGAACATGTAAAGAATACTGTCATCCTATTGGTCAACGTCAAGGTATGTCGTAGGCATGGTCACAGAAGATGCCAGACTAGGCAGGAAAATACAAAAAATTCTGACATGCTAGACTTTTCGTTGGGGTGTCATAGGGTGTTCCAGATGCCAAATCGCTGATCTTCAATTATGTTACATTACAAGGCTTTTCGTCGTTCCCAACATTCAAAATCGGGCCCGACGCTGGATACTTTGCGACAAAAAATATCCCCAAAATCAACCTGAATTTGTGTAGCCTGTACAGGCCATAGATTTGGCAATTTTGTGGTGTTCAATGAAGGCGTTTGCTCCAGTGGGATGACCAGCACAATAGGGGTGTGTGACTATTGAAATTAAATGAAAACAGTCGGCGCTATGTAAGTTTGTGATGTCAAATAATGAGTTTTCGTTAAGACATTCACTCAGGTAAAAGACAGACATACACCTACATAAAAGACAGGACATACATAGACCTGTAACATACATTGAATTACATACAGAGATCAATAAAAGATCATGGTCTCAAATATATTCTCTTACCTGTACCAATGCCTCCACAGTGATTGGTAGTATGTAGTACTAAACCTTATGTTTGAATAAACCAAGATGATTTCATTTTCAGATTAATTAAGGGGAGACAGCCCAGGTGAATAGGAAAAAAAAATCCTTAATAGGATTCACCATCAAACTCCCCCAGTTTGTTAGGTACATTAAGGAGCATCTTTTTTGTATTACAAGTTTTCTGAAATCTTATGGATTAATATGCAAATTAGGCATTATATGCGCTAAATATGCGCTAATTAGCATAATTTCGGGACATCAATTTTTTAAATTGGTTCAAGCAAGATTCAAAATTCTTGTTTCATTTTGTTCACATATCCCTATTCAAAACTTTGTCCAAGGGGGATTTTTGATATCTCTTTTCTTCACTTCAGAAATCAGAAAATACTGTCAACAGTCATAAAAAGACCAATTTTCGCCATGTTTTAGGGATAAACTGTTATATGAATCAGGCTATGAATTACATTTAAAAAATCCCCCTTGGCCAAACCCTTCAGAATATGGATTGGAACAAAACTGGAAAGTTAGGTGTATGTAGGTGCTACTCAAGTGGTGGTTTTGATGTCCCAAAGATGAGAAATAACTAATTTTGAGAAAACGGGCTTTGAAAATTTGTATTGTAAAAAAACATACATTTGCATTGGAAACCAATATTTACAAAAAACACAATATCCAATCACACTATTATTAACAACATTACACAACATCTGAAAACACATAGAAACTGAAATCTGAATAACACACCATGTTGTGGATTCAGAATAGTCCAGGAGTAGACATTTTGTATAGAGAAGCAAGACCTGTTTAGTTGGAAGCCCACTCACGACGTCAAGGTACAGCCCACGAGTGGGATGTTAGTAAGACGAGACTAGAGACGAGACAATGTTAGTAGGGAAGAGAACATTCCCTTTTAGAAAGCTTGTATTATTTTGTTAAACAGATCATGGACAAAGATAGACACATTTGACGAGGACATGCATGAGAAAACAGATTATCTAACTTTTTGTGTTTTTTTTAAGCGTTTTACATGGAGAAAACATGAATGAATGAATGAATGAACATGAAGAGTAAGCTGATTCATAAATACACAGGACAAGATGTGGTAAACAATGCAGGGTAAACACCAATAGAAGCTAAATATAGATTGCTAAACAAACAAGTGATATAACCATCATCAAAAGCAACACCATAGGAGACATCAAGCTACGCCGTCATAGGTCTACACAGTCACTCCTCAGATGGCACCACACTAGCTATCCACAAAACTGTTCTAAGCAGCTGGTTTGTAGAACCCACTCAGCTGCAGTCCACAAAACTGTTCTAGGCAGCTGGTTTGTAGAACCCACTCAGCTGCAGTCCACAAAACTGTCCTAAAACCACAATATGTTCCTGGTGCGCATGGGGTTGTCATCAGTGAAACAGACTTCCCCATATTGCCGCCTTCATGTTGTCCACTGAACGCTGGTTATTGAGAATTATTGTAATAATTCTCAATAACTGTAATAATTTTGTAACATTTTGCATTTATTGGCATTCAGCTTACCTACCTCTGGGTCCACATCTGCATATGCCTGCCTAATCTGCTCTCTGCTTCTGTGCAAGGACTCCAGACCTCTCTCTATTAAAGCAACTGAAATTAAAACAGTTTATTTGGTCAGTTTATGGATGCATGTAGAAATGCCACAGGTAGAGAGAGGGAGACTACTGTGCATATGTATAGGCTTCTGATATTGGCTAGAGAGAGAGAGAGAAAGAGGGAATACGTTTCAATAGCCTACCTGTCACCCTCTTGTCATGTTTCTGATACGTTTTCAGATGAAGCCCTGGGATCCCTAACACTTTACTAATCTTTTGGAGAGCTGCATACCCCAACCCTAACTTGTGCGCTAAGAGGACCATCCTCACATTGACATCAAATGCAACATCATTCCTAGTTGTATCATGAAGCCGAGTCGATGTGTAGACACTTTTGCGATATCCATTTCTCACAAAGACTCCACTCTAAGAGCAAAGTACTACAGAACCCACTATTCTGAGGATCTATGTTAATTTTAAGACCAGTCCCTGCACAATTAGGACAAATCAACCCAGTTATCAGCTCATTCAAACGCGCCGCATCTCTCTGCTGCTCACTGGACATGCTAGCACCGGCTAATGACAACTTGCACGAATAGGCACTTTTTGTCTCATAAATGTAAACCTTTCCATTTAGTTTCTCTTGTTTTCTGTTCAACCTTGCGGGCAAACACTGTTGTCGTTGTTGCTTATTACGTTTAGAACGCTTTACAGACGGCATTGTTTGGATTAGATATCAGGAAATGGAAACGTGTCACATGACGCGCTGAACCAATCACGTTCTTAGAAATCAACAACAGCCAATGAGATTTCACGCTTAGCATCAAACCCGCCTTTGTATTTCCACGATTGGTTGCTGATACAAATGAAACTATCAGGTTTGGTTGCGATAACATTGCGCTCGAGAAAGAGAGCTTTCGAATGATACCTCACATGACCGGGTCCAAATAACGCCCGCGGTTCGGCTCATTTCGAAAGAAGGCTAACTTTTGGTGATTTTCAGAAGAATCTACAGACGTAAACGGACTAAATGAAGTAAAATAAACATCTAAATGCGTATTTTTGATGTTTTATTTCCACTAGTATGAAAGAAGACATGTTATGGAAGCAAACTAGCACAAAATCTCAAATTTGACCAGGGCGTTGAAAAACGATGTTTTCACCTACCGTGTCTCCCCTTAAGCCAGCAAATAGATTCATACATGAGATTTTTTAACACGTACACCATCTGATCACGCTATCATTTATGTGAATCTGGGATCCACGCCATTAATATCCAGATGGCTTGTGATGCACACTCCAGTGACGCACATGTTTGCCAATTAGCCTGATTACACCATAGCCTGTATTGTGCCCACAACACCTACTGTAGACTGATGACCTGCATCATGGGTGGGGGACGACTGGTTCACTGTGCACTTGTTTCTGTTCTTAGAATTGACCTGTTCAAAACAGAATGTTGAGCATACAGTCCTCATTCCATGAACACCATGAAAGGAGAGGAGCGCTTCACTGAGGAAGGAAATGGAATTGGTCCAGCAGCACTTAGATGCATGGCTCCAGGCACCCCCATTCCTCTTGGGGCATGCTGCCTCTCCATAATCTCATCAGTGTCAGGGTAGATGCTGTGTGCAGGTTTCAACACTGCAACTCTCTCCTGTCTGGCAGATTTGAGGAGACACTAAGTCTGCCGAGGGTCTCTACAGACTGCCAACACAGGAAACATGAGAAGCTCCTGTTTGGATGTGGATTACATTTGTGTTGGTTGGTTGGATCTATCTATTCAAACACGACTGCAAAGCTGGGGCAACGTAGTCATTTTAATTTCCTATCAGAGGAACATTTTCCATCTTTGATAATACACACATCCTGGGCTTCATCCTCCAGCGTTTGGGGAGATTATCAGAAAAGTGAAGAGAGAGAGAGAGAGTTGCAGGATGGCTTTCAAAATGGTATCATATGGGCAATTATGGTGCCTACTGTACAGTATTCTGATGAGGGACAATATAAACTAGAAAAGGTACACTTTCTGAAGAAAATGTGTGTTTGCAGAAAGCAAGCATAATACAGTATGTAGTTTAGATAGCTTTAAAAGTACTAAATACTATTATTAATTCTAATATATCAAAAATAGATTAAAAAGTATGAATGTCACCTAAATGAGTATAAAGCATGAAAAGTATAAGTATAAAGCATCAATAAGCTTGTCGCTGTGAGTGTTTGAATGTAGCTTAATAGAGAGAGAAAGAACGGAAAGTATAAATGGTAGCTAAATGACTGTAAAGCATCAATAAGCTGTGTGATTGTGATTGTTTCAACGTTTGTATATAGTAGCTAGCCAAAAAAAAAAGATTCAGTGGGGACTGAAAGTACAGAATATAGTCTTAATAGTAAATACTCCTAATCCTAATTCTAATAGAGAGTAATATTCTCATCAAGAGTCAAATGTACTGTATCTAGCTGGAAAAAAGTATCAAGTAGGGACTGAAAGTAAATCTCCCATTGACGACCAGTCATTATGACTCATATAGTTTTATAAGTTCAATAGCTCAAAAAGTCAACATGTGTGTATCACCGTAATAAGCTTGTCATTCTGAGTATTTCAAGCTTCGAATGGAGTCTGTAGAGCAAGCAGTGACTGAAAGAGCATCTCCCAAAGACATCCATTGAGTTGAGCCAAAATGGTTCTCATGCATCTATGCAGGCAAGGCTCCCGCCATTTATCACTATTTAAGGCCAGTGTATGTCCCATAGACATCCATTGAGTTGAGTCAAAATAGTTCTCATGTAAATATTCACAAGGCTCCCGCTATTTTCATATTTAAGTCTGAATGGAATTTCAAGACCCCACAGCATTAAAAGTAGGTAGTAAAGTGAAAGTTTGCCAGCCAGAGTTTCAGCTTAGAACTAAGTCTATAGCTTCAAAATGAGCCAGTGTTGATCAAAAGTGTCTTTCTTCCATAGACTCCATTCATTGTTTTGCGTCGTTGAGCTGCCATTCTGTCAAAAGTATTGGCTAGGTGATATCAAAATAAAAAGTCATAGCAGCAAGAAGCATGTAAAAAGAGTTTCAATGGTGATAATCACTTAAAGGGCCTCGCGTGTATGGCTGGCTTGTTTCTGTTCAGGACTGGAAGGACGGAGGCTAGTCATGCCACTGAAATAGCTGTGAATTGAAATAATGTCTGATAAATTAAGTTAAGTCTTGTCACCTGGACACATCAGTTCCAATGCTTCCAATGCTAATCCAGCACAATAAGAGGGGAATATTTAGCTCATGAGCTCTACAACTAGCAGCAGCTTCCATAACATTAAAGAAGAATGTTCAGTTTTTACAATCTGCACCTTATTTATGGCATATTATAAGACGTTTGACTCACCGAGATAACTTTGGTTTGAGGCTGCCTTTCTGTGTCTCAAGGTCCTGGCTAGTGATTGTAGGCTAGGTCGAAAAGGTACCTCTTGAGATCTCGCTTGAAGACCTCCATTGTTTCGGCCCTTCTTAGGCACTCCAGTAGGGTGTTCCAGAGGTTGGGGGCATAGAAACTAAAAGCTGCCTCTCCGTGTTTCTTGGTCCTGGCTTTTGGAACTGTAAAAGGTTCAGTACCTGAGGATCTGAGTGGTCTGTTGGGCATATACCTAACAAGCATGTCTGAAATATATTCTGGTGAGTGACTGTGGAGAGATTTATAGACTAGTAATAGTATTTTAAAGTCTATTCTAGAGTTGACAGGTAACCAGTGTAGTGACTTTAAGGCTGGTGTGATGTGTGCCCTTCGTCTAGTCTTAGTGAGGACTCGTGCTGCAGCATTCTGTATCATTTGTAGCTTAGAGATTGCTTTCTTTGGTAGGCCTGATAGTAGAGGATTGCAGTAGTCCAGCCTGCTTGTGATGAAAGCATGCATTAATCTTTCGGTGTCAGCCTGAGAGAGAAAGGGTTGCACCTTGGCAATGTTCCTTAGGTGGTAAAAAGATGTCTTTGTAATATTCTTGATGTGGTTTTCGAAATTAAGATCTGAGTCAAGTATGACACCTAGGTTTTTAGCCTGGCAATTGGTGTCAATTTCCAGAGTTTTTAAGTGTGCTGATAGTTTCTCTCTTTCAGCTTTTTCTCCAATGATCAGTACTTCTGTTTTGTCCTGGTTTAGTTGGAGGAAATTATGTGACATCCATACATTTATATCCGTAATACACTTGACAAGGCAGTCAACCAAGCTGTAGTGACTGGGTGTTACAGAAATATAGAGTTGGGTATCATCTGCGTAGCTATGGTAGCTAATGTTGTGCCTCCTGATGACACTGCCAAGGGGCAGCATGTACAGGCTGAAGAGAAGAGGTCCTAGGATCGATCCTTGGGGCACCCCACAGGTCATAGGCATCTTTCCTGAGCTATGTTCACCGAGGGCAACGAAGAAATCACGACCGGTTAGATAGGTCCTAAGCCAATTAAGGACAGGACCAGAGAGGCCAACCCACTTCTCCAGTCTTTCGATGAGGATTGCATGATCATGATAGTATCAAAGGCTGCACTCAGGTCCAGGAGGACGAGAGCATAGAGCTAACACTAATATACTGTAGCTAGCAACATAGGGATAACACTAATCTAACAGGTATTTCTAAGCACTGATCAAACATTGTGGTAGAATCTCACCATTAAGGGATTGAACCAGTACACTTTCATCACCTTGTTCAAATAGAATGATCCCTCACACTGTTATCCATCTATATACTAATAAAAGACTTACAAATAAAGAGCTACAACACAGTAGCTGGAGGCTAGGCTAATGTTATGTTAGCTAGCTAACATTAACGCTAACTAGCTAGTTAGCTAACCTAAATGTTTCAGCTACTTAAGATAGCTGCCGTAACGTGAAGTAGCATTAACATATGAGTAGCAAATGTTCCCTCAATACACCGGACATTTTTAAAAACCTGTTTTATGTGATGTTTGTAGCTTTACATTTTGAACCAGAATTTATCTGACCTGTCCGGGGTCTCGTGTTGAGCTGGTTGTCACTGACTAGGTTGTTCAAGACAACCCTTCAGTGATGGTTGCAAGCGGAATTTTGACGGTATCCCAACCGAGTTCCACCATGGGAAAAGGGACAGGGAAGGGCGTGCCATGCAAGCGGAATTCCAACTGTATCCCAACAGAGGTCCACATGAGTTTTACCATCAGAAAAGAGACAGGGCAGGGCGTCAGCTCGTGTGAATGCGAGTTGAATTCCGCTCGGAGACCGCTACCGACTCGCCAGCAGAAATTCTCCAGCTGTTGAACAACGGTGCCCCTCTAGACACCCCCCAGTAGAAACACTCCAGCGGATTCTCGCTCTGATTCTGATGGAGGACCGATATCTATGTGCTAACTCGGAAAAGGTTGGAGTGAAAGGATGAACGTATGGAGGTTTGGTGTATAGTCCCATTACATCATCCCCATTGGGTCTTGAACCCCGATCTCCCAGGTGTGAGTCCGATACTTTCACCGCTACTCTACTCGGCGGGTTGATTTTGGTGTTCTTCTTTATTTTGGTGTGCTGGGACTACTGCCCCTTGTGGTGCCAACAGAGAAATGCAGGTCAACATTGACCGGAGTAAGGGAGGGAGGGAGGGAGTGACAACCAGACAAACGTTATCCTAGGTGCTGGCTTACAGCCATGCACAAAAACAGCAATTGCTACAGTAGTTGAATATGTAAGTAAGTGGGCTTTTCTAGTTTAGAGAAAGACGTCTCTCAATATGATCCTGCTGACTAACAGACAAACAGACGGCACTGAAGACATAACCTCCTCCCCGGACATCATCCTGGACGGAGCTTAGAAGCCTGTATTACAGGGATTCACCATCATTTCTGCCCACATGGTTACATATTCATGTACAGTGTAGCCTGAACTGATATTCTCTGTGTTTGGCAGCAATCCATATGCTAACAGTACCTCGGCTCTAATAAATGAGAGGAATAACAGGACCACAGATTTCTCACCCATTTAGCTCATTAACAAGTGAGTCAGGGTCTTAATTACTAATCAATGGCTGTCCCTCCGTTGACCACTAACACCATGGTGCTGCGGATCAGAACAGAATCTTAATGTGGTGAGACCTGCACAATCGATCTCATCTGGGGCTGCACCCTCTCAGCACACGCTGCACACCAGGAGGTGAACATTTTCACAGACATGGAGATGAGTAGCATCCCCACTGACCCTTGGCTCACCTTCGCTAGAGGTCCTGTGTTTTCAGAGGATGATGATGATTTTTAGCTGTAACCAGCAGCTCTACTAGTTTGCTCTGTCAGTTGGTCGGCCCACAAAGCTTTTCCTGGATAACTTAAAAATGCTCTGAATTTGCATGCTGCAGCTAGAGACCATGAGTAGCGATGCCAGAAAAAAATGCCATGATTTTTCCATATGTAACCCTACTGTTTTTATGTATAATAACACCAAATCAATCTTTATTATATTCCATTTATTTTATTTCATTTGATTAACATTTTGCCTACTGTAGCCTGCTGTGCTCTGTCAGGGACGTGCTGTAGCTCCTCCCTCTGTAACCCCCTGTCCTCCTCTGTCACCCCTGAAATATTTACGTTTCCCCCGTTTCTGCCTCTTTCCGGTGAAATATTATGCAGAAAGAGGTATGTGTCTGTCATCCCCCAGTCCCATTATCATTTTACCCCTTATAACTCCTTATTTCCCCACCCATAATGTATCAGCTATGTTCTGTTTATATATTATATGCATGTGTCATGTCGTTATTGTCATTTAATTTTTATTATGTTTGTGGATTATTTTGGATTCTTTTAGTTGGGGCTGCAGTCTGGAAAGCGTCCGTTAGCTGATTGTATGCTATTGCTACTGTTTGTACAGATCGAAGATAAATAGTCCAACGTTCATGACCATAAAGATCCCACGTTGTCTGCCTGATCTCCCTTCTACACAACACAACAACGCAGAGACAGAACACACCGGTCACACATAGGTGGCACTATAGTAAATTTTCACATTTCAGAATACTGGCATTTCCACGCTGTTTGACAAAAAATTATGAAGCTTATGTCTTTCCTCATGGGGAACAAATGATGTGTGATAATGGTACGGCTGGAGCGCAAACTGATCAATAGAAACAATGGGATGGAATTATCCATTTTAAATAATTAACGTTTTCTCTTTTGGTCAATCTGGTATTCTCTTTTCACCAATCTTGTTTTTTTCTTATCATTTGGGGAGGATCAAGGAAAAATATATCTCCCCTCTCCCCCAATGATGTCCTCAACCTTGTAACATCTAATTGCCCCACCATGTGCTCCCTAAACCCTGTTCCCTCGACTCTCCTTCAGTCTGTTGCACCTGAACTCCTTCACTTCTTAACCCACCACATCAACGCATCACTTGTATCTGGATGCTTTCCCTCCACTTTAAAGACTGCCAGAGTCACCCCCTCCTGAAGAAACAATCTCTCGACCCCTCTGATGTCAAAAACTACAGACCGGTTTCTCTTCTATCCTTTCTATCTAAAACACTTGAACGTGCTATCTTTAACCAACTGTCTTCGTACCTCCACCAGAACGACCTCCTAGACCCCCACCAGTCTGGGTTCAAGGCTGGAGACCGCCCTCCTTGCAGTGACAGAGTCACTCCATGCCGCAAGAGCGGACTCTCTCTCTCTTCTGTCCTGATACTCCTAGATCTGTCAGCAGCATTTGATACGGTAGACCACCAGATCCTCCTCTCCACCCTCGAGGAGAAAGGCATTGCTGGCTCTGCACGCTCCCTGTTTGCATCCTACCTGACGGGCCGCTCCTACCAGGTGACATGGAGAGGGTCGATGTTGGAACCACGTAGTCTGACTATGGGGGTTCCACAAGGGTCTGTCCTGGGTCCTCTTCTTTTTTCCCTCTACATTACATTACATTCAGAAGTGGAGACACGCATAGCTGGGTGCTGCCTGACATCTCGGAGTGGATGACAACGCATCACCTCAAGCTCAATCTGGACAAGACTGAGCTGCTGTTCCTCCCGGGGAAGGGCTGCCCGCACTGGGACCTGGCCATCAACATAGAAGACACGGTGGTGACGCCAACTCGGACTGTGAGGAATCTGGGTATGACCCTGGACGACCAACTGTCGTTCTCCGCACATACAGGTATCACATCCGTCACACGCTCCTGCAGATTCATGCTCTACAACATCAGGAGGATTCGCCCTTTCGTCACTGATGAAATGGTGCAGGTGCTCATCCAGACCCTGGTCATCTCCCGCCTGGACTATTGCAACTCCCTCCTTGCTGGGGCCCCAGTGTCAGCCATTAAACCCCTGGAACTTGTCCAGAAAGCTGCTGCACGTCTGGTGTCCAACCACCCCAAGTTCTCCCAAACAACTTCTCTTCTCCATTCCCTACATTGGCTCCCAGTAGCGGCTCTGCATGCTCCCTGTTTGCATCCTACCTGACGGGCGGCTCCTACCAGGTGACATGGAGAGGGTCGATGTCGGAACCACGTAGTCTGACTATGGGGGTTTCACAAGGGTCTGTCCTGGGTCCTCTTCTTTTTTCCCTCTACATTACATCTCTGGGCTCTGTCATTCGCTCGCATGGCTTCTCTTATCACTGCTATGCCAATGACACCCAACTGGTCCTGTCATTTCCCCCTTCTGATTCAGAAGTGGAGACACGCATAGCTGGGTGCTTGGCTGACATCTCGGAGTGGATGACAACGCATCACCTCAAGCTCAATCTGGACAAGACTGAGCTGCTGTTCCTCCTGGGGAAGGGCTGCCCGTACTGGGACCTGGCCATCACCATAGAAGACACAGTGGTGACGCCAACTCGGACTGTGAGGAATCTGGGTGTGACCCTGGATGACCAACTGTCATTCTCCGCACATATCACATCCGTCACACGCTCCTGCAGATTCATGCTCTACAACATCAGGAGGATTCGCCCTTTCCTCACTGATGAAATGGTGCAGGTGCTCATCCAGACCCTGGTCATCTCCCGCCTGGACTATTGCAACCCCCTCCTTGCTGGGGCCCCAGTGTCAGCCATTAAACCCCTGGAACTTGTCCAGAAAGCTGCTGCTCGTCTGGTGTTCAACCACCCCAAGTTCTCCCAAACAACTTCTCTTCTCCATTCCCTACATTGGCTCCCAGTAGCGGCTCACATCCAGTTTCAAACTCTGGCACTAGCCTACAGGGCAATGAAAAGAGCAGCCCCCTCCTACCTCCAGGCCATGGTCAAACCCTATACCCCATCTCGACCGCTACGTTCTACTACCTCGGGGCGACTGGCTTCCCCGTCACTCCAAGGCCCCTGCAGTCAATCGGCACGGTCACGGCTCTTCTCTGTCCTGGCCCGGCAGTGGTGGAACGAACTGCCCACTGACGTCAGGACAGCAGAGTCGCTGCCCATATTTCGTCGCAGGCTCAAAACTCATCTCTTCAAGAAGTACTACAACGATCCTCCCTCTTAAGCACCTATTGTATTTTATTCTTGCACTTTGTATTCAGCACTAGATTATGCTCTTAGTCACTTGTTTTAGAAAGGAGATGCACTTGTGAGTTCTGGCAAGTAGTAGTACATTGGCTTTTCCTACGTTAAATGCAATTATTGTTAGTCATTTTGGATAAAAGCGTCTGCTAAATGACTGTTATGTGATGTAATATATATCTGTCAGAGGGGTCACGCCTTTTTCATTTCAGAGCACTCTAAAATCCTCTATTGACCCCTCATTCTAAATAAGAGCCGTCCCTACAGTAGGTATATTTATTCCTGTCATCCACTGTCACTCTGACTGTTTGTAGGCTAACCCGCCCCCTCTCCCGCCCAGAACAGTAGTTGTATGTAGCTCACAGCAGCCAACTCGGCCAACAAGGAATAATTCATCTGCCTAGAAGGAATAAAAAGGTCAATCCGTCATGCTTTCTACTGCAGCACAGGATCCATTCCAGGCTCCTCCCCTCTCAGACCGCCTCTTCTGTTGACCAGGCCTCTGCCTGTACTCTGGGCGCGGCAGGTTTCATACAGAGGATATTGAGCATGTGGTGCCCCATGCTAAGCAGGGTGCCCTATATTATGGCTGTGTGTTAGACACAGGGAGAGAGATGGTGTTGCTCTGTGGACTGGCTAGTGCTGTGACTGGGACCGGCCGGCTGTGTGAGTGTGGCCAGAAAAGTCACTGGCCAAGTCTTTCTTCTGGTGGTCGATTAACATTGAATCCTTTGGATTATGAAGCCACTATGTAGCCTAGTTGAAGCAAGAATTGTTTATCATCAATAATAAGAAATATGTCAATAAGAAATATGTCTAAAGCTATATTTTTTCATACACAAACGTACAAGGGACATAGCGTTTAGAAAAACATTTTCTCCATAGGCTTTCTATGTTTACTGTAGATCCTTGGAAGCTGCCGATGCTAGTAAAGGCCGACAAAATGACAACATCACTTGAAAGATCTATTGTCCATCATTAGAAGCTGCCCTTTCTATATTAGTGTTGTCTTCCTGCTGTCGGTATGGATTGGCTTTGGAGTGTGTTCCTCATTCAAACCTTGAAAAAAAAAGCATTTTTATTCATTGATTTTATCGTATTTTGTATTTGCAATGTTTTTGTACTGCATTTGCTCTGTCATGTCTTTGCACTGTCCTGTTCCCTGTCCTATGTCATCAGCATATGCCATTTCCCTTAGTCAAATTCCTAGTATGTGTCAACCATTTACAGGGCAAATAAACTCATCTTGAATCTTGATGTACAGAAGCTGCTAAATTATAATCTCATTGGGTCAATGTTGAGGTTGCTGCATCATTAGTATTAAAGGATAAACATGGTGGTTCAATGTAACACTTTCCAGATATCTTTTAGGCAACAAAAAAACAAATGTGTATAACTATTTCAGAATTCATCCATAAAAAATATTTTAAAACATGTTTTTATAGGTCTGAATCTGCCAGTCAAAAAGTTCACTCACTCAAAACTGGGCGTGATTCATAACAACTGATTGACAGTTCTCTGAGTAAATGACCAACTGGAATCATTATGATTGACTGGTGTGTTCCCCGTTACCATAGCTACCACCGCTCCGAGCCAGACCGCACAAGAGCTATATCGCGCAACAGCCAGATCAATAGGCAACATACTGAAGGTGACTTGTCCAGTAATGTTTTTTTTCTATCTAGCTGCTAACCAGGGGAAAGTACAACTACTGTCTAAATGAAAGTAACTAGCTTATCTAGCTAGCTAACTTCATGATTAATGTATGGGGAATATAAAATTAGCTAACGTTAGCTACTAGCTAATAATCCACAAACATTAGCTGTCACCATTCGAACGCTAAATGGGTAATGAACATAGGTACAGTAAATGAATATAGCTAGCTAACCAGATAGTCCAGCCCTTTCAATGCATTAATATATACATTTTTTTTAAATGTGCTACAGTATATTATACAAGATCCGGTCCATTGATCCGGTCCATTGTCTCTATTGGTCAGTTTGCATTCCAGCCGTGGCGATAACCACGATATCCCCACACTAAAATGGAATGTTCGCACATCTTTTAATATCACCTCTTATTAGTAGCCGTGGCAGTGTCCAGATCAATGTTTACAAAGATGTGCTGTAGCATTGCCGTTGCCTGGCAACGTTCCCTTTTTCAGCGGAAGTATCCGCAAATGATTAACAAATGGTTCCATTAAAAATACATTTTAAAGTTTGTATTGTCTTTCTTTTTGAAATATTGACGGATAAATGTGGCAACCGTTGTATAAAAGCATTATGGAACTCAAAACCGTGCGCGTCGTGCCTAACCACTCCCGCTAGCCATGGCGATATCCGTGACATCCCACGGCTTCAAGTTCCATAATGCTTTAATAAATTCAATTTAAATTTACTTTACATGTCAAGTTAAACACATCGGAAAGTTTTTAGCCCATAATTCTACTAGAATAGTATATTCAAGCATATTCAAGACACTACAATAGTAGTGGAGTGGCTCTCAAACACCACATTGTGGCCATGAAGGAGTAACGCTATTTGGAGATGGAGTGCATAATCTGGTGTTCCCCTTGCCATTGAGCCAGTGCAGTGTTGTCATTTTTATAGCATGCTGTCATTCGGGAATCAAATGAGGTGTAACGTTAGCCCTTTTAGACATAACGTTCCGTTCGAGCTTTCAAATGACACTGATGAAGTTGTAGTAAACCTACACAGGTTTGGCTGCATAACAATATAATAGGAGAGAGGTGGGGGGGGGGGCAGTGGTTCAATACAGTAACAAGTCCTACTAATACTGCCTCCCAGTGATCAGTCAATTAGTCTTGTGAAAAAATGGCACATATAGTCTAAGAGTTCTAGCTGTGTCACATTGAGATTGTACTGCTGACTGTCCATGTTAAAACATGATTACATTATATGTCTTTATTGTCCACAAGGTAAATTCATTTTGCCTCAGTCAGACAAAACCCATCACAGTACATCACATCACAATAGAAATCCCCAAAAGGCAAGAGGTAGGGTCTCTAAAAAGAATTTTGCGCAGAAGTGCTTGTGCATTGTGTGAATGTTTGTGTCCACATAGGGGGTGTTGGCACACCGGGGCCAGTTCAACCACTCATGGGGGGGAGCAGTGGAGGGGAGCCTTATCACAGAAGGGATGAAGCTGGCCGTGCCCGTTTGTTTTAAATACAGGGGCGGCATACCTCCTACCAGAGGGCAGGATCTGTAAGCAGGTGCTGAGGTTGTGAGTTGAGTCTCACGATCTTACTTGCTTTCTTCACCGCCCTCTGGTCCTAGAGCTTCTGGAGGGTTGAGCACTGCACCCAGCAGAGCTCGGACCCCAGGGTGATCACCCTCCGCAGTTTGGCCTTGTTGGTCTCCAAGAGCCCTTCATACCAAACATCACAAGCGGGCTCAACAATTAGGCCTATTATCTAACATGGATTGGCTTTCAAAGGAAAAAAGGCAATAAACATTCTCTCAATGTATTACATTTTTCCTCAACAAGGGAGAGGAGGGGGGGTGGCAAGGGACCCAAGAGCAGACACAGCAGTCAGGTTTAGTGGAAAAGCCCACGTATGGGCTTAATTGGAGGCAGGTGATGGTTGGGCTACGACAGGGCAGTCAGACAGATAAGGTTTGGTAGGAGCGAGGATCTCAGACTGACGAGGGTCACAGCGGGAACAGGCAAGTCAGATGGTCTCTGGAGTCTGAGGGAGCGGGCTGATGAGGGCAGGGCTGGCGAGGTTGACTGAAGCGTGACACATAGCCAGCTATAGCATCAGCCTTCATCAGCTATAGCATCAGCCTTCTCGGTACGGCTCAGGCAATTGGAATACCTCTTCGAAGAGCATGGTCATTACTACAGTAAGTGTTGGGAAAATATGTTGCAAAAGGAGAAAAATATATATATTTTACAGTATATTAGTAAAAGCTGAGATCTTTTGCATCAAATATGTGTAACATAAATGGCATTATAACACTACCAGACTGCCAGGTAGACAAACTAACCTCACTAGCACCTACATGACCACACACACAGGTCAAACAGACCATTTTCCAAGCAGCCTTGTTGAGGTGTCAACTGTAAACACAGGTGCAATTAATAACAAAAGTATGTCCCTGTTCCCATTTAGGATTTAGGAGAGCCAAGATCCTGATATTGTGCATAGTGGCTCATTGAAATGGCTGACACAATAAACAGAATGGGACCACAATTAATTTGATCAATTACACCTGCATTTTTCATACTTTGACACATCAACATGGCTACTGGAAAAAGACTTGGTTTAGCAAGAAGCAGACTAAATGAGTGGGAGAACACAGCTCCTCCACAGCTAACCTCGTCAAAATAATCCACTCCAAACAGCTAATGTTAGCTTTGAAAATATGTTTGGTCATGTTAGCTAGATAATTAAGGTTAGTTAATATCAGCACTAACATTATATAGGCTCTGATCTATGGCTAAAAATAAATTGTGTCACGATGGTCACGTTAGAGACCAGTTATTGAGAGCTAATGTTAGCATGCTAAGATAACTAACACAGCTAGGCTAGCTACCGTACCTAACATTAGGCTAGCTAACGTCAACATGCTGGATAAAGACAGATAGCTTTAAAAAAAAACTGTTGCCAATTACAGCTAACATTATGGTTCGTTTATCTAATATTAGCTAGGTTGGCTACTAATCAGACACGGAGATCATGGTAAAAACTTCCCAGTTTCTATGACAACCACAAATACAGTTATAAAACGTCTGTACAAATTATATTAAAATTAAAGGTGGTCATCATTGAGACTGCAATTCAATTATTCTCAAGATGAGAAGAAAAGGTTCAGAGCTGCCTTACCGTGTTGGATAGATGGTGAAATGGCGCAAAGACAGCAGGTGTGCGAGCCAGAAAGATTTCTTTTCGGGGACGGTGTAGGGGAGTGGGGGCGGGTTTTTCACACTTTAGTGTGATGTCAAGAAAGGGAAAAACGTCACAAAAGGGGAGCATTTTCATCCCGAGTAAAATTGGACTGAAAATGTTAAACTTTCAGTTTCTCCAAAACTACAAAACGGATGTATTTAATGTTGTTATTGTGTTTCTTCAATGCCTTATTGTGCAAATAGCACTTACAAACTCAAAAAAAGTGAAAATGACCATGTTATACCTTTAAGGGGGTTATAAACGAGCTGCCAGCTGGTGATGGATGGAGCCGTTGAAACTGTCTGCTGTTATCCCTGCATGTTGCCTTAATTAGGTGACCTCCATATTTTTACTGTCAGCTTAAATGCTACAGGCCTTACGACTTTGTTAATCTCACGCACCAGCAGCATCATAACATTGTTGCCGCCTTCAGGATCCACAGTTGGGTGGATACTGCACAGCAGTCAAGGGTCTCTTCAAGACCAGGGGTTATGTTTTGGTTGGTGATGTACTATGTCATTTTGATATCTCCCATAGTTTTAATGAATCCCAATTGCTGGGTGTGCTCAGCTGTTGCAGAGAGCCCTGTTTGAGTTACTGCTGGTCACAGCTCAGGGGACCTTGCTGTAATTAACTACAGGCCGCAGGGTCCCTCTTTACACTGTGGCCCCTTAACAATGTCACACAGTTATACACTGTCATCCCAATGCCCGGCCACCCTTTGTGAGTACGCACAGAGGCCCAATTCACATTGTCTTCCAAAATCTCCTTGACACTGGTGTGCCTTCATAATGTAATGCAAAGACTTGTGAAGAGCATGTTATGCGGTTTTGTGTATGCATGGTCTGCAGAGATATACTGGAGAACTGCTTGGTTTAGAGCATGTTTGAAGATCTGCAGAGCGAGCTTGTCAGGAGACCAAACCTCAGTAGACCTCTGCTGTTGTGAGTAGCTCCGTTTCACAGAGGCTTACACTTGATCAAAGTGAGTAGGTCCCTGTTTATCCTCCTCTCAAAGCTCTGTGCACACTGCGTGGAACGGAGGCCATTTTGAACTTTATCAGTGGAAATTAATGATCTCTACGAGTTAGGGGCATTAACATCACTCTTGTCCAACATCTCAGACTCATTGTCCTCTGCTAACAGTACTTGCAGCCATTAATTTGGGCAGACCTCTTAATTACTTAAATGTATTGAGCTCTCCTCGTAATTTGCGATTCTTTAATACCCAATTATAAAATATGATCCTCTTCATGGATTTTCCAAGTTGTCTTTTTAAAGTCGCACAGAAATTAAAAAATATTCTGTCCCATTTTGGTTCATATAATTGGTCATAGTGTTCACCTATAACGATGTATGCCAAAAAAATTACAAAATTCTACTTTTGTTGTAATCTTATATCAAAGTATATATTTTCTTACTTCCTGGAAAACAGTAAGTCACGTGCAATTGCGACACCAGGTACCTTCGATTTTAGGCCAATAATCTCACGACATCCACCCTGTCAATCAAAACGTAAACTAAAAGTAAAAAACACTAAAAGTGTTGAATATTCCGCCCGCTCAATAACGTTCCAATTAAACTATTTAAATGTATGTCCTGCCCTTGCAGCCCATTTCAGGCGGAAATACGTCAAAGTACGGAAGCAAGATCTTCTCCCACTTCCCTTTCGGTGCGACTCTAACCAAATGTCTTATTCACTGACCTGTATTGAGGTCATTGATAATGTGAGTGTTAATTATTCATTTGAATTGTACTGAAATAGGGATTGGAATGGACTATTCTAAATTAATTTTGCTTCAATTATGTTCATTATATTAGATAAATAGCTGCGCTGTTCTAAAGGAAAAGAATTGACTGCACACAGATATTTTCTCATCCTCAAATGCACATTCATAATGAAATTAGTTTCAAAGATTTAATTAATCAGAAGGGATATCACTTGGTGCCATAGACTCTTGTACTGTATTCGGTTAATGAAATCAAGTTGATTAAGCACAAAACATACTTGAAACGCAGGGCAGTATGTACATAATTCAATCACTTAACACTAGTCCATTCAGTTTACATTTTCTCAAGAGTGGTGCAATGACCTTAGCACTTCACTTCTTTCTCTGCAAGTTGCATTATTGCACTGCTTTAATATGTAAATGCGAGAGTAATAAATCGACTCAATGAAGCAATGTCAAACGTCCCTCATTAGTTTTTTTCTCAAAGCATCCACTGGTAAAGGATAAAGGTCTACAAATTCAATTTGATATAATTATGTCCCAAAAGACACAGGCACCAACATTAAAGTCAAGGTGAAAACACAAATACCAAAATATTCTCTACCACTGAAAATAGAATCACACACGTTCCGTTTATATCTAAAAACTATAAGCTCACAAACATATTTGTAACTAAATTGGCCCTGATTTAGAGAGCTACAGTGCTGTAGAAACAGAGGGCACTCACGTTATCTCAGCATATGTCGCTAAGCATTTACCCTTAAAAGCTCATAAGAGATAACGATGAGTCTTTTAACACGTTAGCTACGGTTAATGTTTATAGACCAGCATGTGTCTTAGAAGAGGAACTGGACAGCTCATTATTTACTGCTAATAACTCTTGTTTTAGTAGGCTTAGCCATGACCTTATAAACAACTTGCTGTATAAACAAAGCCATGGAAATCAGTAGTAATCAATTTTCATTAGGAGCTCTCAGGAATACAGACATACTAATGAGGTACAGTATATCCTCTGAGTCTGTCCAGCGTGAGAAATAGTATTGGCATAACAGTAAAGGTATGTAACAGTATGGTGCTAGCATCAGTAACAGACAGTCTAGTTTAGTCTGGTTCTCAGCCGTAACAGACAAAGAAAAGGGCAGACTGCAGCGCATCATCCACTCCGCTGAGAGGGTGATCGGCTGTAGACTCCCATCCCTACAGAACCTGAACACCTCAAGGACCCTAAAACGGGTCAATAAGATTGTGGCTGATCCCTCCCATCCCAGTCACGGTCTCTTTGACCCACTCCCCTCTGGCAGGAGACTGCGGGCCATTGGAACCAGGTCCTCACGCCACAAAAACAACTTCTGTCCCATCAGACTCATTAACAAGGCTAACAAGGCTCACCACACTCCATTCTGTATATAGTATGTATATTGCATTTGTGCCTCCCCTTTTGTTCTTTTTTCTTTTTTATATATCATAATTTGCACATTCCACTGTATTTTGTCTGCGCTGTTTTTGTATTTTGTATTTGCACTGTTTTTGTACTGTTTTGCATTGTTATGTCTTTGCACAGTCCTGTTAATATATGTGAACCATATACATGGCTAATAAACAGATCTTGAATCTTGAAATCTAGTGTAAAATATAGTTTATACAGCTAGATGTGTCAATTCAACAAAATTACATTGTTAGATTCATGAAAGTCTTTAACAAGAGAGCAAATAGTGCATTATAGATGAAAAGTAACAAGCTGCATCAGATTTGAGGTAATTTGATACAGTCATTAACATACACAATATGACAACATCTGATGTAGCGGGTGGAATATGATCATTATGTTCATATTGCCCAGGGACCGTTTCTGGTGAAAGTTGCTAATGTGTTACTTCTTCTGTAATTGGATTTCACTTTCATTGCAGAGCACTAATGAATGCTCAGTGACATTACCATTCTAACAAGGCCCCTCTGGTAAGTGAGATATACTGTACAGCATCTTATTGAGAGCGGCATTGCAGCCTCAGCATACAGTCCAGAACCCAACCTGAACATCAGCACGCATGGCAGTCACCTGGAGAAAGGTTGTCTGTCTCCACTCTATACCATAACCTTTGAGATCTACGTAGATAAGTCTGGATCTCTCATAACATGAGCAGAAGAACTAAGATAAAGTGCATTTAATGCTAGCTCTGACACCCAGCTCTGATAGTCTTGAACCCAGTACTCCTAGTTTGCAGGGAGAGGTGTGAACCCTGTTCACATTTAATCAGACTCCTTGAAGGGCAAGCCTATCATCATGGAGCACAGATGGTGGCAGACAGTATTACCTTGTTGGAGATCCTCAGAGGTTATTCTGGACACAATCAGCTCTGTGCTAAAAGAGAATGAAGCAGGAAAGCAAAAATCTGTAAAGGCTTCTTTTTTCACTTCAAATGTTGCTGTTTTTCTATTTTCTAGTACCTGTACTGTATTAGTTAGTTATTATTCCATGTCTAATTTGACTTTGTGTGTTCTCACTCTACTTGAGCAATATTGCTCTCCAAAAAGATGTTACCTTGAAAGGGAGAATTAGGTATCTGTTTTCTCACAGTTTGGCAGGGAATTTTGTGGTGTCCATGTGATATTGAATTTACTAGTGACCTCACAATGTGGCATCCCTGCCAATTTTTTTCCCCCTGATCAGCAAATGCATTTTATTTATCTTGGTATCACAGCATGGTCATGGCGGTGGCTGACAATAACCATTAAATACTGTACAGTATGTCAACAGGGACACAGCAAACATGCGGAAAAGTTGGAGGTGGCAAAAGTATAGAAACTACATTAATTAAAATGCGTTGTACCCCACTTCCGGGTGGTCATTGAGTGTATCTATAGTGCCAGTGACTTTTTGGGCTAAAGCACAGGCTAGCTAAAATTATGTCTGGCTGTAAAAGGCTGTTCTGACGACAACGACGGCCATTTTTTGGCAAGACTGCAGAGGCAGCAAATGTTAGCACTAGCTAACATTAGCTAGCTATCTTAACTTAGCTAGTTAATACTCCAGTCAGCAAAAGCACGACACTAACGTAGCTGTCTTAAACATTAGTAGCCTAGCCAATCAACTTCGCTTTCCCAGTGCGCTCTCAGCTAGGGCTGTCACGGTTACGGCAATATTGCACGACCGCGGTACTGTGAAACCGCGGTAACTAAAGTTTTTTCATTTTGTTATTATGTTTCATGAGGCTTTTCTCATTAGGCCTGTCAAATAAATATCAGGTATGGACTTGCTTTTTGCTTTTCCTCACTAAGCCTACCCTAAACAAACACACCACTCCGACATGCCGTATCTTCAGCATTACTGTAATTCAACTTAATTCAGAGTTGAGACAGATATTCGAAATTTGTTAATCAATTTACAAAGCATTTATTTCCATTTGTAAATCAATTTCCGAAGCATGTATTTGCACACGAAAGAAGGCCAGATGTCCGAAAAGGTTTTGTGCCAATAAAATACTTATGACATTTCTTTGAGTGCGGTCCCCGTCGATCTATATCCTGATTGTAATTCTCGGGACTACGCACCAGTCTGAGCGCAACGGCATATCATACTATTCGAAGCATGTTTTTACAATTAGGCCTAACACTTGTCAGTAGGCTGTGTAGATGAGTGACAAAATAAATGGGGCACGCATATTGTTTTTTTGCCCAATAAACCGCAATTTCGCTTCCAATCCATGCTGAGGTATTTATGATTCAGTGCGTAATAATTCTGAACAGATTTAGGTTCATAACGTCTTTCAGAAGTCTGATTGTTAATTCCTTTTGTCAATTACGTTTTTTTATCACCAGTGAATCAAAGGTTAGCCTACTATTTGAAATGTAAGGGTTTTTGCATGCCTACTGTATCCTATGGCACCGGCAGGTAGGCCTACTACACTTTGTGAGTCCATTGCGAGAGGAAGGCTAGCCTATATGTAAGAACATCTAGCACGTAGCGTAGTTCTGTCATCCAAACAACTCGGAATGAATGAGCTACTTATAAACAGCCAATTTAGAAAGAAAATGTTGGGTTTTAATCAGGCTCGGGCCCATAAATGTGGTAAATGGGATGGCCGGGCCGGGCTCAGCCAGAACGTGCACAGGCTCGGATAGGGTCGGGCCTGCTTTTTTCGTTTGATAAAAATGTATTTAAATGAATAACAGGTAGGCTACAGTACACACACTATAAAAAATCTAATTTATAAAGCACAGGGGGGAAGAAAAAAAAAGTGCAATAATACTGCATACCGCGGTTGAAAGCCACCCTTTTGTACCGCTGGGGAAATTTCTTCACCACGACAGCCCTACTCTCAAGGTTCAAGTTTATTTGTCTCCCTACAGAGAAATTCTTAATAGAGGTAGAGGCAGTGCTGCATTACAAAAAACAAGAATAGCATACAAGACATGAAATGTGACACGAGTACAGTGCATAGTTCCCTGTTACACTATATACATAAAGTGACCCAAGTGCATAGTTCATCACATTAATTTAGTCACATTAGTTCAGCGCCTCCTATTCTGTCCATCCTCAGATAAGCGCTTGTTCAATAGATCAATCGAAACGGGAATTAATGAAAACTTATACTTGTTCAACCTACATAAAGGAACCCTATACCTCTGACCAGACTTCAGAAACTCATACTAAGAGTTCAACACGTGGGCTGGGTCTGACAGAATCTTCTTCAATCAAAGCTTTATTTTATTTTCTTCTTTGCCTGCTGAATTGTGGACTCTTCAAAGATTCTTTGGGGTGATAGGGGGATGGACATTCCCATGATCTTTCCAGCTGTTTTAACTAAACTCATGATCTGAGATTTGTATTTAACAGTCAGCAGCTGTGAGCTTGGCGCTGTTTACAGTAGCTATATACCACTCGTTGGTGGAGACAGCCTAATCGCATTAAAATTATAAAGTGATGTCATTTTATATCCAAAAGCTCAAAGGTTAACTTCACTGTGACATCATAATGTTTTCCTTGCCAAAGGTTCAAAGGTCAAATTCAAATGTGACATCATAATGTTTTGCTTACCCCGGTAGCTGAGGAAACGATCTAATAATCACATTAATTAAATAATGTTCAATAAATAAAAAACATCCTTTCAATGATAAAACAAAAGTTTATTCATCTAATGTTCAATGTTTGGTTCATAGAACAGCAACCCAAATCACATCATGATCACTAGACAGGGAGCAGTTTTACATACATGGACCTTTTGGTTGCTACTGTATACACATAGTCTAGTAAGGAACCACTGTTATGAGTTTCTGTGAATTTTACATGCTGTTGAAAGGGGCCACTCGCCCCGAGGTAGCAAGGGTAGAGGTCAGGAGGGGGTGTACGGTAGGGCTTGACCATGGCCTGGAGGTAGGAGGGAGCTGTTCCTTTCATTGTCCTGTAGGCTTGCATCAGTTTTTTAAACTGGTCGTAGTCTGAGTTGACGTCATCACTGTGTCGTCAATGGTGATGGCCAGGTCACGGTGCGGGTAGCCCTTCCCCGGGAGGAACAGCAGCTCAGTCTGTTCCAGGTTGAGCTTGAGGTGGTGTGTCGCCACACACTCCAAGATGTGAGACAAGCACGCAGCTTTGCGTGTCTCCTCTTGTGTGTTAGAAGGTGTAAATTACAATTGGGTGTCACCAACATAGAAGTGATAGAAGAAGCCATGCGAGCGACAGAACCCAGAGAAGTAGTGTAGAGGGAAAAAAGATGACCCAGGACAGACTTCTGGAACCCCCGTAGTCAGACTATGTGGTTCCGACATCAATGCTCTCGATGTCATCTGGTAGGATGCAAACAGGGAATGTGCAGAGCCAGTGACGTCTTTGTCCTTGAGGATGGAGAGGAGGATCTGGTGGTCTACTGTGTCAAATGCTGCTGACAGGTCTTGGAATATCAGGACAGAGGAGAAAGATTTTGCTCTTGCGGCATGGAGTGACTCTGTCACTGCAAGAAGGGCGGTCTCTGTCGAGTGGCCAAACCTTGAACCTGGAGTGGTGGGGGTCCCGTCCTCACTGGAAATTATTCACTGTCTGGAATAATACACGTCAATACACAACTTCCATTTTGCCAATACATACACTTCATATGTTTTCCATGAAATTCCTTCAAAGTCTTCACTACATATATTTTATGAGTCTGGACAGACAACTGCAACTTCACTTGTTGGCAGAGGCATTCAACCACAAGGCGATATTTCTAGCTATTCATGTAGTTAGGTTTGATTAAGATACGCCGTCGTGAACATTTGATACCTTCGATGTGAACCTCATAACAATGAACGATGGTTACGTATTGTAACCCTAGTTCTATGAGTGGAGCGGAGCCCCACAGGGCAAGCTCCTACTGTATTGGCTTGGGAAACTTAGCCAGCTACAATTGACTGAAGAAAAAAAAAGCATACACACACCTGTGCCCAACCAGGTCCGGTGCATCACTGTATAAGCGGGCTTCGCCTGCACAACTTCTCCTAACGGCAACTTTCAGCGAGCAGACAGCGAGTTCAGCAAAGCCTGCGCCCTGTGGGGCTCCACTCCACGCATAGAACTAGGGTTACAATACGTATAACCATCGTTCTATTTCGTGGAGCTCCGCCCCACAGGGCTAGCTCCTATTGGCATAAGCAGAGCTACACGACCGCACCATACACTCTTGCTGGACCCAATAACAAAACTGGCCAGCCAGGACACAAGCCAGTACTCCAAGGTGAAACCATACCAAAAGTTGGCCCACAACAAGCACTGGCCCCTCCCTGCCACACTTGGTCTATCACAGCCGAGGGTAAGGAGAGGTACGTGAAGGGAGAACCGGACTGGAAGCTGTTACATCATAACACATAGCCCATCCTAGCCTCTCCCAAGGACAGGAGAGGACCGTCACTCACCAGACGGTCCCGCCCTGGAACATCATGTCTAACGCTGACTCCCGCTGGCGAGACAGATAACATGGATAAAAGATAATGGACAAAAGGAGACTGTGACGACAAAGTCGCCGCTGCACAAATGTCCTCTAAAGACACACCATTGAACGGGGCAACCGACATGGCTATGCCCCCTGTAGAGTGAGCCCGAACAGCCCCAGGGAGAGGGCGACCCGCAGTCTCATAAGACTTGGAGATGCCCACACAAATCCACTGGGAGAGATGCTGTTTATACAAGGTGAACTCACCTTCCCTGGGCCGGGGCAAACCAACAACTGGGGGTAGTTCCGAGCTGCTGTCTGCTGAACATAACAAGCCAGTGCACGCACAGGACACAACAAGTATAAGCAAGCCTCATCCTTGCTAGCATGAAGCGGAGGATAGAAGGCTCTCAGCTCCAAATCCTGTGCATTGATTGCACCCCGCACCACTTCCGGAACGAAAGATGGAACCGTGCGCAAAACAGCTTCACTCCCATCACCCGTGATGAGAGAAACTGTCAGCACTCTCAAATCACTGACCCACTTGCCCAATGTCAATGCAAGGTCTTGATAGAGAGCCACCTGAGAGAGACCTGCTCCATTGGTTCAAACGATGCCTTACATAGCGCATTCAGAACCAAGAGCAAATCCCAAGGCGGCGCCGTAGCTTTACACACTGGGTAAAGACAGCGCACGCCGGTCAGAAAACGCTTAATCATGGGATGCCCAAAAACCATGGAAACGGACATGGAAATAGCGCATGCATTTGATAGTGGATGCTTTGACTCATCTTTGATTTATCCTACCTTACAAAAATAAGCGGATAGTCACTTGAATGGTGATGCACCATCCCAGCTGATATTAGCTAGCTATCCAAAGCGTGCATTCGGTGCTGTATCACGGTCATTCAATCCTGCCTGGTACTGCACACGACCATGGCCGGAGTGCTCTGTTCAGCAGGACACATGCTTCTGTTTTCCCTGTCGGAAATATTTCAAAGACGGTGATGTTGCTTTCACCTCGCGCTGTTTTAACAACTGGAAAGCAGCACTCGAGCGTGACAGGGGGCTACAGAAGCATGCATCCAGCCAAAGTCATGTGCAGGCTGCAGCCGCCTGGTCTGAACACAAATCCAGAGAAGCAACAGGGGAAACCTTTGACTGCATGCTGGTAGGCAAAACACAGCTTGAAAAGAGCCGATATTATGTCAAGAGTGTTGGTGGTGTAGTTAGGTTTCTGTGTGTGAATGAGTTAGGGCTCTGTGGAACAACAGAACAATTAAAGTGTGACCACACCGATGATGGTGATGGCATTTCAGCGGGTCTTTTTTTGAAACTTTTTGAATATACCTTAGAGAAGGATGACAAGCTAGCTGATATTGCTAAGGGTATACCTAAAAATGCCAGGTACACATCTAAGGTTATTCAAAACGAGGTATTTAAAACACTGGCAAACATGGTTCTCGGAGAGGTCAGGAAAAAGTGTGCAAACGCTGACTCAGCAGGGTTTTGCATAAAAATTGATGGTACTAGGGACAGATGTAATATTGAGAATTTGTCCATAATGATTCGGTTCATATGTGATTCCATGCCAGAGGAGCATCTGATTGGGTTGGTTGACTTAAATCAACTTGATGCTGTCTGATGATGTCGACTGAAATATTGAGAATATTTCTAATGCTGGCTACAGTGCTGACAACATAGTTGTGTTATGATGGAGCATCAGTAATGAGTGGAATACGAGGTGGTGTGCAAGCACTGCTTCAAAAGAAGCTTGCTAGATATATTCCATATTGAATTGAAACCTTTATTGCCCCAGAGGGGAATTTGTTAAGCACACATCAAGCATACAGAAAACATTAAAATGTACGCCCATCACCAACACCACAATGTCACCAACCACCATCATCGTCATCACCATCCTCACCAACATCATTGCATCAACATCATCATCACTGCAACAGGCATCAACAGCTGTTCAACAATTTAATGCTTCTCGGCACAAAAGAAGTGCTGGCTCGTTTTGTCCTTGTTTTGGGCATTCTAAACCTCCAATCCTTGTTTTGGGCATTCTAAATATCCACTGTTATAACCACCAGTTACACTTAGTGGTTGTGCATGCCATTCAGGGTGAACCATGTGCCAAAAGGTTTTTCGACCTCTCTAGTTCCCTGTATAATTTATTCCGTCACCACTATGTGTCACAATGGTATGATGCTCCTTGTCTCAAAAGACTGCTTGAAATTCGCTGGACAAGCCATTATGATGTGACAAAGTGCATTGTTGAGAATGAAGACCATCTTCTCACTATCCTGTCAGAGATATCAGAGGATGATGATGCCACAGTTGAGGCATCAGGCCTGTTAATTCAAATTAATATACTGTAAATCATTTCTTTCAGATTGGCACATGTCTAGTGTGGGTGCGTGGTGTCTTGAAACCAGCTAATGCAATTCTACAGTCTCAGTTTGTTGATATGTGCACTGCTTGTGAGGTTGTAGGTGCATCACTGGAGTCCTTAAAAAACATCCGCAAATATGAGTGGACAGATCAGGCTGCTGCTGAGGATGATTCACTTCCCACAAAGAGAAGGAGAACGTTGAGTAAACACCTTGGGGAAAGTGTTGTGCTCTCAACTGTGGGTCATACAGATTCTCGATGATCCCGCCATCACCCCCAGTCCGTCTCTGAAAAGATCCCTGCTCAACATCCTTGACAGGGCCATTTCAGAAATGGAAAACAGATTTTCCAAGAAGAATGTAGACCTAATGACAGCCATATCCAGTCTCGTACCCAAATCCTGTGCATTTTGAGAGGATTCCACCTTATTGCGCCCTCTGCATGTGCTTGCTGCTGGCACTGCGGCAGATGATGTGAGTCTGAAAAATGAAATTCTTGTTGCCAAACCAATGTTGGTCAAAAAATGTCCAAATGAAACAGACCTGTCAACTGTGTGTAAACACCTGCAGGAGTATAAGGAAGCTTTTCCTGTGTTGCATAAATTGTATGTAACAGCCTTGGTAATTGGTGTCTTCAGTCTCATGTGAGAGTTCCTTCTCTACATTGTCACAAGTCCTAACCCCCTATCATCGCACAGAAATGTGATAATTTTGGCCCATGAGAAATCAATAACTAATAACTTAGACATGGATGAATTTGTTAGAATCTTTGCCAAGGGTAACAGGAGACTGATGTTGTAGATAAAAACAGACTGGTGTGATAGATAATAGGAGATTTAAGTGATAGATAAAAATGAGACTGATGTGATAACTATAAAGGAGACTGATGTGATAAATAAAATAGAGACTGATGTGATGCATAAAAACAGGAGACTGATGTGATACATAAAAAGGAGACTGATGTTATAAAAAAACACAAAAAAACAACAAGAGACTGATGTTATTTTATTTTTTTAAGAAAAATTGGAGGCTGATGTGATAAAAAAAAGTATTATTATTATTATTATTATTACATTTTCTTTTATGATTATAATTAGTAGTAGTAGTCGTTTTATGTTTTATTATTAGTTGTATATGTATTATTATTATTATTATTACTATATTTTTATTATTAGTTTTATATTTTTCAGCGTTGCAGCCACTTCTATACATGACATAATAATTAATTTTATTTATAAAGCCCTTTTCATGTGAAACAATCGCAGTGGTAACTGCTTTATCAAGTGTTGTCTGTGTGTGTCCATTCGTAGCATGAGAATTAGACCAATCAGGAATAACCTATGCAAATCAAGAGTAGCCTCTTGCTGCAACGACACATATCTGTGCCGGGGCTTAATTGTTTAAGATAAGAGATGATTGCTCATAAGCCTTACCCCACCTGGGTGTGATTTTGATCATTTTTTTAGGCTTCTAGTCCGCAAGGCTAACAACGGTCAATATTACTCTGTAATTTACCAGTAGAATGCGCAATTGTCCAGTCTGAATCGAGTATTTCAGAGAGCCGTATAATAAAACTGGAATAAATAGCTAATATATCAGGTAGTAAAGCTAATGTGTGCAGACCAAGCGTGGCCTAGTTGGCTTGAAGTAACAATTTGCAAATGTACAGGTAATCCATAGCGGGAAGCAGACAAACAGTAGAATTAGTTAGCTAACTCTGTGCAGCGCCCCCTGGTGGGTAGGTGGTAAAGTGCATGGTCGGACCGTTGACCCGTCCACTGTCCACCGGTTTATGTCGACTCACCCATTTGCCTCTTTTAGGATAGATTTGTAAGTGGATAGTTCGATATCTTTTGAAAGATATATTTTGGTTTTACACCAATGCTGTTCATCTGTGTCAGAGAACTCATGTTATGCATAGTGGACATGAAATGACCCATCTTTTCTTTGCCCTCCCTCCAGAGTTCTTCCTGGAGCTGCTGGAGAACACTGAGAGGTCCCTGAACGAGATGTTTGTGAAGACCTACGGCAAGCCTTACATGCAGAACTCAGAGGTATTCCAGAACCTGTTTTCCGAGCTGAAGCGCTACTACACGGGAGGAAACGTTAACTTGGAGGAGATGCTCAATGACTTCTGGTCACGCCTGCTGGAGCGTATGTTCACTCTGCTCAACTCCCAGTATGTGATCACAGAGGACTACCTGGAGTGTATCAGTAAGTACACGGACCAGCTCAAGCCTTTTGGAGACGTGCCCAGGAAGCTCAAGGCCCAGGTTACCCGGGCCTTCATCGCAGCACGCACCTTCGTCCAGGGCCTCTCCGTTGGCCGAGAGGTAGCCAACCGAGTAGCCAAGGTAATACTGTAACACTTGTAACTAGATTTAAATAACACAGGCTGGAGATTCCCGGCCACACCAGCACAGAGACAGGAGGAAACAGTATATGTATAAAAAATATAAGTATTTTATTTATTCCAATTATCTAAAACCATGAGCAATCCGAAATGTTAAAAAACAACATCCAATGATAAAACCTGAGGGGCCAATGGCACACGTGCAAATATTCAGTTCACTCCCATGGGCTGTCCAGTCCTTCTACGGTTCCGGGCCAGGGCCTCCAACCCACGGTTCCGGGCCAGGGCCTCCAACCCACCCACCAGACATAAGCGCCAGGGGGTGCCGCCTGTTCTCCCAGGATCCGGCGCTGGGATTTCAGCCCACTGGCGCTGCGCTGCTGGAGGGGAAGGGGAGAATCAGTGCCTGTTCCACGTTGAACACCGGCAAGTTCAAAGTGCTATAATGCCCATAGGTTGAAGTGATAACTTTCCTTAAATATAAAAAAAGCATGCTCATCAACAATATTCGCGTCCACTGCTGCTCTGCTGTCTCGCAGAGACCCTCTTGATGCGGTGGATCACTCGACGTACAGAATAGCGGGAATCAATACACACACTAGAATACTCGGGGATGATTTCATACATACACCCTGTGATAAGGGAAAGGTAAGGCTACTTTCCTTCGATAAGAGGATAGCTTCACCAACCCGAGGGGGAGAACAGATCCCCAACGTGCAGAGGAGTTTAGCTGGTGTGAGGAGCGGGAGACGGGGCGCTCGGGGGGTCAGGGGTCAGCGTGGTGAGGCAGCAGCAGTCAAAGACGTGTGAGCAGAGAGGGTTCAGGTAGGCATCTCGAGTACTTTTATGGGGAGTGGAGTCAGCCATTGGCGAATGATTGCGCTGATTGTGAACAGATGCAGCTGCGTTGTTTGTGTCATGTGTATTTGTTTTAACAGGTTGTGACAGGTAAATAGTTTGTGGAGACACACAGGTCCATCACTCCCATAGCGCACAGCATACATTACAACATACCATAAGCACTTTGAAATCGCCCAATTTGTAAAAACACTGCAACCATTTAACACCACACATAATTTCAGCATGTTTACAATCACTGCACTGTTAAAACATAATAACATGTATTCCGGCACTTGCTGCTTGGATCAAAATATATCACTCTATGACAATACCTCACACTTTTATGTGATTATAGGCTAATAGAGTTGAGTAAATAAGCCAAATGACTGCCAGATGGTGCTAGATTTAGTAAGGAATATCAGTGTAATCGTGTCAAATAGAAAGAGGACAAATCTGTGTATATCATTACAAAATAGTTCTGATATTTGTTGAAGCACTATGGGCACCTAAATACTAAATACTGTACATCTGCTATCACTCCAGATTAGCCCATCAAATCAATTTATCTGCTAGTTCTGATACTGTACCTGTTGGAGCAATCAGTACAGTAGTTGGCCATTTAGTCCATTATATGCCCGTCTCACTCCCAAGAACATAGCAGACGTGTTTGTCTTTGGCAAGTCCCATCTGAATAATAGCTTAGTTTGGCCAGGCCTCCTATTCTTTGCAAGCCAACTTGCTACTACTATTGGATGGACAATAGAATGCATTCATTTTGGGAAAAGCTGAGCAACAGCAAAATAATTCTAGAGTAGGCTGGCACGGTCTGTCCGGGACCCCTGCGGATACCCATGCCAAACATGAATGCTGTCAGGCTGACAGTGTTTGAGGAAAGTCCAGACAGAGAGACAGACAAAGAGGCAGGCAGGTCGAGGTTACGTAATTTAGGTGTTAGATGTCTTAGATTTGTTAGATTAGAGTTAGGGTGTTTTCAAACCTATTTTTCGTTCCGATTCAAGGGGAATTGGAACAAAATTTATACAATGTTGCAACTGTCCTTAGTTCCAGTTTGTGTTCACACGGCAGAATACCCAATCGAGACAGATCAGTTTTGAACACGCCTCCAACACGCTTCGCTTGCAGACAGCCTTCTGATTGGTCAGAATAGAGGGGCTTGCGGGATGCTCTTGCAAAATAGTCTGGATCGAATCTGATTGGTGCCGAGAGAATCTCTCGGCCCGAATCTGATTAATTTGTGTCGCCAGTCTCGCCATTCATTGGGCAGTGTGACAACGAATGACAAGATTTATTGCCAAAACCTACATCCGTTGAGTCAGACTAGATTAGACCTGGGCAGTTTCTTTTGAAACATAACTATATCCAGCTTCGTCTTGGAGCCGGAGGTTTTTCTGTTTTGATGTCTGGCTGACGTTCACTTTTCTTCTGGTCGATCACAGAGAGCATCATGTTTGCCCTGTAGACTGTTCTATAGGAGCTCATACAGTACTGCACTGGGCGCTAGAGAATCAAGGCTGGTCGTTCAGGTGCCGTGTAATAAGTACTGGTGAGACCTTGGATTGTTCAGGAGAGAGACTAAGGTACTGCAAGACTCGCTGGCCTCAAGCTATAGAGTGAGAAACAGAATATATTTGCTGTGGATGTTTGTATCTCTATATCACAATATTGGTTCACTCTGTATACAGCAGACATTAATCACGCTGTAACCTTAGTATTCTATTTGATGTGATGTAATCGTAATGCAGCCGCCGTGCTATATCGTATTGCCCTGGGAGTATGTGTGGCTTCGATCGTGTGCAAAAGAAGATTAAAGGAAAAGACAGAGTTTTAGGCTGGGAATTAGCTTCAATAAACAACTGTCTTCTTCTTCTTCTTCGTTACAGTACATGGCAACACTAATGCAGCTCTTTAGTCCCTGGTCAGTTCTGTGAGGCTACACACTTTGATGGGGTCCAATTCATCAGAACGGTGATTATCATTATCGGAACTGATTATCGAATTACAACTGTTATCACATGTGAACCACTTTTGTCATTTGGTCTTTTTTGGAAAGAAATGTAGTAAAACAACAACAACAGCAACAAACAAACAAACAAACAGGTGTATAAGATGCTGCATAAGATAGGGAATTAGCTTCACTAAACAACTGTCTTCTTCTTCTTCTTCGTTACAGTACAAGGCAACACTAATGCAGCTCTTTAGTCCCTGGTCAGTTCTGTGAGCCTACACACTTTGATGGGGTCCAATTCACCAGAACGGTGATTATCATTATCAGAAATGATTATCGCATTACAAATGTTATCACATGTGAACCACATATGTCATTTGGTCTTTTTTGGAAAGAAATGTAGTAAAACAACAACAACGACAACAACAGCAACAAACAAACAAACAGGTGTATAAGATGCTGCATAAGATACCTCAGCCCTGAGCTTTCAAGCAGGTCAGGATGTCCCACATGGTGAACCCTGTGAACTGCTGTCTGGTGCCACGCTGGCATGAGTGCCCACTGATTCAGTCACTGGCAAAACCCTGTTTATGACGGAGTGCGGAGGATGAGTTGTTAGTATCCACTTAGTGACACACATCCCGGCTTCCCTGGCAGCCAGCGTGTCCCTGCCTCACCTCTGGTATTTCACTGGGACCCGAGACTCAGGTCACGCGGCGGTGGCCACGGCCCTTTCATCTGCAGGGTTTAAACTCATCAAGAGGGATTGGGTGTTAGCATAATGGAATAAGACACCCCAGAGAAGGTGACTAGGCCCCAGCATGTGACATCCGTGTCTATCATTGCCGGGGTGTTCCGTGTATTACAGTAGCTGGCAGTGTTGGGCAGTAACACGTTACAGTAATAATATTACTTTCCCAAGTAACGAGGGGTGTAGCGAGTTACTAATCAAATTTTTACAGTACAGTTACTTACCTCCCAGAAAGCTCGCTACTGCGTTACTTTTGTCGTAGACCTACTCTGTTTATTTATTTTCGTTTTACAAAGGGTGAAATAAAGTTTTGATTTAGGATGTGAAGAACGTTCCGCACATGTTACGTCACCATTACCAAGCAGCTGCGTAGCTAACTTTGAAAATGACAACGATAACATTCCGTGGCTGGAAATATGCACATATTTTGATTTTGTGGAGCTAAAAGATGACAACAAGAATGTCGTCGTCAGACAACATACAGACAATCAAACTGATTCAGAAGAACATGAGGAGGAGGAAGATGAAGTTCACTGACGTAGCAACCGCCATGTAGACTGAAGGTGGTGGTGAGTTTTTTCTCCCGCCTCTGGGTGCATTAAGTAACTGAGCGCTCACGCTTTAGAATGCTCACTGTGAGCGCTGAGCGAATTTTCAAAACACTTAACGTTCTGCTCATTCTGACAACTGTCATATGTCAAAAACATTTGCAGAAAATGGCTATGCAAAAAGCAGTAGTAGGTGCGTTATTCAATGTTTTGACATTTCTGATGTGAGCAGTGAAATAAGCGGTGAAGTAGTAGTACGTTGGGTCTTTATTAAGCAGAATTTAATGTAGGCCTACTTTAGCCTAGTCGTTGCTGTAGGCCTACAGTTTTGATTTGTTTGCTGCTGTCTTCCATGTTCTCATTTTCAGCTACTATGTTCTCACTTTCTGCTACTAAGTTATTTAAGAGGTTGTTGAAAAGATAGAAAGCATAGGCCTTTAACAGGTCCAAAGCTCCATATTAAGGAGGAGGGTAAACAGCATTGCTTATTCAATTGAATTGTATTTAGGCCTAATTGGTGCTGTAGGCCCTCAGTTTTGATGTGTATGATTGTATTATGATCTCACTTTCAGCTTTAAGTTATTTAAAAGGTTGTTGAAAGATAGAAAGGATATATAACATGTCCAAAGGTCCATATTAAGCAGGAGGGCAAATAGCATTGCCTATTCAATTGAATTGTATGTAGGCCCTCAGTTTTCAGCTTTAAATAAATAAGAGAAGGTGTTTAAAAGGTTGTCTCGTCATCTGAGATTCACACGGGGGTGTACTGGGAAAGTAATATATTGCATAAGTAACTAATTACTTTTGGCTGGGAGTAATAAGTGATAAGTGATTACTTTTAAAAAGGGTAATGAGTAATAACTAATATATTACATTTTTTGAGTAACGAGCCCAACACTGGTAGCCGGCGTAGTACATGACAGTTCTTCACAGCTAATGAGACCCAACACTGGAGCCAAAGACCCGCGTACATCTGAGCATCTCTTCACAGACAGAACCCAGACATATACCCACCAGAGGAGGCTCGTCCATTGAGGTAGAGGAGGACAGTCCTCCTCAGTTTTTGGAGAGAAGAGAGGGATTAAAATATACATATATTAATTTATGTATTTATAATTATTATTTAATATTATCTCAGTTTTGTTCATACATCAGGTTTTCCCAATGGATAAAAACCCATTATTGAAATTCTAAAGCTCCAACAGTGACATCTATAACATGCAGCTGGAAGACCCATAGATCTATGGAAGAGAGGAATTCCTCCCTTGGACGTGTCCCTTAGGGGTCTATCAATGTAATGCAATTTTTTCATGCTAATTTGTGATTGGCCAAAATGCTGAAAAATTACCGCAAGGGAGGACAGTACTCTGAACAGGATTTAATGATTGACATTTTGTTAGTCCAATCACATTCCAGATTTACCACAGTGAAGGCCAATTGAGTCGGCGTTGATGTCTGTGTTTCTCTTCCCTGTGCCTGCCATTGGAGACTTTTTGTGTGTTCGTAGCTCCATAATATAATACATCCGATAGTATTATGGGACATATTATACATCAAACTGTTCGTCTATTTGTCTTGATTCTAGCCATCTAAATATCTAAGCTGACATAAATACTTTTTGAGCTAGAGCCATCTGAACACGACAGTTCCACTGGATGGCTATAGCCGGTAACGCTACGGGGGCTACGAGGTGCACGTCAGGCTACGGCATAGGCAGGCGCGCAGATTGGCTGGAGGCACAAACTGTCGGCAACTCGTCCAAAACATTTCTAGAGACTGGGTCGCAACCACACCGGATCGGAGAAATGCACTGAACAGCCTTGCCCCTGCTTGCGTTAGAATTGATTGCTTTGCGGTGCTTATTCCTCATCCAGTGATGGATGGGTGGATGGAAAACTTTCAACTGAATGTTCATATTGTTCTGATAATTGTAGGCTATAGCAACATAAGAGTGGCAGCTTTGACAGCAACCCAAATGAGCTAATCCCATAGCTGTACCATTGCTAGCTAGCCATGAGCGAACTGTTGGATACTGCATGCTGTGCAATGTATTCCATTGTCCAGTTGTCAAATCTATTTGCCAACAAACTGTTTGAGAGCCAGCACACCTCAGTGTCCCCTAATCAAATTGTTTTTTCATATATCACCTAACCTCTCCAGCAACTGACCAATATCAATTCTTTAATCTATAGAGAAGAGTACAATCTATTACAACAACTATTGCTTACAATGTTTTATTGTTGTTTTGTAATATTTTATCATGAATATGATAAATAAGTGCTGCATGTAAAGTGGCATTCAGTTTTTCATATGCTAAAATTGACTGTAAATCCACATTGCTGATATTTCAAATAATAACTGACTGAGGGAAAGTGCCCATGGGCGGTTCACCTCTCTTCCTCCTGTCCTCCTCAGTTTTTTGAGTCACCAGCCGCCACTGATACCCACAGTACTGATGGGGTTGGTCAGGGATGATCTGGCTACTGATTCTAATAATAGGAGCTGCTTTGATGAGGTCCTCCACAGTGTCATTTCAATAATACGTGCTCTGAAGGTGCTCTAATGTAGCCTGGCTTCACCAGACCCAATTCGCAAAAATGTGAAAGGTCTAGAAATTCTCAGTTCATTTTTGATTTCCCAGGTGCTTTATTAGCAGTGGCAGACCAAAATGCCTCTGGACGCAATTGGATAGACCTACAACCATCCATTCAGAGCAACGAAACATGGGTTAGTCATACTGTCAAACCCGCCCCATATTAGATTAACGGTTGTGATTGGCCCAGTCGAGAACAGACTGGGTTGAAATCTGTCTGAACGGGTGCGTTGCCAGATTGTAGTGTTGTAGTACTCAAGACTGGTTTTAAGAAGGTCTCGGTCCCTTCGGTTCATTTTTACTCGGTCTTGTCTCTGGTCTCGGGCAAAGACAACTCTGGATTTCATTTCAAGACCAGTCAAGACCACAGTTGCGGGGATATCACTCAAGCCTGTGGATTGTCTAATTTATTACACACACACTGCAATAAAATAGATGGGAATATGGATATTTTCAGATCAATTTGAGGAGTGCCTATGGTTTGCATGTTTTCCACGTTTTATCATGTGTCATGCAGTGTGGGACTCGCACTGGTTTGGTCCTGGTCTTGACTCGGTCTTGCCCTGCCTTGGTCTTGGTCTTGATTCGGTTTATAGAAAGTATTACTCAACACCAAGGGCAGATAAATTGACTGAATCAGTTGAAATTCACCATTCAAATCACCACTTCTGGTGTACATCATAAACCGAAACGAATGCTTAAAGGAGTAGCAAAGGGAAAATGCATGTTTAGCTCTGTTTTAAGGTTACTTATGATCATATACAATGGTTCAGATCAAAACGTTGACAAAACTAGCACTTTTGAGAAAGTCTGATAATTGCTCTACCACCGTTTTGGTCATACAATGGATGTGGGTGGGCACCTTGAAAAATCGTCCAAAAACATGTTAAACTCGCGATTTCAAAGACAAGAAGCTCACCGAGGGGGTAATTGGTGTCCGTTGGTGTTCTGACATCAAATTTGACAGAAATTATGAATCCTGTAGGGTTTTATTGATCATTTTATGAAATCCATTGACTTGTATTGAAGCGACCGTTGTAGATGTGTAGATCAATCCGCAGAGGGGATTCAGGAAGCGGAACTACTTACGGTAGCTATTGTTATTGTTTATGTTGCAAGGCTACCTAGTTTGCGGAAGTTTACACACGTATGTGCTGCGACTAAATAGTTCTATGCTAAATATTTTAAAAAGCCTTTCCAGATGAACTAGAATCTTACGTTATGGCGAATTATATGTCAGAACGCCAAGTAACACCTCGGTGAGTTTCTTGTCTTTGAAATTGAGAGTTTAACATGTTTTTTTAATGATTTTTCACGGTGCCCACCCACATCCATTGTATGACCAAAAGGGTGGTAGAGCAATTATCAGACTTTCTCAAAAGTGCTAGTTTTGTCAATGTTTTGATCTGAACCATTGTATATGATCATAAGTAACCTTAAAATAGGGCTAAACATGCATTTTGCCTTTACTACTCCTCTAACTATTTTTCTTTCATGCCAGAAACCTAAATTAATACACCCACAACGTTTAACACGTATTGTTGGTTCTAATGTATACCAAAAATGCTAATGCTGAACTACTTTGTTTTACCGGCACAGCACTCATCGAGAACCGCTGATCCAAACAACTCCATACTGTAGGCAACACTGCATGTCCTAGGGTACTGAGCAATATAGTACCTGCCGAATGTCAAATTCATACATTGTCCTGTCCTCGAGATAATCGTGCCCCAGGGAGACGGAGAGAGACGCTGCTTGTAGCATTACAGTGAGATAAGCTGCATTTTTCAGAAGTCAAGTCAGGATACAAAGACAGTTTCATGTCATGTTTTACTGTACTGAAACAAGAAAATATGCTTTATTGTCATGCATAGTTTTCTCTCAGGTCTTGACTATTCTAAAACGTACATTCAAATGACCTCAGAAAGATCTTGGGATCCAAACCCAAACTGTTGCTACGCAACTGCAGAACAAAGCACCCTGACATACTCGTGTATCTCATAGACACTGACAACACAACCATCCAGAACCTCCAGGGAATCCATTTAAAGAAGGCTCCGTTGTTATCTCCAACCTGTCCTCCTGCACTCCCTCACCTGTGGGTTCATGAGAATGTCACTCATGAAATTGTCAGTGTGATCAGTGTCAGGGGGAGTAATGAAGTCAAGCCGATGCAGTAGATGTCTGAGACCGGCTTGTCAGGTTGTGTCAGAAGATGTCTGAGGCCGGTCTGTCAGGTTGTATCAGTAGATGTCTGAAGCCAGTCTGTCAGGTTGTCTCAGTAGATGTCTGAAGCCGGTCTGTCAGGCTGTGTGGGGATTTGATTCTGCTCTGCGGAGTCAGACGCTTGTCAGCGACTTGCTGGTGGGTTGAGAGAGGCAGGGGTCCAATCAGATCAAACATTAACAACTCAGAAGCCACTCAAAACGGAGACATCCAACAGAGATGAATCTCTCCACCCAGCATGCTCTCGCTGTGTCTGGGTACGGGAAAGTTTAGACTTGAACATTGCACGTCTCCCTATGCCCCTGCTCACATATCTTACAGTACTTTTCCACCTTTTTCACATTCGACAGGAAGATACACATAGTTCAGGTTGGAGATCAATTGACAGCACAGGTGTGCTTTCGCATGCTTTCAGTAAGTAAGTCTGATGACACAAAAAATATATTTCTGGAATTCAGATTCAGATTCCTTTATCGTTCCATCCTTCGTACAGGGGAGTAAAATTATTGGGTTCCGGCTCCTCAACCTCATAGCAACAACATAAATAGCAACACAAGATAGTGACAGTAAAGACACTATAATACAAGATAATAGTAATAACAACAATGGCTACAATAGTAATAAAACCAGTGTGCATTCTCGGGAATAGTAAGAGAATGTTTTGACACTAGGCAATATTCTAAATGACTAGTGTACAGAAGTTGTAGTCACAAGATAGCCTTTCGATAGGGCTGGAATGCTTTAACAAGGTTAGGATTGCGAGAGCCTGCTGTGTCAGGGCAGAGATAAATCCATTAGCTGTTTCCCAGAAGCTTAGGCTATATGCAACATAACTATGGTGATGTTTATATTATTGATCTGATGTGCTGTTGTTTATGTCTACATACTCTTATTTATTTTTATTCATGCACTCTCTGTGTTCATATGAGGGAGGCACCATAGATAAAAGGCGGTGTTGCAAGCAGTGTTGTTTGCATTCTAAACAGTGTCTTATGCTCTCCAGGCCTGAACTTAACTTGACCCATTGAGTACTGTTTATTGTAGTTCTGTGCTGCAGACAGAAATTGCATTAATATTATGCTCATACTGTCCTCCCATGGCACACTCAGGCTCAGCTGTTCTTTCTAGCTATTGGAAAATGTATTATTCATATTTTTTATTATTGTTATTTTTGTTATTTTTTAGTACAAAAGTAATACAATGTGCAGCAAAGATACGGCACTAATGATATAGTATATATTGCATAACAATGCATAATACAAGCATGGTAGCATTTTGAGATTATAGTAGGATACTAAGCAAGACAGAAGCCTTGCCTTTGCTCAGCCCTGTACCAGAAGAACAGCCTAATTGCCTTGAGAGAGACCTCACTCTTCCTCTCTCTCTCTCTCTCTCTCTCTCTCTCTCTCTTTCTCTCTCTCTCTAGGTGGGCAGCTCTCCAGCATGCATGCGGGCTCTGACCAAGATGCTGTACTGCCCCTACTGCCAGGCAATGCCTGCCGTCAAGCCCTGTCAGAACTACTGCCTCAACGTCATGAAGGGCTGCCTGGCCAACCAAGCTGACCTGGACCCTGAGTGGAACCAGTACATAGGTAAGACTTCTCTGGCATGGAAGGACCGGAGAACAGCGCACCATGTTTTGTGTTTTAATTGGTGCGGGATGAAATGGCATACATGTCCAGTACTTTGTACAGTAAATCTTTCATGTTTTGACAGTATCAGTTTGATTGACACCGCATGGGCATTTAGCTGAAAGGGAGTGTTTCTCTCATTTCATGGTGGATGAAAGGGCTTTGTTCATGGGAAGCTGGTCCTCCGCTGTGTTAAATGGGGACTTGGAGTAGGGCAGCAACACGCAGCTGGGAAAGTTGGGCGTTGTGAGGAGCACACAGAGAGAGAGAGAGAGAGAGAGAGAGAGAGAGAAAGAGAGAGAGAGAGAGAGAGAACTAACAATATCAATATAACATCACATTTATTTATTCATTAGAATGCCTCATTCAGATCCCTTATTTAGTCAGGAGAGCTGGGTTGAACTACAGTGGGGAGGGTAGCAGCAGGCTGCACTTTAGAGACACACAACAAGCCTGCTGTCAAAAACAAGCAGTTGAAATTGGGCCACAGCTCTCTGGATAGTTGCTCCATGTCAGAACAGCAGAGGTCCCATGTAAAGCACAGCACTGTCGGATGTTTGTGGAGCTGTGTGACGTCTCTCAGACTGATATGGTTGGAGTATACTGTAAGAACCTTTGTTTTGGTGGGGAAAAAGTAGAGATGATTTGCAGTACATTCTCACATACTGCGTCTGCATTGAAATCAGTTTTGTACTTTGTAATCCTTCAGAACGGAACTTGATGAGGGAAAAGTTAACCCATGAGTGCAGAATACAGAAGATCATCTTTGATTACTACTCCTCAAATTTGATAATTGGGTCTTTGATAATTGGGTCTTTGTGGCATTAATCGTTGATCAAGCCATTTGAAACGTTCATTCTCTCCCCACCAGACTTCTCCTTTCTCTAAATTGGATAATTGTTCCCAGGATGTGGACTAAGTGTCATTTTTATATCTTTTGGCTGTCTGACATTTCATATTCATTATATGCTGAAAGATTTTCAATTACAGTACTGTAGCTCAAGGTCCAACCACAAAGAAATATTGATTTGGTTCTCGGGGGCTACAGTTGTAAGCGTGTATCGGCCAGTGAGATGACCCCTGTGTATCTCACTGCTCTCTATGTAGTGAGGAGGAGGAAAACTCTAATCGCTCCTCGGCTGGGTCCTTCTCACACCATGTTGCTAGTACTACAGCTGCATCTTTCTCACACGAGGCTTTGGGTCAATGCCTCATAGAGTATGGCAGGCCTCTGCTCATATCAGTGAGTGTGCATGGTCCCGTACTCTAACCAGTGCAGCACAAGGTCAATATACAGACTTTTCAAAATATTTTTCAGAAATTAAGCAATTTGATTTAACTCAGGTATATGTATGAGCTCCCCAAGCTATTTCAGCTGTGTGGTGCTGAATGGAGTAATCAGTCACTGGAAGACAGAGTGAAACAGAACACAAAAGCCTGTTAGGCCGACATGGAAGTGGCACCAGAGCTTAAGATATGCATCTTGATTCCTGAGGCATTTATCTAGACCAACAGCACATCTCTGCTCCAGTGACCAGATACCGGGGAGGTGAAAAGCTTATTCAACCCAGGAGCAAGGAATCTTTTACAGCTGGAAGCTGAGCTCTCTATAGCAATGATTTTTCCCCCAGCACCTCTTCACTGCACCCTATCACCAGCAGGGAAGAACCCTCTCTGACATGCTGCTTTTGAACTTCTGACAGAACCTGAACAAAAAAAAGCATCAGTTCACATTAGCCTCACTCTGACCTTCATTTATCCTCCTGCGAGTGTACGTGGGGCAAAGGGACTCCAGTGGCACTGCCAAAAGCAGGCTAAAACAGATGTTCATTCAATGCAGCTGTGGCTCCCATTCATTCTGCAGAAATATGAAATGCTGCATAACATCCATCTCCGCTTAGAATAGCCGCGTGCCAATTCTGAGCTTCCGTTTCTGCACAACTGAAGACAGAAAAGCAGGAAAGGCTGTATAAAGCTCACATTATACTGGTGGATGTGTGGATGTTCTGGCTGGTCTCTTCAAGGAATTATGCTATTTAGGAATACACAGATTAGGCGTGGCAGATGCACAGTGAATGATGGGACTATTTGAATGTTTTGCGCCCACAATGAATCTGTGTGTTACTGTACATGTGGATATTAAAGGGACCGTACTAGTCCTTATGGCCAAGCATCTCACTTGATACAGCCCTGATATCCCTGCTAGTTTGTTTTATAATATATTTTAGGTGGCGAGACCAGCAAGTCTGCACATTTATGTGCCCTAGGCAGGGAGATGTAAATGGGATGAGCGAATAAAATATGTCTGAGATTAGATATTTCACTTAGAAGAAAATGTGAAATGTTCTATGATCCTTGAAGAATTCAAGGCCCAAAGTCACGCTTAAATAAGTTGTTTTCTTGCCATTATTTTAAAGGTAGAGGAAAAGTACTGCACCTGTGGAGATGAATTAAGCCTATAGTATTATAGTGGCATGCTCATAATCAACATTATAGATGTTTTTGTCACTACTGTTCATACGTGTCTAGTATTTTAATGAAATTCAAAAAATAGCAGATGGGTTTATATGCAAATCCATCTCTGTTAAGCAGTTAAGGACTTTTGTCTCACTGCTCCTCATAGGTATTCATGTAATTAAAGACTGGACGAATCAAATCATGGGCTATATTGGTTCGACTGAGTAGCCAGTGCCTAATCCATTTGCTCCCATTGGTGGACAAACCCTTCGTGACCCCCCCCCCCCCCCCCTCTCCCTGCACCAAACAACCAGAATCCCTCTGGTTATTAAGGAAGCAGGTGGCAGACATCATCCTTTATTAAATCTGCATTCTGTATCCATTCCAGGAATCAAATGAGGACATTCATGTGAATTAGAGAAATGTATATAATGTATATTTAATATTGTATTCAATTTCATACTAGTAAAGAATAACATTTACTAAGGCAATGGAAAGTTGGATTAGATATCAGGCCTCACAGCGGGTGTGCTTTGAAGAGTTACATCAGCTGAGGCTTTGTTACTGATGAACAGCTGTCAGTCCACACCTGAGAACTCCCCACTGAACATCATCACACTTTATTGGTCAAAACCTTCAGGGATTTATCCACGCTATGCACTTCGCATTTATCAGATTTTGACCTGGCAGTTGGTAATATACAGTATGTTATTTACAGATCTTGAGGCATCTTTTAGTGTTTTAAGATGGAGAAATATCCTTTTCATTGAAGGATGTTTTGAAGTGTCCTATTTGTTAGAAGCAGTTTTTGGAGAGGTTGTGTATTGGGCTGTCTGGGAGAATGAATTTCTGGATCAGCTTATGGTTTCTAGAACATCACTCACATGCTGTGGTGATGAATATGGCCTCCTCTATTTTACACCCCTCATGTCATTATCATTTTTTGTGTTGACAAGTGGTTGACAGCAATGATTGAAACCCATTTCCTTTCCTTTCTTTCCCGCAATGCACATGGCAGGACTATCAATGTGCTAATCCTCTAGAAACAATTTAAAACGTGTACTACGTGGCCAGGCTACTGCTTGATGTGCCTGAACTTCGCCTCGTTGCTGTCCGGAGTTGTGTTGTTCTCTCTGGAGGGTCGTGTCACCACACTGGAAGTGATCAGCATTGATTTTATCCGCTCATTCCTTTTTAATTGCGTGATTTGTTTCACAGGGTAACTGGAGCTGGCCACAACCACACAATTCATGAAAAGCCAAACCAACAACATTTCCTGTCCTTTGCAAAGATTTCCTCATGAATAAAATATAGGCAGGAAAAAAACACCTCCTACAAGGGGCCTCCATGGCTGAAAATCAGACTTCACAACTCGGCCAGAATATCTCTGAAGGGAGTAGACAAAGTCATCAGTTTGTTCATTCATTTTGAGTCTACAATATACATTTGTATGTAAACATGGATGTAATCAAGTAATACTTACTCTCAACAGCTCACCATCTAATGGAACCAGCCAAGAGGGACTTTCACACCGGGGTCTATATTCCGCCACATCTGTCTCTGTCTCTTGGAAAATAGGAACCTATACACCCATGACCAACTTGCGTGCTCGCTATCTGTAAATATTGTGGCTTTGACGTGCCTTAGAAATATAGCCCTGAGTCAGTTATGATCAGAGATGAAGCTGTCTGAATCACAATAGCACCTGATACAGACTTGCTTCTCTCTGTCTCCAATGCCACATCTGTTCCACAAAATGAAAAAGAAATAGATGTGCTGCCTCTGAGAGATGAGTGTTTTGATTTAAGCGCAGTTTATCCAGGACAAATAGAGAGAGTTTCGAGTATCTATGATGCACAAAGGTCTCTTGGCATGGCACAGCACCTGCATATCAAGTCTGCAGTGACAATACATACTGTATGTGCATTTCGAGATGTGCTCCATGCTTTCTACAATTACCTGAGGGGTGTCTTTATACAGCCACACAGTGATCACACACATTACATACAATGAGCGACGACTCAGCACATACACACACATGCAACTTTCGGTGGTCGCTGGTGGAAGATTACTTATTTGTATTGACACCCTGTGTCCATGTGTGCATGTGTAGTGAAACAGGCCACCGCGATTAGTCAGAGCAAATAGCCATTCTAAATCCGTTTAACCAAGTCCATATGCTCAGTCAGGGACAGGACTGAAGAGCATCTGTTCTTCTGCATGTTTTTCGTATTGGGTTCTTTGGGAGGAAACCTTTGCAGACACGGGGAGAACATGCAAACTCAGCACAGAAAGACCCGGAGACCCTCTTGCTGTGAGGCGACAGTACGAGGTACTGCGCCACCACAGGTGAGTGATTTCGGGGTTCAGTGTCTTGCTCAAGGATACTTCAGCACAATGCCGGGAGCTGGGATCAAACCGGGGACCTTGCGCTCTACCTCCCGAGCTACGTGCCGCCCTCCACTTCTTAGCAATGTGTTGGATTGAGATCTCACTCTTACCACTGAAAGAATGTCACGATAGGTTGACCTGCAATCCCATTAAGTGTCTAAGTATAAAACATGTGAATGTGCTGGGATTGGGAGTCAGAGAATCTGCTGGGCCGGGGTCCCCAGGACCGGACTCAGGCCAGGAGCCAGAGGTCTGCTTGTGAAGCCGGGATCGAAACTCTGCAATGTAGAAAGAGTGGGGTGGGGAAGGGGGGTCTTACCACCCACAGCTAAGAGAATGGAAGAATTAATAGAAACTGTAGATCCTTTTATATGCCTCATCTGATCGGGCGTCATTGTTCTCAAATCCCTCTGTGGTCCTTCTCTGGCGCAATGTAGCATAGAAATTAGCGTAAGTATCAAACTGTATCTGTCCTGCACATTCTGTCCTGCACATTAGCTTATTTGTTTTTCTCCCATCCCTGAATCAGTGAAGTCTGAATTTCCATGCTTGGTGTGCAAGCCGTCAAACAGGGCTAATTTAGCAATGTCCTCTCTCGTAGTTATTTCAGCCCACCTCAGGAACCTGGGCTAAATGGATTTATAATGGCTGTTTGCTCTGACTAATCTCTCTGGCCTGTTTCACCACCTCTGTTGCCTGTTTCACCACCATGGACACAGGGCTAAGCAAATATAAATAAGTAATCTTATATCCTTTGTGATATGTGACCACAGTTGATGGAATGTGAGGAGGCCGTTAATGTCCCCATTGGTGAAAAAGGGTTGGATGGTCCCGGCTGTTAGGAGAAATGGCCTTATTTAATGAGCCCTGCATGACTAGAACACAATCCCAAACACATTAGGACTACATCCCTTATGGACTATAGGCCCAGCCTGTGAAATAAACTGTGACAATCTGACCAGATTGAAGTCAGACGTTCCTGAAAAACAACATTGTGGATAACACTAGTGAAGTATTGCAACAGTGAGGGAAAAATGTTGTTAAAACGTGACCCTAGTCTAGACTTTCGGCTAATCATAACTAAATACGATTCAATTTGACTTGATATCTCAAAATACAATGAGAGGAAGTGATCAACCGGACATCTATACAGTGTCACTCCTGCTGCTGTTGAAAAAAAAAAAAAAAAGTCAAAAAACATATTTTCATTGCATCAGCCGCCTCACTTCCATTTCCTTGTCCCTGTCGGTGCAGTGCAGCTGGCAAGGCTGTGTCGAGATCGCTCTGGGTTTTGTGGTGATGATGTGTTCCAAAACACAGCAGCTTTAAGAGAAGCAAATGGATGTTGACTGGAAGGAAGGATTTCCTCAACATATTTGTGGATAAAATAGTTGAAACTCCCCTGTCAACGTGCATTAGAGGTCTGTGGACAGATGTTTAGTAAAAAGAGAACTGGAGCCCGACGACATCCGCAACCCCATTAGTAATGGGATCTGCTGGCGAATGGCTCATTATTGAATTCTGCTGCTGGGTTTCATTAGCACTAAGGCATCGCACAATCAGTGTTGCCCTAGAGAGCATAAGGTTTCCTATCTAAAAACACATGCACAGTGTATACCACCATGCCAGGCTATTACAAGCATACTGATTATTGGATTGAGGAACATAAATGGGACAAAATGACTCAACCTGACAGTGTTTCTTGGTTTGTTTTCAAGCTTTGCAAATTCAAAGTATTTTGTTTGCTGCTCTGTTATTTGTAAGAAGAGTAACTTGACACACACACATACCTTCAATCCTATTCCAGTCAAAGTACAGTAGCTATGGGGGATAACGCTGAAGTGTAGTTTGTGGTGATGCATAGTTGAAGGTATTTACTTCTTTCGGCTGCATTGGCCAGGTGAGAGATGCCATGTTTTAAATATTCGGTCCAAGACCAGTGCCAGTTTGGAAGGGCTAAAAGAAGTTTAAACATTTCTGGACACATACTTTCTTGGATTGTGCAAGGTGTAGACGTTTTGAAATGTGAAGATTTCATGGAGCATTCTTTTTCACCGTGGCACAGTTTCAGTAGATTCTATGCACCACAACAACTTAGCAAAAGCAACTGAGCTCTGTAGGCCTACAAGTTTGCCACCATTCTCCCCGGAGAATGCAGGGATTACTGCTATCCACAAGGGGCATTATTTTTGTCATACTGCTAGGGAGGATGTCTTTCAAGCACATTGTTTTTATCTGTGAATTAAATATTCATGGGGTGTGCTTTAAAAGAGCCTATATCCCCAGTGTTCTCCATAGATTAAAGGAAACCTGTGTCAGACCTGCACAGCTCTGCCGCTCGCTGTCTTGGGGCTGCCAGGGGCACCAGCAGCTGGGTTCAGAGCAGAAGATGCAGTGGGAGCTGTTCACAGACTGTCTCCCAGTCACACTGGTACCAAACCACTGCTAATCCAGTTTTGTTGCCTGCTGTATGTATTATTGTGTTTAACAATATTTGTATAGTCAGAGCATGGACTCTGTTTTCTCTATGTTGGATTCCTCTTAACAAGTCTCATTACATTACATTACAGTCATTTAGCAGACGTTTTTATCCAAAGCGACTAACAATAATTGCATTTAACGTAGGAAAAGCCAATGTACTATTACTTGCCAGAACTCACAAGTGCATCTTGTTTCTAAAACAAGTGACTAAGAACGTAATCTAGTGCTGAAGGCAAAGTGCAAGAATAGCAATCTAAAATACAGTGTAATACAATAAAATACAATACAATAAGTGCTTAGGAGGGAGGATTGTTGGAGTACTTTTTGAAGAGATGAGTTTTGAGCCTGCGACGAAAGATGGGCAGCAACTCTGCTGTCCTGACATCAGTGGACAGTTCATTCCACCATTGCGGGGCCAGGACAGAGAAGAACCGTGACCGTGTCGATCGACCACAGGTGCCTCGGAGTGACGGGGCAACCAGTCGCCCTGAGGTAGCAGAGCGTAGCGTTCGGGAGAGGGTGTAGGGTTTGACCATGGCCTGGAGGTAGGAGGGGGCTGTTCCTTTCATTGCCCTGTAGGCTAGCGACAGAGTTTTAAACTGGATGCGAGCTGCTACAGGGAGCCAGTGTAGAGAACGGAGAAGGGAAGTTGTGTGGGAGAACTTGGGGTGGTTGAACACCAGGCAAGTAGCAGCTTTCTGGACAAGTTCCAGCGGTTTAATGGCTGATGCCGGGGCCCCAGCGAGGAGGGAGTTGCAGTAGTCCAGGCGGGAGATGACCAGGGTCTGGATGAATACCTGTGCCGTTTCATCAGTGAGGAAAGGGCGAATCATCCTGATGTTGTAGAGCATGAATCTACAGGAGCGTGTGACAGATGTGACATGTGCGGAAAACGACAGTTGGTCATCCAGGGTCACACCCAGATTCCTCGCAGTCCGAGTCGGGGTCACCACTGTGTCTTCAATGGTGATGGCCAGGTCCCGGTGTGGGCAGCCCTTCCCCGGGAGGAACAGCAGCTCAGTCTTGTCCAGATTGAGCTTGAGGTGATGTGTCGTCATCCACTCCGAGATGTCAGCCAAGCACCCAGCTATGCGTGTCTCCACTTGTGTATCAGAAGGGGGAAATGACAGGACCAGTTTGGTGTCATCGGCATAGCAGTGATAGGAGAAGCCATGCGAGCCAATGACAGAGCCCGGAGATGTAGTGTAGAGGGAAAACAGGAGAGGACCCAGGACAGACCCTTGTGGAACCCCCGTAGTCAGACTACGCAGTTCCGACATCGACCCTCTCCGGTGAGGTTGGTGCACGGAGCGTTGAGGAGGGGAAGAGGATCTGATATCGTTCACTTTCTTGTCAAAGAAGTTGGCGAAATCATCAGGGAGAAGGGAGGAGTTGGGAGTAGGAGATGGGGGCTGGAGTAGTGAAGGGAAGGTTTCAGAGAGTTTTTTACGATTGGAAGCAGAGGTTAGGATTTTAGAGCGGACGAAAGCAGCTTTAGCAGCAGACAGGGAGGAGGAGAAAATTAATAGGAAGTGTATACAGGAAAGTCCATACTGCTGGAGAGTATGTGTTTGGTAAAAGAAAATTACAAGTTTTTGGTTTAAGGTCTGAGAGAAAAGATTTAATTTCTGGATCTCGAAGTATCTCTCAGAGAATATTTATGTGAATGAATAAAAGACACAGACTTTTTAATTTGTTAGTGTGTGTGTGTGTGTGTGTGTGTGTGTGTGTGTGTGTGTGTGTGTGTGTGTGTGTGTGCATGTATGTGTGTGTGCGTGTGTGTGTGTGTGTGTGTGTATGTGTTCTCAAGGACTTTTTTATCAGGACAAATTGTGACCAAGGAACGAAATGCTTCTCCCCAGCCATTTTTTCACCGTGCCATATAGCACCATTAGTTGGCTGAGTGAACCGCAGATGAGCTATGCTTTACAGAATCCAAATTACACAAGAGCCATTTTTCATCCCGGGGATCTCTTCACAGGCTAAGAGCCATAGATGGGCCTTTTCACTCCCTTATTTGTCCTTGTCGACGGCAGGTTTGCTCGCTGATAGAGCCTCTATTTTGGTGGGCAGCAATCTATCTAAAAAGGCAGAACATGGGAGAATGACCATTTTCATGAATTTGTAATGTATCTCAATATATTATAAATATTATTTTATATTAAATTGAAATACCAGACCAAAAGAAAAAAAATGTTCAGGTTAATAAGGAGTATTTTTATATTGTCTTCAAGAAAGCACTGTATCCGCCCCATCATAATTTTCAGACACGCATCTTAACACATCAACAAGATGAATCTGTTTACAGTAGCTGTGTGGTGGTGATAACCAGTTCTCCTCCTGTTGGCCTGTGGCCTATCTTCTTTGCTAAAGTGGTGCAGGGAGCATTTTGGCCCACAGGAGAAGACCAGCCACAGTGGTCTGGACTCCATGCTCTCATCATAAATGAGTGTCATTAATTCTCCAAGTAGGTAGAGTAGAGTCTGCCACGTCTCTCCCTCTCCTTGAGGACAGAGCTGTACTGCCCTGGCCCGACTCGACCCAATCAGCATCGCCATCTCAGGTCCCTCCTTTTCACTCTAACTCATTCTCTCTCTCTCTGAATATTTTCACTCTTTCTCCTGTCTCTATGAATGTGTCTCTCTCTCTCTCTCTCTCTCTCTCTCTCTCTCTACTGTACATACAGTATATATATATATATATAATATCTGGGGACTGTGTGGGATGAGGTACTGTACTGTATACTTGGCTCCTTGTGTTTGTGGTGCCCACCTGATAAACATATCTTAGCCTAACATGGCTTGGGAAGATTTCCATCTGCCTTGATGATGATTGATGGCAACTCTGTTAACTCAGACATTTATTTTATTTATTTAACCTTTATTTATCCTTCAAGGTCTTATTTGCGGCGGTGCCCTGCTTACAAGCATTCATATGCATTTTTCAAAATCATGAAACAATACAGTACAAACACATCATACATTTTACACATTTAAGTTCTAGTTATGGCAACATTATTAAAATATGCACAAAGTTTGGCTTCAAATTATTAGTGAGACTAAGGCATACAGTTTGAACGTCCCTTGAAGCTCATTCCATTTTAGGAGCACAATAACTAATAGTGTTTTTTCCCAGCTCAGTTTTGACTCGAGGGACCGCAAGAACTTACCAATACCAAGACCTTGTCTGGTAATGAATAGAACGCTACTGTACAGTATGTGATGAGGGATGTCAGGTAATTAGGCAGTTTTTGTAAGATTGCTTTATAAACTTAGAAAGTGTTCTCCTGAATTCTCCTAGAGGTCAGGGACGGCCAACCGACTGCCTGATACAGGTTACAATGATGTGTTCTAAAACGATAACCAGCAATTAAAAGTGCTAAATGATAAACAGTGTTAAGCTGTTTCAAGGTGGTAGAGGCAACGTGCATATAGATGTCTTCATAGTCAAGTACTGACAGGAAAGTAGACTGTACTAAAAGCTTTGATACATTCTGCACCTTTGCTGTAAGTTCCTCCTACAGGGATAATTAAAGTTCATATCTATTTAAAGGTACATGTCGGAGGGAACTTGTACAAATACACAATACAACATACAGCCTTCTTTAAGCAGGTGTTCAAGAGTGTTTCAAGTCATGTCCTGAAGATCTTAAATATGTCTCTTCAAACAGGCATCTTCCCACATGCCTTAAAAACAGCTGTTGTAAAACTGCTACTAAAGAATCCCAACCTACTGTCGATGTTAATGCACTGAACAACTACAGGCCGATATCCAACCTCCAATTCATTAGTAAGGTACTTGAAAAGATTTTAGTACACATAAACTCCTTTGTCAAAGAAAACAAAATATCCTGGAAGGACTTCAATCAGGCTTGAGGACATACCACAGCACAGAAACTGCTCTCACTAAAATAATCAGCTATCTCAGACTAAACTCTGATTCAAATAAGGTCTCAATTCTTGTTCTATCAGACCTAAGTGCAGTGTTTCATACGATCGACCATGATATCAGTCATCTTGAAAGGCTGGTTGGTCTCTCTGACTGTGTTAAACTGGTTCAGAACATACGTACATGAAAGGGAGAAAGTTCTACGTCAGGCTTGGAGATCATGTGTCTAAAAACATGACACCCATTTGGGGTTGCACAAGGGAGCTGCCTTGGTCCATTACTATTCCCACTATACATGCTACCACTCGGGGATATCATTAGAGAGCACAATGTGTGTTTCCATAGTTATGCGGATGACACACAACTGTACATCTCTGCTGAACCAAATGATGCTGCAGCTATAAACTCCATTACTACCTATCTTATAGCAATAAATAAATGGATGAGCAATAACGTCTTAAAGCTAAACAAGGACAAAACTGAAATCCTACTCTTCTTCTTCGTATGGGTGAGATTGTTTTTTTCCTCTCCCCCCAGGCTCGGGGCCCAGGGGCTATCCTTTTACCAAATCCTTTTTTCGTCATCCACGACCGTCAGGCCACGCATACCATTGGGTGTCCGATATATCGGACAGTCCTGGATGACCTGGTCTGCGGTTTGTTCCTCAGCGCCACACTCGCACTTGCCAAGCCTATTTTCTGCCGCGAAACGGTTGTTTTCATCAATCTGTCTTGATGAATCGCTAGTTGTGCTTATATAGAGCATAGGCCTGTTGTGGTTTTCACATGCCATGATCTTTAGAAACGTCTTTCGAAACTAAAGAGCTTCCTCACTTGCTCCAGCACGCATTCGCACAGCGCGCAATCGTTGCTCCAGCACGCTGTGCGCATGCGTGCTGGAGCAAGTGAGGAAGCTATTTCGTGTCTAAAGACGTTTCTAAAGATCATATTACAGAGGCATGTGAAAAACAACACAACAGGCCTATGCTCTATGTAAGCACAACTAGCGATTCATCAAGACAGATTGATGAAAACAACCGTTTCGCGGCAGAAAATAGATTTTTAGAAACTGCATTCTAAGTGCCCCGACCACCGCCATTACATGGATATACTGGCTCGCGCTGGATTTTAAATTTCTTCTACATGCCTCCGAACTACACCAAAGTGATCTCGGTGAGTCAAACGTCTTATAATATGTCGTAAATAAGGTCCAGGTTGTCAAAAATGAGCATTGTCCTTTAAGCTAATAAATGAGACCAAATAAATGCTTTTACAGACTTTTTATTTCTTTATTAAAACAATGTCGGGATGTGTCATTATAAACAGCGTATTAGAATCCAGCAATTGCCTCTTCACATGTAGCCTATCTGCATTTATATCAAAGAATAATCACCAAAAGAATAATACTGCGTGCATAATCGATTTGACAACTGGACAATGGAATACGTTGCACAGCAAATATGCAGTAGGCCTATCCAACAGTTCGTTCATGGCTAGCAATGGTAGGCCTACAGCTATGGGATTAGCTCATGTTTGGGTTGCTGTCAAAGCTGTCACGCTTATGTTGCTATAGCTACAATTATCAGAACAATATGAATATTCACTTGAAAGTTTTCCATCCACCCATAACTGGATGAGGAATAAGCACCGCAAAACGATCAATTCTCACGCAAGCAGGAGCTAGGCTGTTCAGTGCATTTCTCTGATCCGGTTTCGACCCAGTCTCTAGAATACATGTTTTGGACGCGTTGCAGACAGTTTGCGCATCTGGCCACCAGGGGGGGCAGTGTCCCCCCTTGCCACAGCCAATCTGCGCGCCTGAGTGGGACGCAGGCATCTTGTCACGATGCGCAAGGCTTTGTTGATAGGCGGATCGATGAGGTGGGTGTGAGCGCTGCAGCACCACACCAGTGCGTAGTATTTGCTGGTCGAGTAGACCAGGGGGCTAGGGCTGCTGTACGCAGTGTTTTTGTGCCGACACCCCAGCCTGATCGGACCAGTTGCCTCCTACTGATCGGCCCTAAAACAAAAAGAGACATGCTGTCATCTTCGATTAAACCTGAGATTACAAGTCTTGGTGTTATCCTAGATTCAAATGTAAGCTTCAAATCTCATACTAAAAGGTGACAAAAACTTTATTTTTCCACCTTAGAAACATACAGTATGACCATTTATAAAACAAATGCAAAAAAACTGAGCTTGACTACTAACCAAAACCAAGCGGATTCCATTCCATTCCATTTGGCATGTGAAGTCGTGATTTACGAGATACTACACACAGTTTTAGCTGGAACGCCCCTCTCGACTTGATTTCTCCACTCGTGAACTCGTACCACTCAGCCCTACCCCCAGTTCGCTCTGGAAGTCGTGAACAAGATGGCAGCCCCCAGCATAACTAAGTTAAGCTTTAGTAATACTCTTTTATTAGCTTTGCTGTCTTTGTGTCTCATTAAATCAATAGTACACACAGTATTCCCCAACTGTTATCTGAGTTCGCAACCTCCTTTTTATGTGCAAAATACCACGTAGTGCATTGTTATCTACTGGTTTGTCAAACAAAGCTAGCTAACGTCCACCTTTGTTCTGAGCTGTTGTTGTTGTCTACTGTAACATGGTTACCTCGTGGGTGACGTCATTCTCCGTCTTCTCCCACCTCCCATCCCACCACTACCCTGACAAATGGAATGCAGCATTAGTCCAGCCTTAGCTGCTCTGCACTGGCTTCTGGTAACATTTAGAGTTGATTTTAAGGTCCTCCTACTTATATATAAAGCCCTTAATGGGCGAGGACCAAGCTACATTCTTAACTCCCTTGTCAACTACGTGCCTTTAAGAACACTGCGATCATCCACTGCTGGCTTACTAGAAGTTCCCAGCAACAGTCAGAAGAAGATCAGGAGTGCAGCCTTTGTCTGTTATGCCCAAAAGCTATGGAACACAATACTGTACCTATACAGTAGATATCAGCGAAGCCAGTTTGCTAAATACTTTTAAAAGAAATCTAAAAACGTATCTCTTCACTTTAGCTTTTGACTTGCTTCTTTTACACTTGCTTGCTACTGCATTTCTTTTAAAATGTAATCTCTCTAGTACAATATTTTATTTAATTGCATTTATCAAATAATTAATGATAAAACAGTTATTTGGAATATTTCTATTTGTGTATTAGGAAAGTCTGGTCTAGTGGTACGAGGATTGGATCCTCATCCACAATTTTTAACCTAGGTTTAGCTGGAACCTGGAGATACTGTACCCCAACAGGTGTTATCTTGAAGGTACGAATCACTGCAGGAATTATCAAGAGTCAAGAGGCCTGAAGTAGGCATTGGTCTACTAAGAGTTACTGTGTACAGTAGCTAATACAAACGTTTGCAATATGGTTCACAAGGGCATAGAATGGACTCTTAATTACACATCTCAAAAACTGATAATTGGGTTTTATGACACAAGACGTTTCATACAAATTTGTGGGATTTGCAATATTGTATTGGGTAAGCTTTTCAAAATGTATTTTAGTGATTTATTCTTTTTTTCTTCTTTTATTCTGTTTTATCTTCTTCTTACCATCTTCTTATTTCCCCTGCTTTTTGTTTTGTTTTTATGTGAAGCATGTTAATTCTCTGTTGTAAAGCACTTTATTTGTACGAAAGGTGCTACACAAATAACGTTTTATTATTATTATTATTATTATTATTATTATTATTATTATTGTTGTTATACAGAATGGAGTGCAGTGAGTGTATATACAGTATGAGTGTAATGTTGTTTTTTTTGCAATGTACAATGTGTGTGCTGTTGTGATATGTACATTATGTATGTACAGTACAGTCAGCGGTTGTGTGCAAGTAGTGCATAGGGGATAGAGGAGGAAGGAAGGAGGAAACAGGCCTTATAGATGAGGCTGGGGTCCGTGGGGAAGAATCTGTTTTTGTGGTGTGAAGTCTTGGTCCTGATGGACCGCAGTCTCCTGCCGGAGGGTAGTGGGTGAAAGAGATTGTGACCAGGGTGGGAGGGGTCAGCCGCAATCTTTCTAGCCCACTTCAGGGCCCTGGAGGCGTGCCGGACCTGGAGGGATGGCAGATTGCAGCCGATCACCCTCTCAGCAGAGCGGATGATGCACTGCAGTCTGGCCTTGTCTTTTGCTGTAGTGGCGGAGTACCAGGTGGTGATGGAGGAAGTGAGGATAGACTCAATGATGGAGGTGTAGGAGAGTACCATCATTGCCTTTGGCAGGTTGAATTTCTTCAGCTTCCTCAGGAAGTACATTCTCTGCTGTGTCTTCTTGGTGAGGGAGCTGATGTTCAGGTCCCACTTGAGGTCCCGGGAGATGCTGGTGCCCAGGAAGCCAACAGAGTCGACTAGGGAGTCATTCAGAGTGATGGTGGGGGGGGCCGGGTTCTTTCTGAAATCTCCCAACATCTCCACTATCTTGAGAGCGTTGAGCTCCAGGTTGTTCTGGCCGCACCAGGACAGCGGCTTGTCAATCTCCCACCTGTAGGCAGACTCGTCACCCTCAGAGAGATGAGTCCGATGAGGGTGGTGTCATCCTTCTTCAGGAGCTTGACAGACTAGTGGCTGGAGGTGCAGCTGTTCGTGTACAGAGAGAAGAGTACAGGTGAAAGGATGCAGCCTGGGGGGAACCTGTGCTGATGGTCCTGGAGTCAGAGACGTGTTTACCCAGCTTCACGTGCTGCTTCCTGTCAGACTGGAAGGAAGCAGCACAAAAAGTGAATTGAATAGAGTCAGTAACAATACATGTGTTCTATTCGAGAGATAGCTTGCAAACCACTGGCAGTGTTCTGATCAGCGGGCAGCAGTTGTATTCAACAGTGTTTATTGTTCATCTTTGACTTCTGATGCTCTTGGTCTCTTTATAGGCAAGATTACCTGAGGCACTTTGGATTGCTTTTTTCACAGTCAGCCGGTACTATTGTCAGATTTAGACTTTTCTCATTGATGAAAAGACTACACACCATCAGCAAGAGCATATGGATCATACAACTAACGTTGTACGTGATGCTCTATCTGAGGACGACCATGTCACCATGTCATAGGAATCAAAGGTTGTATAAAATAGACGTTTTTTTGTACGGTTTGTTGCCTCATCTATCCAGTTCAATGTCATTATCTGTCAGTAACATGAACCAGCCTAGCCTGTTCCTCTGGCTGCGATGGAACCACTGGAAACCCAGTCTGTCCCTGGACCCTGACCTCCTCAGTCTGCTCAGGGAAATCTGACCAAGCATCGCAGCCCATCTGCAGCCCCGGGGTAAACAATCAAGAGGCGCTCCTCAAAGGCTGAGCCGCCCGCAGATATGACGGGGAGCGAAATAGCACCGGAGCTGAGAGAGTGAACACCAGCTCCTCTCATGTACCATTAGTGATCTCAGGTCCCCCGAGGACGGCAGACTGGGCACCCATCCACACTCACACATCATGAAAACGGTGTGAGTATCACAAGGCTCTTGTAATCTAAGAAATCTTCAAAGCCTCTTTTGTTTTTTAATCTAAAAGTAAACAGTGTTTTTTCCCCAATAAAATGTTGCCAACTAAAAATGTCCCCTTTAATCATCCACAAATGTGTCTACCATCAGAACATGGTTATGAGTAGGCACTTTTAAACATCGCCATTTAAGTGATGAAGTCTGGTGCTTGAACAGAGAATGAATGCGGTGTTAAAAATAAAAATGAATTTACGAGTGGCCGATGTTTTCTCATGCCCTAAACGCAGTGATGACTCTGATGAGCTGGGCGGTAATGACAGAGTCATTAGAGAAGCCGGACGGTGAGGTCTGTACCTGGGAGGTCTCTTGATGGACGGACGCTACGCTGGGCAGGGCCCAGAAGCTCTGCCTGACAGGCAGCCTACCTACAGTACTGCACAGGCCTGGTTGTGGTCCCCTAAGGGACCGGTACGCTACCTGTCTGTGTGTCCCTGTGGCACAGACCTCACACTCCACACTGCCATTACACAGACGGTCCCAAATTATGAATATCCCCTCCAAGGTAGAACAGACAGGACAATAACAATCAACCCCTGCAGCTTGTAAAGTGCCAATCTGGACGGCTGCGTGATCTAAGAGGGCGAGCAGAAGCTCCACCTCTTCTGTACTGCGCAGGGGGGGTAGCGACAGCTTGTATTTATATGTTTCTGTGATGTGCAGTGAATATTTATTTTTTAACCTGCCGCCATTGATCTTTCATTGAAATACAGTGTGAATTTTATAACTCCATGATAAGGGTACGTTGACTGAAACATGTAAGTCCCATGTTGTAATGATATGCTGTATTCTTCTCCTGTGTGCAGATGTGGCCGTATGGTTCCAGTCCATACAGGGATTTCATTAATGACCTCATAGCATCCTCACACCCCCAGATGTAAATAAGACCTCAAAGTGCTTCGCTTTTAGGAATTATATTAAATCATCCGCCTTATTCATTTTGGTCTGTGTAACAAAATTATATTGACTCTATATTACACTCAGTTGATCTACATAGAAATTGAATTTACCCCCAGTATTCATGCTGTAATTATGGGTTGTAATGGTGAAATTGCATGGTGAAAGGCTAGAGGGTAGCACAAAGACAATCGCATTCTGCTTCCACATTAGGGTATGACAGTAAATGATAAATGTTGTGAAAATAAAAAATTATACGTTTAATGAGACAATATGTGACTTGTAAACAATCCCTCTGACTGTCTCCTTTGCACCTTTGCACATGACCGCTGACTGTAGTGTACGGTGCATAGGCTCGCACTGCACACATATATTACAACAGCACACACATTGTATACATAAAAACAACACACACTCTAACACTCTGTACATATACTCTATATACATTCAGCGCACACCATTTTGTGTATTGTATTTTGTATTTTGCTCTGCTCATTTGCACTGTCCTGTCTTTGCACTGTCCCATCTTGTCCTTGCACCCTGTCTAATGTTGTCTCCATCAGTGTTATGCACCAATTGACCAAAGCAAATTCCTAGTATGTAAAACTACCATGGCAAATAAAATTCTGATTCTAAAATTGATTCTGATTCTTCACCCATTCGGGTGCATGAGTCTACATGTTGAACCAAAGGCTTAGAATGTGTGATCAGAAAGGTCTGATCTGCTGTCTTCTTTGAATGCTCTTTGGGTATCAGAGTCCTCTCTCTCAATTTCTCTCTCGCCCCTCATCTCTCTCTCTCTTTCTGTCTCTCTCTCTCTCTCTCTCTCTCTCTCTCTCTCTTGCTCTCTCTCTCTCTCTCTCTCTCTCGCTCTCTTCCTCTCTCTCTCTCTCTCTCTCTCTCTCTCTTTCTCTCTCTCTCTCCATCCCTCTACCTCTCCTCACTATTGTGACAGATGCCATGCTGCTAGTGGCACAGAGGCTGGAGGGACCTTTCAACATTGAGTCTGTCATGGAGCCTATTGATGTGAAGATTTCAGAGGCCATCATGAATATGCAGGACAACAGCGTCCAGATCTCCTACAGGGTATGTCAACGGGGCCGATTCCCCGAGCCAGCACCTTGTCTTCACTCCAATAAGAGTCTTATTTTAAAGTCGCAGAGTTAACTGTTTTTTAAGGCTCTTAAGTAAAAGCATTTTTGCACTCTGTGCTGTCACCAACTGGATTGTGCCTTAGGTGTGTATTGCAACACTTTGTAATTATATATCCATTTTTAGGTCTTTGTATTTGAATTACATGTTTCTCTTTGGTCAGATAATCTTAGTTCAACTAACAGTAGTTAATGTGTTTCCTGTGTTTTACTGCACTTTCCTTCGGCCACAAAATTGTAGTCACAGCTTGAAAAAAAAAAAGGTGGTTGTGAGGAGATTCTTCTGCCTACACAGTGTTGCCTGCGTTGGTTCCAGGCTAAACTCTCTGCTGGCTTTCTAATGGTACACATGCTGTTCTGTTTATCTTTAAAGTATACGTGGTGCATTCTCTATAATCCCTTAAAAACTTAACTCCATGATCTTATATAAGGCTGGTCACGCCTCAGTTGAAGACCCTATCTGCGTGGTCAGATCAATGTGACTTTGAGCACTGTCATGTTGGTAATATGGGGGGTGAATGATCCACATGGCCTTAACAAAACATTGTGTTTTTTCTCTTTTCCACATCCCAAGTAATTCTAGCTTCTCTCGTCGGCCGACAGTTGAGACCCATCTCTGTGTAATTGCAGGTTTTCCAAGGCTGTGGGCAGCCAAAGCCCTCAGGGATGGGCAGGTCTGCCCGGGGCGTTTCGGATGTGTTCAGCGCCCGTTTCAGACCATACAACCCAGAGGAGCGGCCCACCACTGCAGCTGGCACCAGCCTGGACAGACTGGTGAGACACACACACACACACACACACACACACACATAGAGATTGGTAAGGAGCAACACACACAAACTGATGAGAAAGACACACATGGATAGACTATGATGAACAGATAAACACGCCTGCATACACACACACACACACACACACACACATACATGCACGTAGAGACAGACTAGTCTCTGCTTGGACAGGACTCTGCTAGAGTGTAAACATCATTTGTCTTCCTGACGTGACAGTGTTGATTAAAGCTGGTGATTTGCCATGGTTGGTTCCTGGAGCCGGAAATGAATTCTTTGTACTCGTCCTCCATTCAGGGTTGTCTATCGATCCCCGTTTGTTAACAGATCACCAGCTTTACCAGTCCTCTTTAACCTGGACCTGTCAAGACATTTTATGGGATAGTCAGAAGCAAAGGTATCTGTTTGCTGTCTGGCGAACCGTTATGGTCCATCAGATAAACAATACGCTTGTTTGATCTGGTTGAGATTTTCATCTCTGCTGAGGCTAAAGGTTAACAGGGAACTGACAGGCCGATTGAGGTGAGGGACAGTTCTCATCTGGGATGATCCTCCCAGCCTTAGCATGGAGAGGAGATCCATGAGCTCCTCAAATTAGCCTATTTTAAAAGTAAAGCAGTACTAGTACTGTATTTTTTATTTGAGGTCAAAAGCTGTGGTACATAACCATAAATGAACCATGGAAAACAATTGGCTGCCTGTCTTTAGCTATGGACAGAACCCCTTCTGCAGAACAAGGCATTCTCTTATTTCGTCATTCTTCACATATAATCCTCCGTATTTAACTTGTTCCCCCTCTAAATATATTTCCCTCTAATGGAATCTTTGGTTGCTTATGAATGTTATTGCTCTTGTATTGTGTTTGTGCATTCGGCTCTCTCCTTCTCTGTCTCCGCGTTCTTAACTGATTCTTCCTCTTTGTCTGTTTCTCTGCTGCATACCAGAAGGTTGTCTGGAGGGCAATGCAACACAGTGTAAGCTTCTTGAATTCTCTACTTATTCTTTACTTTGCCATCGTCAGACGTTTTTGTTTGGCACCATTGTCTTATTTCATCTCCTTTGCAGTGCCCTGTTAAGTGTACATCACTGGAAAGCAAATCATTTCACATCTGTCATACTGGGTCATACTATATATTAAATGGCAATGTTGTAAACAAGCTTTGTGACATTACAAAGCCCTGTGGTACACAGCACCTGGGATATTGTATTTCATCCCCACCGCCAGACTCTGCTCCCATAAGAACAAACTTAATAACCTTGTTTTATTTTTTTCACGAGTAGACCTCTTTGATTTACAAAGCGTTGTATTCATGAGAACAACCTTGATCACAACCCCTGTGTTTTGTACTGTATGTCTTCTGTCAAAATCTCGGCTGTTGTAACATTGTATTACGACAGTCATTTCCAGTGGGAGAACTTGAGGTTGCGCTGCAGTTTCCTCAGCTGCAGAGGACTCCTCTCTGGAGGTGTGCTCCATGTTTTTCCTGGCCCGCTCTGTCTCTCCAGACATATCTGAGATCTCCGTTGCCTTAGCTAATGGAGTCAGGGCCCCGGAGGACGCCAGCCAATCACCACGTGGCCTATTCCATCAGAACGCACGGGGTAGAACTCTGAACGCCGAGGTGGGGGTGGGGGTGGGGGTGGAGGAGGAGACGGCAGTGCTGCGTCGGCGTGTGCTCTAATGGCACGGAGAAACGAGTTCTCCAGACTGCTCATGAATAACTAGGCAATTAGCCTGCTCAGAGATCCTCCCTAGATGGGAGCTGAGTGACAGGAGCTTATTTTGGACAAGTGATGGCTAGACTGAGACACCTGAGTAGGGGGGCTACCTCGCCAGGGCTGTGTGGATACGGTAGGCCCGGCTGTTCTGTTTGCTTCACAGTCCCCTCTGGCATAAACAAGTCCGGTTGCTGGGGCAGTTTTCCAGTTACAGCTCAGAACACGGTGTTGTGATACCATGTGGTCTGTGAATGCATTTAGGGAAAAGGGATGGCAAATGTCATTTACTGTACAACGGTACTGTACACTTCTCTTTTTGCAAAACCTGTCATTATTAGCTTGTATGAAGCAATCAAAATGACAGCTTTTGTGAAACCGAGATGCCAATCGTAAAGACACAGCTTTGAAACCTTAACAGGCTGATATATCTTTCTTTATCAACGATAACAGAACTATGTCATCCATACACACATCCAGGAGCGGACCTTCAATAGCTCTGACTTGAGGCATGTGCTCATGTCTTGATGTCAGTACGTTGCAGCAGTTAGCATGGGGGTGGGGGTTTCTCCTGTATAGCTGCAGTCCCCCCACTGCCTAGGCAGGTAGGCTATCTGCTGACCAGGGATGTCTGGATTCCCAGCGAGAAAGTTACTCTGCCTCACAACCCTGTGGCCCCAGGCGATCCCCGTCCAGGTCTGCGTTCTGTAACGTCATAATTGCTAGCGACAGTGACGACACTCCCAGTGCACCACGGCTGGTTTGCCGAGCACACGCGCCCTTTGATTACAGCAGGTGTTAGCGCCTGGCTTCGGCGCTGAAAGAGTGAGCCTGGAGGGGGGGGGGGCGTGGGACTGCAGGGAGAGTCTGCGCACGTTGCCTGGGCGCCTGGAGGAGCTCGCCTGGAGGAGTCAGCCCACCTCTGGCTCCATGAGGCACCGCTACTTAATTGCCTGACATCCTGTCACAGTACACCATCACTGCTCCGGGAGGAGGAGCGGATATTAGAAAGTCCAGGGAGAGATGAAGGCACCATAGATTGTCAGACTGGATGGGCTCTTCTGGGCTCAGTCTTTCATGTTCAATTTATAATATGCTGTGTATAGTGGTTCATGAGAGGATAACAGTGATTGGAATTGTTTTCACAGACAGTTTACTCAACATCTGGTGTGTCTGGTTATGATGTCGCTGTACTACAAGGTCATTTTGAAAATCATGATTTTCTATTATTCTATGTTGAAACGAGGCCTAGAGTGATTCTGTAGTCAAAGTTGAATGTTGCATGAGCTTCATAAACTTCATTAGAATTATAAAATTATAAAAAGTTTGCTTTCCATTTCTGTAACTGGATATACTGGTGTCCATTTGCATGTACTTATAAATTCACGTGCTCTCCGCCCTCAATTCAGTTGCGTGGACGGAAATTAATTGTGCTGGTTTCATTGATTGCATTTGGGAGACTGAAGTCCTCATTCTCTGCATGGACATGGCGCCTAGTGTGCAGCAGAGGAAACTGGAGACCTCCAGAGCCGTGCCATAGATACCAGGCTGCAGTCGCTGTTAATTAGATGATCATCATCTGGCAACACTGGAGTCAGCTGCAGACTGCCTTATCTGGTATTCTGGGCTTTGATTACAGCTATTGGAAATATCACTTCTCATCTCATAGAGTTTCTATGTTTATCGTCCGTGTCATTCTGTACTGATCATAAATTCCATCCAATTAGATCTTTTATTCCTTAGAAACAATATGGGCTGTGCAGTATTTTATGATTTACAGCCGTTCACAAGGGAACAAATGTGAAATGCCGCTGTGGTTGCTGGAGTCATGCACCACTGTCAGGAAACATCCATCTTCTCCCTTTTCCAGAGTCCTGACCCCTACATAATCCTTCAGTGGGCCAGGATCATTTTAAGCCACTCAAACATTCTTGTTTTGGATACGGCTTAATGGAAATAAGTAAGCCTGGCCGCACGGCCATTCTCGCAGTTGTTGTATTTATTCGTTCTAGACATAAGGCATACTATTATCTAGATTCCACAGATTCTAACATAATTGTTACTTATCCTCATACCACATGAAAATAAACAGGGCAAAAATGGATAGTACTTGTATATGACATCGTACTGAGCTCTGAACGAGGAGCTGTACTCAGGCGTACAACTGTAATAGTATAGAAATATCCTGACAAATTCAGCAAATGCCATCAATCGTGGATAACCACACAAAAGACTTCAGTTAAAATATCCCGGATCACAATGGAATGTAACCTGTTTAGCGAGATTCAAAGCCCCTAGACCACTTGTGTGTAAACTAATTTGCCAGCCTTTTGCGCATGAAATTAAAACTGGTGACTTGTGGTTAATATGGCATTGTTAGGTGACTGATGCACATAAGCAATGTTTCAATTCTGCCTTCTCCCAGGTTAGACAGGAAGGCAGTCTATTCACTAATCATTACATCAAGGCTGTCTATTAACTAACCTATAGAGTGTGGAGCAGAATTTAGTTGGTTCTTTTTGTTGTTGTTTTTTAAGTGATTTTTTTTTTACTTGTTTGATTCGTGGATGTCATCAGACGGTGGTCTTCTTAAATAGGTGATTTTATGTTGCTCCTGTAGCACAGGGACTGAGCAGCATTCTGGTGCACAGCTGTGTTAGGAGCTTAAGAGCCGAGAGAGAACACAGCTTCAATTCCTTCAAGGGGGCTTGCAGCCGTGAACAGATGAGCAGTCACGGCACCAGCCCACGTGTTACATCCTTTAAAGAGTCGGGGGGCTTGGAGGACTGTCCGGCGCCAAATAACATCATTCCCGACTGGTGGGAATCTCGCACAGAACATGTTCCCTGTTGGAACACCAGACACGGAAACACAAACACAAGCGCATATCTTGAAATAAACTTCAAGTTTATAGATAACTGAGGTTCTGTGAGGAGAACTAGAGCTATGATAAGAAGTCCTCTGTCGTGTTCTGTCATATTCTCGCCTTACTCTCGCCGGTCTCCTGTTCACAGAGCTCTGTCCATGGATCATTCCTTCATGATGACTAATGGCGGTGCCATTAAAGCTCTGATACTCTTTATATCTGTCAATACTTTAATGAGACATATTGGCCCCATTACACTCTGGGCGAGCAGGCTCCCTGGGGAGCATGGAGCAGCAGGGAGAGACGGAGAGTGCAAGGAGAGAGAGAGAGAGAGAGAGAGAGAGAGGTCAGCCCTGCCCAGGATGGCTCCTGTGTTCTTCTCTACAGTGTGGAGCTTGGCTTTAATAATCTCTCTCTCTTTCTCTTTCTCTCTCTCTCTCTCTCTTTCTCTCTCTCTCAACAACTTATCTCTTAGCCTAGAGCTAATCACCAGCAAAAACCCACCACCATTTCATCAATATTCTGTCATTTTGCCTCACCAAGGGATCCTTGTTTGATAAATTGAGCTCACCATGATGAAGTATATACTGTTAACCGAACAGCATAGTCACCAGGGGAGCGAGCCTCAGGTCTGGATATGTAAAAAGGGCCACTGAAAACGAAGCATGCTACTGGGTCAATTTGAAATGTGTATATAGAGCATATAGTCATACCAACAACATATTCAAGTGGTCCATACAGTAATTGGACATACTTCAGCCCCAGGTACACGGTTCCCCTACTATCTACAAGCAAGCAAAGCACTAGGCACTTTAAATTTACATGAACACAGAACAATGTAAATCAGCATGATTTATCTGCATTAAGGTACACACTACTTATACATGTACAGTATAGAACATTATCTTACATGGTTGTAAATGGAGTCACATAATAAAAGCCCCTTATTGTACAGGTACAGTAGTGTTAGCTCTTAATGAGTTTGGTCTGCAGGGGCTGGAGTGAGACATTAGACAGAAGTGGACACACGTCTCTCTGTGATGGAACCTGACCAAATTAGCCCACAGAGGGAGAATCCATTAGTAGGTGATTATGCATCCCTGGAAACAACTATTTCCTCTATTTTTAGGTTTACTTTTTTCGAAGTCAGTGACAGACAGTAGGAGGTAGAGTCTAGATTTGATATGCATTTTGAATAGTTTTTTCCCAGCCTATCTATAGCATGCTGCTCGTTAATAAGACGTGTTTTATCTGAATGGCGATACAATGCAATATTCATCTGAATGAAAACTGCACTTGACAATACAGTAGCTGTCACACATTATTTGAAGTAAGGTGCTATGCAATTTTAAAAACAGTCCGTCCTAATAAATTGCTGTTGCTACAGTAATTGCAGTAGCCCTGCATGGGAAAGTTACTCAGTGTAGTGGGGGGGAAATAATCCACAAAACGTAGATATGAATCTGATTTCATCATTGCTGAATGTGTAGCTTATCTCCTTGTTTAATGTGAAGATTGCATATTTCAAAGAGTGATGGGAGGCCCTGTGAGCAGTGATAAATATTCATTGCCTTTGTTATGTTGCCTTGCTCGCAACCATGTCATTCCTCCGATCTCTGTCAGGCTGTGCACAAAGACAGATCTCCCTGCATTCCGATTTCTGTTCCAAACCTGCACCGTTAAATCAAAGTTTACTGAAAATAATAGCACATTTGAATAACAGGAAGATTTCACCTCATGTCAAGTACCTGAAGTATCCAGGAAACTATAATAGCAGCCAGAAAGACAGGGGCTGTAGCAGACATATGGTGCCATCACTCTGAGGTATGGGAATGATATACTGGCAAGCCACGCCACCGCCATGCTGCGAGCTCCGTGTTAAATCACAGCCTTCCGCTCTGGCAGATTGAATGTGCAGACATAATCAGGCTTCTAGGGAAATAAGGCTGGTGGCTGAGGCTAGGAGCTGGGCAGTAGCTGAAGTATGGCTGGGGCTGGAGGCTGAATCTTTGGCTGGGTCTAGGAGCTGGGTCTGAAGCTGAATCTTTGGCTGGGTCTAGAAGTTGACTCTGAAGCTGAATCTTTGGCTGGGTCTAGATGTTGGCTCTGAGGCTGAATCTTTGGCTGGGTCTAGATGTTGGCTCTGAGGCTGAATCTTTGGCTGGGTCTAGGAGTTGGCTCTGAAGCTGACTCTTTGGCTGGGTCTAGGAGCTGGGTCTGAAGCTGGATGTTTGGCTGGGGCTGGATGCTTGAGCAGAAGCTTTAGCTGAGAGCTTTGGCTGAATCTGTAGCTACAGCTAGGAGCTGGGTCTGAAGCTGAATCTTTGGCTGGAGCTGGGAGTTAGAACTGTAGCTGAATCTTTGACTGGAGCTGCTGTAGGTATGGTGTCAGGGACTGTTTAAGGTTGAGGGGTTGTGGCTGAATAGTCTCACACATCAAGCCTTATACCTTGATACTGTACATAATGTATATCAGATATACTGTATTTTTGAGTTTGGTATAGGCTTGTTTCACAACATAAATATCACTAATGCAAATAGAGACCCAAGGGGTCAGAGTCTGAGCGGAGGAGAAAGGAGGAACGGCCAAGGTGTATCCTTCCCATCTGTGCAGAGACTAAATCATAAACAGCTGGTTGATCTCTTTCAGGGGTGACCTGGTGCTGAGTCACAGCAGGGAAACAGATTTGTATGCTCTGTTGATGGATATTGATTGGTGGAGAGGAACCCACGTCTCTATGCAGGCTGCTACCTGCTCTAAGCACTCACCTCGGTGACCTATCACAGAGCAGTTCTGTCTTCCAGACAAGGACAATAGCATTAATGCAGGAGGGGCGTTGCATTGCTGTAATGCTTACTATTCGAAACTTAATCGCAAAGGTCATTTACTTAGTGTGTTCTTTTTCAGCCAATATTATTTTTCGCTATAGTTTATTAATATGCAAATAGTGTTTTTGAAGCAGATGGCAGGTCATGGTTGAGAGGGTTTTCTGTTTATGTGTGGAGCCAGGCCCAGGAAGAAGGTTTTATGAGGTGTGAGACACCAGTGATGAAATACATAGCCGTGTCGAGGGTAACGTACCCACAGGGGGCTCCCAGATCTGATTCCTGGCTCTGAGGACTGACTTGGAACACAGCCCCTCTGCAAACAACAGCCATATGTGTGGACCGAACAAAACACAGAGTTGAGCTTTGAAGCTGGTATCATTTTGACTGATTGTACAATGTGAAATAAAATTGTACTGTAATCCGGGGTGGAGTGGTAAATACAGAGGTGGGTAAACTGAGTTTACCCACCTTGTTTTCCCTCGTTGATTAACACAGTATTAACACAACACTCAAGATTCAAGATCCGTTTTATTTGCCATGTACTGTACTGTATAGTGTTTCTCCTACCATTGCCTTGGAGGGGCGGGGCGGCCCACCCCCCAAATGGGACCTCCCGTCCCTTGTGAAAGACCCAAAGTCAAAAATAGAAGACTTTTAGATCGCTAACATTTTTAGCATAAGTCAGTGGAGTCAGACATGTCAGACATTTTCTGACATGATGAAATTAAAATATTTTCTGTTGCTGTATCTAGCTACATACAGTAAGTAATGTAACCACAGTTTAGTGTACGTCTTCAGATGTTAGTAACTACCATTAGCTAGGCTGTGTATTGTGGACTAAATGGCATTGCATTCAAGTTAGTTTACATTTTCCCATTTAGGCTATGCATTTTCAGCAATGCTTTTGCAATTTCTCTGTTCAGAATTCTCACACATTGTCTGCATTTTTCTAGTAATATGTTTATGTGTTTTAAAAAATATTGTTAATATTTATTTACCTAAGCACTCGTTTAATTTCAGCTCAGTGTAGAGGAATGCACCGATACTAACAAACATGGATATCTATGCTAACAAACGCCTCACTGCGCGTCTATGACGACACTGTCAACACCATGTATCTGTGACATGCGACAACACTAGTAGCTTCGAGGGGCCTACCAACCCCCCTGAAAAAAAAAAACCTAATCCACTGATATGGTACACACATACTACTGTAGGAATTTGACTAGGGTTAAGGCATACACTGTTGCAGATGACAGGACAGGGTGCAGGACAGAACAGGACACAAACAGTGCAAATGCAATACAAAATACAGTGCAAACAAAATACAGTGCAAATATTAATTCAAACCTTTATTTATACTCAAGTTATACATTGAGGTGTGAACCTCATTTTCAAGTGTGTTGAGTTCACAATAAACAAATACAGTCAGTAAATACACAGTCACATACATAGACATATAAAAAACATTATGAGATAAAATATAAAATGAAGTAATAACAAATTCATTGACTAAAACAATTACAAACAGAAACACAATAGTCCATAATCAGAGTCCTGAATTGTCCATGAGAAGGAAGTGATTCCAATCTCAGAGAGTCTTGTAGGCAATTCCAAGAACTAGGAGCCAAAAATGAGAAGGCAGACCTTCCCAGCTCTGTGGTCACATGGGGTACTGTTATGGAAATTACTGTTCTAGTAAAAATGATTTACCAAGATTCGCTCAAAAGGTTAAGTCTGGTTTATTGTGAAAAACATACGAGCGCAAGGACTTCCTGAACAACGAGTGGTTAGTCAGCGAAGTGAATTCAAAGCTTGTCAGAGCCCAGTCTTATATTCAAGCAAAACACAGGTACGGCGCTTTGAGGATGTGATTGGCTACTGCATTGTACATATGAATGGCAGGCGTGGCCAAGAGTAAAGACATGTGATAAACAAAGAAAACAAAGGTCTGAATCAGGACGAGGAAGACTAAGGTGGGGCCCTTCTGACTTAAACAAAGAGATGAGGAAGAGCTATGCAGAGTGTGTTTACAATTACAAAGGGGGGAGAGTTGGTGTTTTACATTTACAAAGGGGAGACTGAAAACTGGGGTTTGCAGGGGACTTGGGGGAAGGTGATGAATTACCAGGACAAAGGTTTAAGGTGTTTGGATGTAAATTCCTGGACAGTACTTTAAGTGTGAGCCAGTCACTAGACCTAGTTGAGTACAGACTAGGTTTCTGGCTCAGCATCGAAGAGATATACAGTAAGGAGGCAGCTTACCAGTAAGAGCCTTAAAAATGAACAGGTACCAACCAACCCTGTCATATAAAAGACAATGATGTGTACAGTAACTATCACCTGTGATAAATCTAATCGCAGAATGATAAACAGAGTTGAGAGGTTTCAGAAGCAGCAGCGTTACCATAAATATATCACCATAATCTAGTACTGATAAAAATATAGCTTCCACAATTATTTTCCTACACAACATGGGGAAGCTGGATTTGTTTCTATATAAAAATTAAATAAAAAATCTGACGTAGTTTACCTGCTTGGATGTCAATATGGTATTTAAAAGTAACTTTATCATCTAACCAAATGGCATGATATTTATACTCTGAGACTCTCTCAATGCAAGACCCATTTGCTGTATTTATAGACTGCTTACTACAATCAACATTGTTGGCTCTAGTAAAAAGCATAAACTTTGTTTTGTTAGCATTGAGAACCAATTTAAGGTTGGCAAGAGTTACCTGCAAGGTGTTAAAAGCATACTGTAATTTCTCAATGGCTAGATTTACAGAGTCAGCAATGTGTCATCAGCATACAGATGGGCTTGACAATCTTTTAGAGAGGAGACAACATTATTTATGTAAATGGTAAAAAGTACAGGGCCCAAAATTGAACCCTGTGGAACACCCTTTGAGACAGGTAAAAATGTAGACCGAGCATTTCCCATCTTCCCACATTGATGCCTCTCAAACAAATAGTCTTGGGAGAAAGCACAGGTCTCATCAGACATACCAATTCTAAATAAAGTCTGCAATAATAATGGGTGATCAATTGTATAAAATGCTTTAGATAGATCCACAAACAGAGCAGCACAATGTTTATTTTTGTCTAGTGCCAATATAATGTCATTAGTGACCAAGGTGACAGCTGAGATTGTACTATGATTCACTCTAAAACCAGATTGATGCGGGCTTAATATAGAATAACTTGAAAGAAAAAGCTTTACCTGGTTATTAACCAAGGTTTCCAGAGTTTTAGCTAAAAATGAAGTCTCCGACGCAACTTCAGGCGAGGCACGGATGTCAATGCCAGGCTAATCGGCAGAGGCTGATCAGTCACACCCCGTAATGACGCAACCCACCAACTGTCAGCTGTCATAGCATTGGTCCAGCATGCTAGAGTGCATGTATTTAAGCTGTCAAAACATGTCATTGTTCGCTCTTGCCATTACTGCTGATCGCTTGTATCTGCGTGCTCGCTGCTTCTCTGCTCTTGCGTTTCGTGCTTATGTTTGCCAAAAATTCATATGCTGTATTGCTGCATGCACAATAAATGGGTCAATTTTGACTAAAGTGATCTCGACTGAAATGGAAGCTTGGAGATCGGGCGGTAGTTGTTGAGCTCATCTCTATTACCTCCTTTATGTAAAGGAGTCACATAGGCAGTCTTCCAAGCCATGGGAAATCTGCCTGTAGCAGTAGAAAGATTAAAAATATAAGTGAACTGTTCTAAGACAATAGGGGCTGTAACTGACCATTTTAGAAAAAAGGGGTCCAGTTTATCCTCTCCAGTCAGACACATGGGGTTCAAGGTTTGTATAACTTCTAAAACTTCATCAGAAGAAAAAGATTTAAAGGTGAAATGAGGGGTACAGTACACTCAAGAGGAATAATGGGTATGGGATCAACAAGAGGGGGGCCATGATATTCCCTGTCAAATAGATGGCCAGCACTACAAAAATGCTCGTTAAAAGCTAGGCAGATTTCATTTTGTTCAGAGATCAGGCAGTCATCTAATAAAATACGTGTAGGAAATGTATTGTTAAAAAAGAGGGGAACTCTAAGGGAATTCTAAGGGAATTCTACTGTTCTTAAACAGGTGTATGTATGGTCAGATATTTGTATTGACAATGTCCAAAAGACCTTATAAAGATTTTTGATTTTTTACTCTGAGGCCGATGAAGCTGAATTGTTAACTTTGTACTGGTCTCACTATGAGAGTCTTCCAGTAATGACTAACTGGAAAGATCTGTGTAGACTCCTTGAACTCTGTAATTGAGATGCACATTGAATGCACCATTCATATCAAATGAAAAACTATTTTAATGCAGACAGTAGCGACAGTTGCCAGGGAAAATAAGTTGATCATGGAGTGAACTTGCCCCTGTGGTTTGTGTGGTGAGACCTGCTGCTCAGGCTATGATTAGACTGAGCGTGCTCTAATTTAGCTCCGACTGGTGGCGAAGGGCTTCACTTTATGTGAGGCCGTGATGACATCCTTTGACATGAGAAACTAAGAACTAAGTTCTCTAATCAACTGGAAATGTCTTGTTTATGTACACATCTTCGAAAACCTGTGTGTGTGTGTGTGTGTGCGCGCGCCTGTGTGTGTGAGTACTTGTTTGCATGCATGTGTGTACAGTGTGTGTGTGTGTGTGTGTGTGTGTGTGTGTGTGTGTGTGTGTGTGTGTGTATGCGTGTGTGCATGTGTATGTGTGTGTGTGTGCGTGTGTATGTGTGTGTGTGGGTCTACTGTGCGGAGGGGGGTGATGTCGGCCCAGTAAAAGTCATATGAAAGGCAGATTGGTCCTTGGTCGGTCCGTGGGCCCGCAGACGAGGTCGAGGGCGGTGTGGGCCGCTGACACGGAGCAGCCGGGGACGGGAGGGACGGGACTGCAGCCTCAAAGCCTCCGACTCTTCAGCTCTTCATCGGAACACCACTGACCCAGGGACAGTCAGCTCACATTTGTACGCTGAGCTGAATGGTGGTACCCGGCTACCATTTGATCAATACACACACACGCGCGCACACGCGCACACACACGCACGTGGGCATGTACTCGCCCTCTCAGCCCAAGCTGTTGCTATACCTGTTTGCTCAGTTATCATATCTGATGATCTGGTTTTAAATAATATATATTACATTACCATGTGTGCATGCCGTGTCCTCATTATCTTTGATGAGTTCTACTGCCTCTACACACATCTGATGAGTATTTGCAAATATTCCTTCCTATATTTGTCTATTTCTAACCACCCAATTATTTTCTACCATGAGTAAACATGAAGCATGTCATTTGTTTGGTTTGGTGCATTCTTCTTTGAAATTGAAGGCATTTTCCATGGCCAATGATGTGAGTTAAAAGGGGAGGCCTGTCGTATGGAAGGCGCTGTTTTACCTTGAACATTAGCACACAACAGGCTCCTTTTTTAATGATGTTTACAGCTGGATTAATCCTCTGAATTGCTGTTTACAGCCATTAGTTGGACACCCTGCTTTCCCACTGTTAATCCCTCTCCAGACTGCTACAGGGAGAAAAGTAGAGGGAAAGACAGAGGGAGAGAGTGGGAGAATCAGAGAAAGGAGGGAGAGGACAGGGAGAGTGTGAGAGAGAGAGCGAGAGAGAGAGAATGTATCTCTCGGGACGGAGTTATAGATAGTGGACTAGACTTTGCAGCAGCATTTGATCCTCTATTTAATTTGATGTTTAAGCCTCAATATTTTCTCTTTACCCACACCATTGCACTTAAAGATGACCTTTATATGAAAAGCTTGTTGCAACAATATGCAGACTATTTCTCCACGCATTCAAACACTTACAAGGGCTAGAAATATCTCCTACATCCATGTGAGCCTGTGAAGGCGTTATCCCCACCACAATATCACATTTCCTAATTACTTTTTCATTGTCGTTGGTTAGGATCTCTGCACCCCCCTCCTGTCTTTCTGCCTAGTGGCACTTTTCGACTTTTCAAAAGCAATCGCAAAGCACACAATGTCCTCTGGAGGTACGATCCAGTATATAATTCTGTCATCAAACAAAAGGACTGCCTGGTGCTTTGAAGAGTAATGGGCAGCTCCAGCTTAACCTACACCCTGACCATGAGCTGTACTCAGGGCCCCGCGGCCGCTAGGGGGCTTCTGCCTGGTGTTAAAAATATAATCATAATATGTTGTTAGTCACCATTAAAACAGTTACATGACCTAGAGCCGGCTCTGGTGATGAAAAACAGATAACACCAGGGGAATATTGACACACTATGGCCCATTACAGTCATCTTACCTGGCACAGTATATGGACCGCCCCACGTATACATAGAAACACTGCTGAGCTTTCTGGTTGATGTTCATCACCTGACACTCTAACCCTAATGTCGCAGCTAGTTTTGTCATTTGATGAAACGTAATCGTCTTAAGTGCTCCTCAAAGTGCCACATAAAAGGAAGTGACATGATAAAAATCGGCCTCATCTCCTGCCAACGTACACGTCTTCTATCAATAGCCTTGTCTTCCATGGCCAGAGAAGCATGGTTCACTAATGCTGCGTCATCTTTCCTGTCTCCAAACCTTCTCGGTGGATGATGATGATGATGATGAGTTTAGATTAATTTAAAAACAAAAGCAATTATTTGCTGTCCTGATTCCCTGCGTGTGAGGCAGGGCTGTTCAGGACTGTTTCAGCCACCTGCGGGTCACTACGCCTCACATTCTAATGAGAAGATCTCCCATTGTTAGACAGCTGTTAATAGAGAAGACTAAGGCTCATCATTACCACCACCACCACCACCACTTTGTTCCCTTTCATTCTCTTTTCCTCTCTGTCCTCCTCCCTCTCTCCTTCATAGATACCTGTACATGTCCATATGCCTTTCCATATCAGTGCTGTCCAGACCTTCATCCCCAGTACCTGCCAGGCATATGCTGGCTGGAAGATGCACACTTTCAATGTGACTATATTGAGATGATATGAAGTTTCAGTGTGATGAACATGCCGTTTTCTTCCATTTAAATGCATGCATACAGAGAGCTAGTCTAGTGGCAAGATTGTGGAATACATTAGTGCGCATGTAACCAATTAGAGTTATCACACGCTTAGTTATGACCACCCCATGGCATATTAGCACAGCAAGATACAGCACCGTTTAAAGAGTGCCCTTAGTACTTACTGCACTAGTGTTAATTATGGATGTGCATGATCAATTTTGGTTTTTATTTGAATAGTCAGGGCTTTGCACATGCACTCTTTCTCTCTTTCCTTTTCCTTTGCTCGCTCCCTCTCTCTCTCTCACACACACACACACACACACACACATACACACACAATATTTCTCTCATTTCCTACCACACACACACACATACACACACACACACACTCCATTTCTCAGAGAGATAGTGCCATCTAGTGTTCACAGTAGCTCACAGTAACACGCCAACACTCGCTAATGCAGTCCCCATACACTTCTTATTTATTCATAGGAAATGCACAATAAAGACTGACTCGGATTGAGAAACAGTTTGAAGAAGTAGATTGCCTCTGTGCTGATTATGAAAAAGCACTTTCTCCTCTCTCCCCCATTCTCACTCCTTTGGTCTGCTGAGGCATTTTAGGTGGGGGGATTTATTTTATTAAACTATTCATGAAGAGGAACATTTTCAATATTTCAAAAAAAAAAAAAATTCAGATTCATATCCAGAAATAGACATTTTCATTATTTCATTTTTTTTATGAAACTGCATGAGCCTTTTGGGAAATAAATAGCCTAATGTTGCATTACTAGATACAGTAGAACCTGTGAAATCTGGAAATACTCCATAGTTTAACTAGACTTCACTGAAGTCACTTGAGATTCTGTATAGCCTACTTTATTATGTAGATATTGTATATTTGGTGGTCTACTTAGGCAGAATGAGGTGGATGAGGAGAAAGTGAATAGGACCTCCTATGCGTCAGATCCGTCATGCAGGGGTTTCTTTTCTGACACTCAGCTGTATGCTCCTTTTAGGCTGCCTCCATGAAGGGCAGATGTGTGGTTAAGTTGAACATAATCTGAGTACCCAGAAGTGAATATTTACACTTTTCAAGTATTGCTAATGAGCCCTGCACTATTAGCAAGCTATCAGTAGCATATCTGGCACACAAGGTGGGATTTACTTGGACTTTCTTCCACGTTAACTCTCACTTCACGGTTTTTATTACACAAACGGCAAAGTGTATTACAGTACCTAAATTAGTTTTTAATTTAGTCCCGACTATACACTACAGATGAAATACTGTTCAAATTGCAGCTGGATTTGAAAGGTAGGCTAATGCACTGGCTCCACATCTCTTCCCATGTTTTGTGGCACGACTCTTCAACATGGTTTCTCATTTTGTTGCAGAAAGCGGAGTCCTTAGCCTCGTGAGACCATCCTGATCTCTCGAGCTCACTTTCAGTTTGCCTCCGGAGTGAAACTGAATGTGAGCTAGATCAGGATGGTCTTACAAGGCTGCGGAGTACTGGCCCTCCAGGCAGTATCAGAGCTGTTAAAGTGCTTTGGTGTCCGTGTGACGGGATTAAAACATCAAAAGCTGTGTCAGGGCCTACAGCAGTGCCACTCTGGCATCACTGCACCTTTCCTGTTCTGCTCAGGCTCAGTATTCCACCTCAGCTCTCAGCATGACAGGGCACCCAACTAATGGGGACAAACCTGGCCCTTTTTTTTCCTTCAACTTCAGTTAAGTATGGAAGTGTGAACTTTTTAGCACAAGAAAGAGATTTGTGAAGCTTCTTAAACATGCTCTCGTTGTGGTGTGTGACTATGATACAGATGTGATGTGCTTCACACTGTATGGCAGTAAGCAGCAAGGCCTATGGAAGCATCAGTCTTCAATGCACTAGTCCTCCATCTAACATCTTTTGTAATTACCTCCACCCCAGTGACAGCGCAGAGCAAGAGGTAATGTTTTCATGGCGTGCATCCGTGCATGTGTTTGTTAGCAGGATTACGCAAAAACGACTGGACCGATTTTTACGAAACTCGGCAGAAGGGTGTAGCATGGTCCAACTTAGAAACCATTACATTTTGGAGCAGATCCAAATCACGGGTCAGGTCTACACGCCGTCCAAACATGGCCGGCCATTCACCTCCACTCATTTTTTGGACTATGATTATGCAAAAACTACCAAACCGATGTTTATGAAACTCGATGAAGGGGTGTAAACGAAGCCAGCTCCCCGTGTGGGGGTTTGGATTGGGGTGTGCGGGAGAAGGGCCCGGAGTGCACTGCACTGCCCCCCGCCGGCTGTGACCCGAGGAGGGCGCCACAGAGTGCCACAAATACAGCCACCCATTCACCTCCAGTTATTTTTACCTCCACCCCAGCGAATCACATGGTTTGTCCATGGGTGTAGCAAACTCTGTGGAGGGGTGTAGCATGGACCAATTTAGAACTCATTCAATTTTGGTGTGCACAGAGCCACAAAATGCATTCAGGGGCAGACATCTGTGTGTATATATGGCAAATAAATTAAACTTGAACATCTTTCTCACATCTTCCTCGATGTACAGTATCACTCCCTGACCGACTAGGTTGCTGGTCACCAAGTCTCATATCTGAGTCCATCTGTAGTTGGACTGATCTCTCTCCCCCTCTCGTGCTCAGGTGAGTGACATTAAGGAGAAGCTGAAGGTCTATAAGAAGTTCTGGTCCAGTCTGCCGGAGGCCATCTGCCAGGAGGAGCGGGTCACCGCGGGGGAGGCCAGCGATGACCAGTGCTGGAATGGACACACGAAGGGCAGGTCAGCCACTAATACAGCAACAACAGCCTGCTTACTGTTCACAGCTGTGATAGACAAAAACGTTTCAGTTGCTTTTATATGTCTGAGCTCTGTATTAATAGTCACTGATTATGTATTTTGTACCCACCCAAATATAGTAACTTTTGAACTGAAGAGCCTTGCATTCTTCAGAGTATATTTTTGTCCGAGGCAGTGCAGTGCAAGTGGAAGACAAAGAGTGCTCTACACTCCAAGGAATTGGTAGACATCAAAGCATCGGACCAAACTGTGTCTTAACAGTTTCCTCCACCATAGAAACCCTTGAATGTTTGTTCTACTACTTGCATTGATGTTTCTTAATAACCAGTATGATTCCTTTCTTTGACAATAATTACGTAAGCAACTAAAATGTTTGACAATCGAAGTTCAATTCTGCTTTCTCCCAAAAGACGAGGCAGACATTACTTATTTCAGTCATGATTTAACTTCTTCAATGCAGTGCTGCATTCTGATTGATGTTCTTGTGTCCTACCAATAGGTAGTGTTTCCACTTGTCAGTCATTGTCACTAAGTAAACAAGAGTGATGTTTTTGCCTCAGTGGTGGACCCAAGGTGTGTTATCCAGCTATTTTAGAACAACCCAGGCACGTGGGAAATGAAAGTTATTGTTATTAGACATGAAGAAAACTCCCCACAGTCTTGGGTGGGCACACATAGTAAGTGACCCTGAACACGTTTCCCCCAGAGAAATATCTCCCAAGAACGTCAACATATTCCTAGACCTGTGCAGGTCAAGAGTTTATCCTCCTAGCCCTGGTCACCCCTCACTGATTCTGGCTCATCCTGTCAGTCAAAATGGGACCTGAGGACAAAAGCAACATGGTGAAGAGCTGTAAAGAGGGCAGCCTCTCCTCACCTCTCTTATCAAACCGGGGGAAGCTGGGGAATTCTTTGTGACAGCCCCAGCATGCCAGAGAGCCCAGGACAGTAATGAGGGTGTCCGGTGACATGACCTACTCTGACTTGATGCTCATTCGCGTGTTCCAGTGTTTCACATTAAATATTTTACCAATTGTACCCCACCTAATGAAATGTGGTGGAGGGGACTTCACCCGTGTACATTAGTTAGTTTGTTTGTGCATTAGTTCATTTGTTCATCTGTCATAAACCCCCCGCAAACCGCAACCGAAAGCGTTACGACACGCCACGAAACGACGTTCCAATAACATAGCTCCCATTGTTTTCTATGGAAGCCCACACTCTAGCGTCGTTCCTCCAGCAGCCAACAATGTCGCCCCGGGATTGAATTCAATTTGGCTCTATTTTTATGAAAGGTGGCAGCCGACATATGATGTCATAATGCTCATCATTTGTGATTTAAATGTGCGTGAGTGCGTGGTGTGTCGCGTCCTATGTTCAGGGCTAACCGACACAGAGCTGGGAGATGTCTTGTGCTGTCGCTTTGACTGCGGTTTGTGGGGGGCTTTACATGTACCAGACTCCACCACCTGGGGGCGCTTGCCACAGTTCATTTTTCCCATTACCAAGTACATTTTGCTTTGTACATAAAAATCTATGCTTGGTGGCTCAATAAAAGTATAGTCTATTCTACTCAGGGGGCCGTCTACTTTCTAAATCCACAGAGTTCAGAGCTTAAGGTGTTTACAGTAGTAGCTCTTTTGGTGCTTCTCATAGGATTCTAACCTACTGTACATGTACAGTAGGATTCCCATCGATTAGTATCAAGGCTAGGTGCATCGTGGGTACAATTATCATTAGTTATAGGCATTATATAACATGTCCAACCATGATGAAGTTAGTCATGCCCTTTAGTTGGAGAGTGTGCATCTGCTTTGCATTACCATGACTCAAGCAAAAAAAAAAGGAGAGTCACAGTTTCCTGGATTCCCAGAATTGAAAGAAAGCGCTCAAGGGCACTTATACTTTCCACAGCTTAGAGCTCCGGGAGTTAAAGGTACCGGATGTAATTTACGCAAATTTCAGAAGGTGGTCCCCGAAAATTGTATATACATAATTTCTAGCACGCGCACGAGGACGCACGAGCAAGCGCACGAACACGCGCCGAGCACATAATAGTGACGTTATACCCACATCTTCCAGGAGTTCGTCGCTGATTGGCTCAATTTCACGGGAAAAGAAAGGGATCTATGGCGGCGTTATATACAAAACATTATCTAAATATCATTTAGCCAAGAAAAAACAAGGTAGGACATACATTTGAGTGATTCAACATGTTTATTAGACAACAAGGAACCATTTAATCGAGGAATTTAGAAAATAAACAAAAAACAGATTTTTATATTCACGTTACATTGGGTACCTTTAAATACAAAATATAAAATGATATATATATAAAAAATATGATAAATATTAAAATATAAAATGAATAACACTCATTTCACATATTCTTGAAGAAAATCATGTATCCACCGCTTCATTTTCTTAAATAAATAAAAATAAAATAAAAAAGAAGAAGGGTGCGCTCGTAAATGTGCTTGGAGCGCTCTGGTTGTTCGGAAATTCAGAGCGCTCTGCGCATCCCCGTTCGAGAATTCAGAGCACTGCGCACTGGGTGCTCTGACTGAAAAGACGGTTTGTCTGAGCAAACTGACTGTTCGTAAATGAACTGATTTCAGAGCGCTCTATCACGTTGAAAGTAGAGCGCTCTGAAACCAGAGCAGATTCTCAGAGTGCATTTATGAACGCACCCGAAGAGAAAGAAAAACGGTTGTGTATGGTGGGTATGGCAGGTATGTTCAGTGTATCCATAGTAACAGTTTTTACTGCATATGAAAAGGCATGTTTTTGTCTGGCCTGCCAGGTATTTCCCAGAAGTCCTGAAGGATGGATTGACCAATCAGGTGAACAACCCGGAAGTAGGCGTGGACATCACCCGGCCAGACACTCTGATTCGCCAGCAGATCATGGCTTTGAGAGTGATGACCACCAAACTGAAAAACGCCTTCAATGGCAACGACATCTACTTTCAAGATTCAAGTAAGAATTCTCTTCATACAGCTTAGTGGAGTCATATTTACACATTAACACTTAATTCTGCTATTTACTTACAATAATTTCTAAAATGAGGAACTTTCAATTTGGTTTTTATGCAATGTGATTGGATGCAATCGCTCCAAATCTTAGTTATGATAATAAGCCCATGGTTTATTTAGACATATTGGATTTGTCTGTGCGGTACGTTGCATCACAGAGAATAGTCAGCCGGTCGCTCAGCCTGTTCCCTCTCTTGTGTGTTGCTGCGTCCGCGCTCTAGGTGACGAAGGCAGTGGCTCGGGGAGCGGTAGCGGCTGTACCGAGGCCTGTGTCACAGAGTTCGACTTCTCCACCCCCGAGGCCCCCGTGGTGGGCGCCGACCGGAGCGGCCCGGTGGACGACTCGGCCTCCGTCCCCGCCCCCTCGGCAGCCCTGCCCGCCGCGCTGGCCCTGTCCGTCCTGGCGCTGCACCGCTTATGGAGATAATGCTGGGTGAACGCGCCCGGTGATGGAGACGAGGCCGGGCGAACTGGCCCGGCGTGGACAGCAGGGTTTCTCTTCTCACTGTCTTTTGTATTCAGTCAGACTGGGGCTACAGTCAAGCAGACAGCGTCCAGGCAGCCTCGCCCTCTCCGAGAGAGAGAGAGGTCAGCTCTGAAGAGAGCACACCCACGCAGCCTGGTTTCCACCCTCTCGCAAAGACTGGGCGGTGCTGTCCCCAGGCGGACTACATGTTAAACAGATGCCCCCTGTCAAACTCTATTCCAGAAGTTGAATGGAGTCACCTTTTTTTGCATATAGCAGATTTGATTAGGTCTCCATGAGAGAGAGAAAAGCCCACGCACTTTGATTGCTTTGATTTGTCAACGCTGTAAAGGATAATGTACTATTTTGTTGTACCACTGTGAGAATGTGAGGAAATGTCTCAACTAGAGATGATGGGAATTAGAACATGTTTACCAGAATTATAGCTAGGAGGTGGACGAAGGCCTGGCAGTTACAGTATTGCCAGTCAAACTAAATTACATTTTTCACAAATGTGCATTTCTTGCTAAACTTACTAAACAGCGCCTCACATGGCTGACACCATTTAGGTTAATGTCTGCTATGGTTCCACTGCTTTAAAGTCTATTCATTATTTTTCTACATTAACTGAGAAAAAAAGGTATATATGAAATATATACAGAGCAGTTGCTGATTGTAAATCAGGTTTAGTTCGAGATCAGATCGGCCATATCTTCTACAGTTCCTGCTGTACCAATGACTGCATTATGTTCTTTTGAGTGCAGATGAAATCAAATCATCAATGATCTCATCCGATTTGCTCTATTTTATACTTAACTGCAGTTCTATTCTAAATGTCTCATCAACTTCAAAATGGAAGAAGAATGGCCAACCAAGGAATGCTGTCTGGTGTCATGGGTTTGTCATGGGTCCGCCCCCTGGGTCTCTGTTGAAGCGGTCCAGTGAAGGCTCTGTCTCGTGACATACTGTACCAGTAAGGCTTCTAGCAGCTGAGAGTAGTGTGCTGTAGCTTTGTATTTCATTCCCCATACATCTGTATCATAATGGGGTGCATTTATCAGCAGGAAAACGTTTACATGAATATTGTTGATATAGAGTATCTCTGTTTTCTATATCAGATATGAACCTTTACCTGATAACTCAGGATTAAGACATGCTATATTTTATTTACTACCTTTTGAACTCCACATGCTTATCCCCCCAAATGTATGTTAATTTGCCTAGCAAAGTATTTAGTGTTTTCTGCAGAAGGATTTTGCCAGCCCGTCTGTCACGTTGGTCCTTGAGTACATCATATTTTTTAATTACCCTGTTTTATCATGATATCCTCGACTGCAATTCTGAAATGAGCAAATATGTTTCCCTATTAACCACAATGAGAGAGTATATTAATATCAAATGAATGCATATTCTGCTTAAAATGCCTGATAGGTAATATGCATTATACTATACTACATTATATGACACTCTGATTCTGATTAAAGAATCAACCAATGTCAATTCTCCCCCAAACTGGATGTCAATGTCATTTTATTTATATAGCGCTATTCATACAAATTAATGTAGCACTCAGTGCTTTACATAAAAGGAGACAGATAAAAAGATAAATCATACAAATACAGTGTAGATTTTAAATAAACAATGAAAGTAAAAGCATCAAAAATTAAAAGACAGTGAAAAATAGAATAAAAACTATAAAACAGAATGCAAATTAAGAACACTAAGATATTAAAACAAGTAAAACTATGTGGTAAAAGCAACGTTAGAAAGGTGTGTTTTAAGATCTTGCTTAAAAATTACCACAGTCTCAGACATTCTCAGGTCCTCTGGCAGGGTGTTCCAAAGGCTGGGGGCATAAGAACCCCGATGCCTCTTGGTTCTAGGGACCGTTAAAAGCTCAGTGCCAGAGGACCTGATGGACCTACTGGGTGTATATTCTAAAAGCATATCTGATATGTATTTAGGTGCTTGATTATGTAATGACTGATAAAATAATCTTAAAATCTATTCTAAAACTGACAGGTAACCAGCGCAGTGATTTTAAGACTGGTGTGATGTTGATTAATAGCTTTCTTTGGTAGACCAGAAAGGAGAACATTACATTAATCCAACCTGCTACTGATAAAAGCATGCATTAGTCTGTCAGTGTCAGCCTGGGAGAGAAAAGGTTTCACCTTAGCAATGTTTCTCAAGTGATAAAAAGATGTCCTTGTCACATTCTTAATATGGGCCTCAAAATTAAGATCTGAATCAAACATGACACCTAGATTTCTGACTTGGCATTTGGTGTTCAGAGTTAGTGTTTTTAAGTGCCCAGATACTCTCTCACTTTCAGCTTTTTCACCATTGATCAGCACATCAGTTTTATCCTGGTTTAACTGAAGGAAATGCTGCGACATCCATGCAGTTATATCAGCAATGCATTCTACCAAGTGGTCAACTGAGCTGTGGTTATTGTGTGTCACAGAAATATAGAGCTGGGTGTAATCTGCAAAGCTATGATAGCTAATATTGTGCCTCCTAATGACATCACGTAGGGGTAGCATACAGTGTATAGACTGATTACTGCCCAAGGATAATTCATTCTATGAATAAAAAAGGCAGGAAATGAACATACTGTATGATGTGCTGCCATTTGAATACAGAACACGTAGACTAAAAAAAAAGCCTACAGTAAAGCAAAAAAGGTGTCCCTGAATTTATCTCTGAAGCTGAGTGGTTGTGTCTGCACATACAGGCCCCAAGCCGACCACAGCCACCTGTGAAATGAGAATATGAGGTGGTAGAGAGTGTCTGGACAGGCGTGGATGCTCCAGTGAGGATATTCAGTAGAGCGTGCCCACAGGGACTTTGAGAGGCCCAGCATCACTAGAGGGGGCGTACTGCATTTAACCCTCAAACACAGGACAACACCAGGCTATAGTAGGGCTGGATGTCCGCTGGTCCCTAAAAGGCCAGTCAGCTCAGTAAACCACAAAGGCCAGCTACGCTTACATATCAATGGACTTCAACAGTATTATTACTCTTAGCTCTTGTTGAGATCTGTTGTACGCTGCAGCAGTTGTGTTGGCTTGCTTGTTGCCTTTCACTAAGTCAGTGTTAGTACTCACATTGTGGATGTAAGGGAAAGGATGATGTACAAAATCATCAAGAACATACAGTAAAATTTTTCCCTTTTATCAGTTTGTCCCTGGAAGATTCTTTATTATGGATAATGATCTTACAGGATGCTGTTTTTATGTATTGAATCATTGCACATTTAATGGTAATATGTTTGCAATCAAGTCCTGAAAATGTATGATAATTAATCAGCAAAAGTAATGTCAAAAGTTTCAGAAATATTATTCATTAACATTTAAAAAAAAAGAAAAAATCAAATGTATTGTTGTGACAAAATGATTAAGTTTGTAGCTTGGAGCTGGAAAGATCTTTCAAGCTAGTATGATTGATGATAGAGGTAACTTAAAGATCTTACAAATATGCCTTACAGTTTTTGAATGCAATGATGAAATAGTTGCATCTGTTTTTTTGTTACTCTTTCTTGCAAATAAATATTTGATAAAAAGATAAGAGCTTTGATTATTCATGTTTGGTATGTATATGAAATGAAAATACATTTTTTTCATAACAGTGAGATACATGTGGGGTAATCAAAATCATATAATCAATATCATCAAAGAGATTGACATACAAACCAATACAAACGAATCCCCCTTAGTTACAGTACATGTCAATTTTGAGCAAAGCACAAACATAGCAAATAATTCAACATTTCAGGGTTAGTACAACTTTAGATATTGTGGAATTTATGTCAGCTATGTCTTAAAGGTTTCTGGCCAAATGCAAGAATGTGCAATATCAAGTTCAAGTTTCCTTTGTGAAAGTAAATCCATTAAATATACAATATATGGACAAATGTATTGGGCCCAAAAAAATTAAAAAAGTATTGGGCCACCTACACATTACTGTACATCTACAGAAGCTTTTGTGATATCCCATTCTTCTAGATTCAAAGGTATTGATATGGAGTTGGTCCCCCCCTTGGAGCTATAACAGCTTCCACTCTTCTGGGAAGGCTTTCTACAAGACTTTGTAGTGTGTCTGTGGGAATTTTTGCCCATTCATCCAGAAGAGCATTTGTGAGGTCAGACACTGATGTTGGACGAGAGGGCCTAGCTCGCAATCTCCATTCTAGTTCATCCCAAAGGTGTTTGATGGGGTTGAGGTCAGGGCTCTGTGCGGGCCAGTCAAGTTCTTCTACACCAACCTCACCTAACCATGCCTTTATGGATCTTGCTTTGTCCACTGGGGCACAGTCATGCTGAAACAGAAAAGGGCCTTCCCCAAACTGTTATTGAACTGTTAAGTTGGAAGCATAGAATTTTCCAAAATGTCTTGGTAAGCTGAAGCATTAACATTTCCCTTCACTGGAACTATGGGGCCTACAACCCCAGACCATTATCCTTCTTTCACCAAACTTGGTGTGTCCCAATACTTTTGTCCATATAGTGTATTAGCTGCTTAAACTTTATAGTGCAGTAGTGCAATGTCCAGAATTATTCTGTGTGTTACCCTTTGCCTTTGCAAACCATCTGCAGCTTTTTGAAGAGCTCTATCTTATGTATGTAAGAGTGTTGGAGTACTGTACATTTCAGTATCACAATCACTCAGTACAGGACACTGTACTGTAATGGGCTCTATGCTTCTTCTGTGTACTTTCTGTTGGTGAACTCGGCCTTGAGCAGAGGTTCCAAGCCTTGTTTTCTTCTCTGCTGCAGGTAGAGCACAAGGATGAGCAGCAACAGCAGGAAGCCCAGGAAGATACCACCCAGAGTGGACCCCAGCACAAGCGCTGTGAATCCGCCATCACCTTCAGTAGAAACATGGAAGGATAGTAAGGAGGTTTAGGGCACACCTCAATATCTCCCAACGTGACATAAGAGTTGATTACCCAATCATTTCAAAGACACTGATAGTGTAATGAGAGACTTCCTACCATCCAGTTCAAGTTCATAGGAGTAGCCCATCTGCTCAGCGGTCATGTAGATCTCCTCATTGGTGACTGGTGGGAAGAAAGGCACCATGTTGTAATGTCTGTTGTGACCAATGGGGGCCATCCCATCTGGGAAGCTGGAGTTTGATGGAACAAACCTCCTCATCCACTCATCAAAGATGGCGTCTGTGAAGGCATGAAGCACCTGTAACACAATAAGACGTACACATATGAAATAGTTCAGCATCTTTTAGACCAGTGGTTCCCAACCTTTATTCCATAGAGCACCCCTAAATTACACCTGATGGAATTGTCCCCTCCCTCCACGTCGTTGTGACCATCCACAGGGGCGGCTGTATAGCTCAGGGGTAGTGTGGGTCGTCCAATGATCGTAGGGTCGGCGGTTCGAATCCCGGCTCCTCCTGACTGCATGTCGAAGTGTCCTTGGGCAAGACACTGAACCCCAAATTGGTGTGTGAATGTGTGTGTGAATGGGTGAATGAGAGGCCTTCATTGTAAAGCGCTTAAGATAAAAGCGCTATATAAGTGCAGTCTATTTACCATTTACCATCCTCCTACAGAGGTCAACTCTGGATGTATAGTCTACGTCCTACGGAGGTCGGCACACACTGGACGTTTCACGACGACTTGGGGGAGGGGGGGAAATTCCATCAGGTGTAAGTTAGGTACAATGAAGCGCTTCGACAACTTAACAGTAATGTCAATGTTGACACAATTCAGAGTCTCAGATATGTTGAATTTATATACATAGAATTGCAGTGTAGTAGGCTTTTGGCCCTATCAGACATAATCATATATTTTGTTATAGCTGCTGTGTTCAATGACATGATTCTTTAACAAATATTTGTCTAGCTAAATATGATATTAAGGCCTCAATGTATCTGAGGCATGGCACACTCCCTGCGACCGTTGGCGCCCCCCTAAGGGGGGCCCGGACCGCAGGTTGATGGGTTCTACGTTGTACCATGCTGTTTTAGACTGTGACATTTCCTGACCAGAAAGATGGGGTCATTGGCCGCGGAGTGGGGCAGCGCGCTGGTTCCACTGAGGAAGGAGTGAACCAGGTTGTGCAGGTTGTCCACTGATGAGTCAAGCTGTCCATCTGGTCTGTCAAAACCTTCTAGAGCATTCCTGTAAGAAACAAAACAGTCCTGAAAATGTAGTTAATAATAACAGTCAAGAAAATGTCCCCCAACGTCCTCACCGTGCCACCACGTTCAGGTTCTACGTTGAAGTACTTTGATAAACATCCCTCGGGGATGGTCTCAAGCCACATGGTGTATCTGAACAGTCACAGTATTGTCATTGGATGCATGGAGTACCTGAAGCTTAAGGTGGAGTTTGTGAAGTAGGGGGGGCTGTCAAAGTCCCTGAGGGTGAGGCAGCTCCTGACGTCATTCATGGTGGGCAGACTCATGTTGGTCCCCTCCCTCGGGCCTCTCTGTATGACGCCCTCTCGACTCCCATTACACAGTTTTACCAGACGGTTGTAGTCATCCAGGCTGGGAACAAGTAAGCTTCATTGTTACAACCTACAGTAGATTAGGCCTAAGTTAAACGTACAACTCTTCTGTTATACCAGTGTAACACAATAATGCTGGGTAGCACTCCACCTTAAGTGTACATTAATTATTAAAGTGACTACATCACAATACCTTTAGCAACATAGGAACTATGTAATTATGTGTTACACTGAAATAATAGTTAAGCAGTGTATGTTATTACAGAAGCAGAACCAGGTTTGTGAGGAAGGGGGAGGTAAGTGGATGCTAATATTAATCTTGCTTTAGTAACACAATCGTCAGCTGCCCTACTCCTGGAGTCCGCCCCCCCTTCAACATGTAATAACCTAACGCTGTATAATCACAGAATTATGGTTTGATACAATTACAAAATAAGATACACTGACGTTTAGATGCATGAATTAGTACAAATGATTGACAGATGAATTATTACCAATAAATTATTGAATGTATTCTAAGCAGAAATGTACAAGAAAATTCTTAATTGTGTTTGACGGACCTATTGCAAACCACCCCCCAGTTGGAGAAGCGTGACTGGTTGCTGATGAGGGAGGGGTTGTCTGGGTTACGGCCCCCCAGGAGAGCGTCTGTGCAGACGTCACAGTCACTCTGGCCCGTGGCAAAGTTCCAGTATGGCACAGCAAAGTTCTCGTTGCCTGTTAATCTCTACAGACCAGAAAAGTAGACTTTTCAAAAAACTATGTTCAACATTTGGTGAGGCTTTACAATATGGCTGCATTACCAATGCATTATTTTATATGAATAAATTCTTAAACCAATACATTTTCAAAAAACATAATAATAACCTTGTCGACAGCGCAGTGCGAGAGGTTATGTTTTCAGTGGGGTGTGTTGGTTGGTCAGTTGGATCATTAATCGCAAGATTAAGCAAAAACCACCAAACCGAATTTCATGTAACTCAGTGGAGGGGTGCAGCATGGGCCAACTTAGAAACCATTACATTTTGGAGTGGATCTGAATCACGAGGCGGGTCCATGAGCCGCCCAAACACAGATGGCCTTTCACCTCCATAAATTTTTTGGACTAGGATTATGCAAAATCTACCAGACCGATTTTCATTAAATTCGGTGGAGGGCTGTAGCATGGTACAACGGAGAACCCATCAAACTTTGGAGTGGATCCAAATCACGGGGTGGGTCCACAAGCTGCCCAAACACTGCCAGCCATTCACCTCCATTCATTTTTGGATGAAAAATTCCTCCCATTCATTGTCAATGGGGGGAATTGAATCCCATATCTTGACATGGGAAGGTCACAGAGACAAGGAGTTTGGACTGGCATAAAGCTCTCAACCAAACAAATGCAGCAATACCAAACATGTCCTGCTCGTACGCATGTGTGCATACAGAACCACAAAAAGCATTTATAGGCAGAGATCTGTGATCTCCAAGCACCATTTGTACTTCTTTGTGCCGCTGTCCGAAAGCCATACCACGTTTAGCTTGTACACAGTGCAATAGAACAACAATTTGTCTGCTTATCAACTCCTTGATCCTAACAGAATATAGTGACTTTAACCACTGCTAATTTTAGATAGGTATAGTACTGCAAGAAAAGTTTGTGTTATTATTTGATAAACAGACAACGGATAATTTCTGGCTTGAACAGGCACGTTCACATGAGAAGCGAACAGCAGGTTGCGGTGGGTACGGAGCGAGGGAGAGATGAAGTGTGTGTGTGTGTGTGTGTGTGTGTGTGTGTGTGTGTGTGTGTGTGTGTGTGTGTGTGTTTGTGTGTGTGTGTGTGTGTGTGTGTGTGTGTGTGTGTGTGTGTGTGTGTGTGTGTGTGTGTGAGAGAGAGAGCTGGACTAGTCAGAGCGGGGAGAGGGAGGGAGGAGCACAGCAACTGAAGTATTCTTCACTTTTTTCTGTTCAAAAATGTTTAAAAAATCAGTTATCACCGAATGTCTTTGCTCATCATTAATTATATTAAATATACTTAAAGCTAGGGTAGGCGAAACCAGGTTGGATGATTTTTAAAAGTACAACTGTCAAAATCTGCTCCTCCCTTCAGGCCTCCTTCCAAAGCCACTCCCCCAAATGGAGAAAAACCAATGACACTCAATAAGCAAGTAGGTCAGTTGACAGGCAGGTAGGCCATCCAATCATTTCAAGGTGGTACCGTGATATGTCTGGATGGACTTATCACAGTCCTGCGACTTCCAAATACTGTTTTTTTTTTTTTTTTTAATTTTAGCCAAATTGCCTACCCCACCTTTAATACTTAATGAAGTATGCAATAATTTATGAACAACTCCACCAAACCTCTTTACTAAAATAAACATTAATGCACTGTATTTATTGATATATGAGTGAATGCGTAATTTAGTCCAAATTATCCTATATTGTCGTTGACATACTGTAAGATCAACATGTACCTGTAGCTCTCTCTCCAGACTGAGGAGGTGGTATCTGTGCCAGGTTATGAAGGCTGGTCCCTTATGAGAGAAGTCTATGGCTCTGAATGGACGGCCTGGACCTACAGGGTAAACACATTCAGTTTTTAAAAGTCGCTTCTCCTCTGTCATATACATTTACAAATTTTATTTATTTAACCGTTATTTAATCAAGCAAGTCTTTAAGACAAATTCTTATTTACAATACAATTTACTCATTCACTCCTACCTGCTATAAAGAATTAACAATGGCATGAAAAGAAAACTGACATTTATCCTATACATAGAATTAGGACTATGGAATTAGGATTTTTCTGATCGGCTAATGAGAAAATACTTGACATGTTTACCAAGGAGTGTGTCTCGGACAGAGTAGTAGTGCTGCCACACAAAGAAGTCGTAGATGGAGATGCTGGTGACCTGGGGCTCGGTTCCACTGGGTCCTAGGAGGCCCAGCCAGTGCTCAGTGGCAATGACGTAATCTGGGTGAGTGGTGGTCTTGGCCAGGTCCAACACGTCCAAGAACTCCTGGAGCTCAGCTGCAGTCAGAGAGTGGATGTTTTTCCTCACCACTGCGGCTTTTCTCTGGTCACAGTTTGGACCTGTCCAGCCAAACTTACACTGCCCACAGTCAAAGCCTGCAAAGTTACCTGGAACAGGGACAGAATCAAGAACATGTCATTTTGCCAGGAAAATGTATGGAATGCATTAACAATATGTAACAGTATGTGATCAAACCACCTACAGGTCTGGCACATATCCAGGGATGATTCTACGCAGGTTTATTTTTGGTCCGTCTTGGACTCGTTTTATAACTGAGTCTGTGTAGTCTTAATGGCAGGCGTGAGGACTTGTAAATTGCAGTGTATTACTCACCAGAGCACCTGCATGTCTGATTGAAGAATTTGATCGGCCACCGTTCTCTATCATCAACGTTTCTCAGGTTATAGGGTCCTCCCCAGGGCTTGTCGTCCACCCTGACGTTGGAGCAGTTTCCTCTACCTGATAAGGTTCCACAGACATTAGCAGGGTTGGAGCCAAGAGACGGGCAGCACTGCTTGGAGACGATCCCCTGCACTGTGCAGCAGACTCTGGGAAACTGAGCCTCTGTATAATCAGGCCAGAACACAAAACAAACCAGCCCCAGAACCAGCGCCTTCCTCATCCTTCACACCTCAGCCTCTTCTCACCACTTCCAGTAAAATCAGTTTTTACACCAATTCACTGCAGTGTAGTCGCAGATTAGTTCTTCCAGATGGGCATGGAATCTAACTCTCTAACGGTCCTCTGTTGTGGGTTTAAGATTAGATCCAGTGATAACTGTATAACAGCTATGAAGAACACCTTGGAAGAAAATAGTGTTCCAGTCAGTTTCATAGAAATTAACAAAGCTTCCAATTTATGTGCTTGCCTCTTAGTATCACCAAAAAGGATGAAGCCATTGGTCGCGTGGTGATCACCTGACCACACAGGACAGTGAGCTGGACTAATAACAGCAAAATGCTTGAGGGGAAACATTCTCTGTTTGCCTGCCTGAGTGTCTGTGAATAAATGAATCTATTGAATCTGAACACCATGGCATTTTGCAAATGCAATAAGAGATACACTATTAGGATATGTGTGTGCAATATTCCCCTCTACATTTATATCTAAATACTGTAACACAATATTTCACAGGTTTGTGGCTATGGCCAAGTCTAAACCAGAAATGTATGTTCTGGCAGTTTTCGTTTTAATTACTTAACTTATTTACTTCCACACTTATTTTAACTAGCCTACAGATTTTGGAATCTATCTAGATTCTAAAATCTGACTTGTAGCATGATTCTGGTATTAGTTATAAGCCCTCATAATAACTACCACAGCTATCAATTACACTCACTGTAGTTACACAAGTTTAGGAGAATTTGATTAATCGATCACATACAGTAAACAAGGGATTGGGCTCATTTGATCAGAATAAGCAACAGTAGAGATAGCTGCCCAATGATCATGTTACCCTTCACTCTTCTGTTTCCCATACCTAAAGTAGATGTTTAGTTTAAGCATTATGAAGACTCTCTTTCACAATGTTGTGTAAAAAGTTATTCTGTATTCTCTCTGTTTCAAGCCATGTACATTTATTAGATATTTCCATTGGTATTATTTCACAGAGCAATCACAAGGTAACACTTGTGACTTGAAGGGTCACAAAGTATGGATTAATCATTTGCCTCAGACTGTACCTAGAAAGTTCAACTTTCTAGCCTACAAAGTTGAACAACAAATTGTTGTATTTTATTGGTATGTTTGCCGAAGGATGACATCTTGGACAGATAGGCTGCATTGTATTGGTAAGGATGACTCCCCTCACTAAGGATTCTTTGTTTCATGGGAGGAGCTTGAAAGATTTCAGCCTCATGGGGCTCCCGTGCAAACATGTCTGATGTCATATGCTTTCTCCTGGTGTGAGCAGCCTTCGTTTTACCTTCCTATGGCCCAGCATGTGACTGCTGCTGATTGTTGCCAAGAGAGTCACATTGCCTCCCATTGGGAATCACAGTGGAAATAGTAGTTCTCATATTACTGTAAGTGGATGAATGTAGACCTTCCTGCCGTCAGGAATGGTAAGATATGTCGCCATGTTTGGTGAGAGCTCAGTTTAGAGAAAGTATTTGTTGTGGAATCAGAGTATTGTGTACTCTCAGAGTATTGTGTAGTCTAACAGAGTTACAAAAGTGTCTACCACCTGTATCCAAGTAAAATTGAAATGTTTGTTGCATAGATTTCCCCAAGCAAAATGGGAAATCTGAGAAATTATTAAACCATAGTTTTCTTGTACAACAGATTATCTGGGGTCATTGCACCTAAAAGGATTAGCTGGAGAATTCCTGGAAAAAGTCCAAACAAAGGAATGTGTTTGAAGGAATCACAAAGTTACAGTATTTCAATCAATAAATGTATGACAAAGTTTATTCTTAATTTGGATAAATTTGGATAAATCAGGCTCCAATTCAACAAATCATGCTCTTAAACCTACAAATGTCTAGTGGAGATCTCACAACAAATACATCAGCACGAAAGTTACTAAAGTCCTGAGTAATGAGTTGGTGATTGTTGTTGTCTGCCCTACTAAATTTTAGATTTGAGTTCAGTTCAGTGAGTAAACAACCGGTCTCAGGCATGGCTACTTATCTTAAAAACTGTGATTAAATGGACCACTTGTATCACATTAACACAACTTCACATCACTAGAGGAGGCGTACTGCATTTAACCCTCAAACACAGGACAACACCAGGCTATAGTAGGGCTGGATGTCCGCTGGTCCCTAAAAGGCCAGTCAGCTCAGTAAACCACAAAGGCCAGCTACGCTTACATATCAATGGACTTCGACAGTATTATTACTCTTAGCTCTTGTTGAGATCTGTTGTACGCTGCAGCAGTTGTGTTGGCTTGCTTGTTGCCTTTCACTAAGTCAGTGTTAGTACTCACATTGTGGATGTAAGGGACAGGATGATGTGCAAAATCATCAAGAACTTACAGTAAAGCTTTTCCCTTTTATCGGTTTGTCCCTGGAAGATTCTTTATTATGGATAATGATCTTACAGGATGCTGTTTTTATGTATTGAATCATTGCACTTTTAATGGTAATATGTTTGAAATCAAGTCCTGAAAATGTATGTTAATTAACCAACAAAAGTAATGTCAAAAGTTTCAGAAATATTATTCATTAACATTTAAAACAAAAAGTCGAATGTATTGTTGTGACAAAATGATTACATTTGTAGCTTGGAGCTGGAAAGTTATTTCAAGCCAGTATGATTGATGATAGAGGTAACTTAAAGATGTTTTATTGCGACTAAATATTTGATAAAAAGATGACAGCTTTGATTATTTACGTTTGGTATGTATATGAAAAGAAAATACATTTTTTCATAACAGTGAGATACATGTGGGGTAAATAGATTTACATGCAAACCAATACAAATGAATGCTCCTTAGTTACAATACTGTGCATGTCAGTTTTGAGCAAAGCACAAACATAGCAAATAATTCAACATGTCAGGGTTAGTACAACTTAAGATATTGTAGAATTTACATCAGCTGTGTCTAAAATGTTTATAGCCAAAAGCAAGCATGTGCAATATCAAGTTCAAGATTCATTTGTGAAAGTAAATACATTAAATATACACCATATGGACAAAGGTATTGGGCCACCTACACATTACTGTACATCTACAGGAGCTTTTATGATATCCCATTCTTCTAGATTCACAGGTATAAATATGGAGTTGGTCCCCCCTTTGGAGCTATAACAGCTTCCACTCTTCTGGGAAGGCTTTCTACAAGATTTTGGAGTGGGTCTGTGGGAATTTTTGCCCATTCATCCAGAAGAGCATTTGTGAGGTCAGACACTGATGTTGGACGAGAGGGCCTAGCTCGCAATTTCCATTCTAGTTCATCCCGAAGGTGTTCAATGGGGTTGAGGTCAGGGCTCTGTGCAGGCCAGTCAAGTTCTTCTACACCAACATCACCTAACCATGCCTTCATGGATCCTGCTTTGTGCACTGTGGCACAGTCATGCTGAAACAGAAAAGGGCCTTCCTCCAAACTGTTCCCACAAAGTTGGAAGCATAGAATTGTCCAAAATGTCTTGGTAAGCTGAAACATTATGGGGCCTACAACCCCAGACCATTATCCTTCCTTCACCAAACTTGGTGTCCCAATAATTTTGTCCATATAGTGTATTAGCTGCTTAAACTTTATAGTGCAGTAGTTCAATGTCCAGAATTATACTGTGTGTTACTCTTTGCCTTTGCAAACCATCTGCGCTTTTTGAAGAGCTCTATCTTATGTAGGTAAGAGTGTTGGAGTACTGTACATTTCAGTATCACAATCACTCAGAACAGGACACTGTACTGTAATGGGCCTCTCTATGCTTCTTCTGTGTACTTTCTGTTGGTGAACTCAGCCTTGAGCAGAGGTTCAAAGCCTTGTTTTCTTCTCTGCTGCAGGTAGAGCACCAGGATGAGCAGCAGTAGCAGGAAGCCCAGGAAGATACCACCCAGAGTGGACCCCAGCACAAACATCGTGGCTCCGCCATCGCCTTCTGTAGAAACATGGAAGCACAGTAAGGAGGTTTAGGGCACAACTCAATATCTCACAACGTGACATAAGAGTTGATTACTCAATCATTTCAAAGACACTGATAGTGTAATGAGAGACTTCCTACCATCCAGTTCAATGGCGTAGGAGTAGCCCAGCTGCTCAGCGGTCATGTAGATCTCCTCATTGGTGACTGGAGGGAAGAAAGGCACCATGTTGTAATCTCTGTTGTGACCAATGGGGGCCATCCCATCTGGGAAGCTGGAGTTTGATGGAACAAACCTCCTCATCCACTCATCAAAGATGGCATCTGTGAAGGCATGAAGCACCTGCAACACAATAAGGGGTACACATATGAAATAGTTCAGCATCTTTTAGACCAGTGATTCCCAACCTTTCTTCCATAGAACCCCCCTAACTTACTGGATGTACAGTCTATGTACTATGGAGGTCGACACACACTGGACGTTCACAACGACTTGGGGGGGGGGGGCAAATTCCATCAGGTGTAAGTTAGGGTACAATGAAGCGCTTCGACAACTTAGCAGTAACGTCAATGTTGACTCGATTCAGAGTCTCAGATTAATTTGTTGAATTTATATATGTAGAATTGCAGTGTAGTAGGCTTTTGGCCCTATCAGACATAATCATGTATTTTGTTATAACTGTTGTATGAAATGTCAATGACATGATTCTTTGACAAATATTTGTCTAGCTAAATATGATATTAAGGCCTCAATGTATCTGAGGCATGGCACACTCCCTGCGACCGTTGGCGCCCCCCTAAGGGGGGCCTGGACCGCAGGTTGGGGAACCCTGTTTTAGACTGTGACATTTCCTGACCAGAAAGATGGGGTCATTGGCCGCGGAGTGGGACAGCGCGCTGGTTCCACTGAGGAAGGAGTGAACCAGGTTGTGCAGGTTGTCCACTGATGAGTCAAGCTGTCCATCTGGTCTGTCAAAACCTTCTAGAGCATTCCTGTAAGAAACAAAACAGTCCTGAAATGTAGTTAATAATAATAACAGTCAAGAACAGAATTTTCCCCACATTTTTCTTATCCTGTCCTCACTGTGCCACCACGTTCAGGTTCTATGTTGAAGTACTTTGATAAACATCCCTCTGGGATGGTCTCAAGCCACATGGTGTATCTGAACAGTTACAGTATTGTACAGTAATTGGATGCATGGAGTACCTGAAGCTGAAGGTGGAGTTTGTGAAGTAGGGGGGGCTGTCAAAGTCCCTGAGGGTGAGGCAGCTCCTGACGTCATTCATGGTGGGCAGACTCATGATGTTCCCCTCCCTCAGGCCTCTCTGTATGACGCCCTCACGACTCCCATTACACAGTTTTACCAGACGGTTGTAGTCATCCAGGCTGGGAACAAGTAAGCTTCATTGTTACAACCTACAGTAGATTAGGCCCAAGTTAAACATACAGCTCTGCTATTATACCAGTATAACGCAATAATGCTGGGTAGCACTCCACCTTAAGTGTACATTAATTATTAAAGTGACTACATTGCAATACCTGTTGTAACATACAGTAGGAACTGCCATGTAATTATGTGTTACACTAACATTACAGTTAAGCAGTGTATGTTATTACAGAAGCAGAACCAGGTTTGTGAGGAAGGGGGAGGTAAGTGGATGCTAATATTAATCTTGCTTTAGTAACACAATCGTCAGCTGCCCTACTCCTGGAGTCCCTCCCCCCTTCAACATGTAATAACCTAACGCTCTATAATCACAGATTTATGGTTTGATACAATTACAAAATAGGATACACTGATGTTTAGGTGCATGTAAGTATGAATTAGTACAAATGATTGACAGATGAATTATTACCAATAAATTATTAAATGTATTCTAAGTAGAAATGTACACAGAAAATTCTTAATTGTGTTTGACGGACCTGTTGCAAACCACCCCCCAGTTGGAGAAGCGTGACTGGTTGCTGATGAGGGAGGGGTTGTCTGGGTTACGGCCCCCCAGGAGAGCATCTGTGCAGACGTCACAGTCACTCTGGCCCGTGGCAAAGTTCCAGTATGGCACAGCAAAGTTCTCGTTGCCTGTTAATCTCTACAGACCAGAAAAGTAGGCTTTTAAAAATAATCTATGTTCAACATTTTATGAGGCTTTACAATGTGGCTGCATTACCAATGTATTATTTCATATGAATAAATTCTTAAACCAATACATTTTCAAAAAACATAATAATAACCTTGTCGACAGCGCAGTGCGAGAGGTTATGTTTTCAGTGGGGTGGATTGGTTCATTCTTTAGCAGGATAAGCAAAAACCACCAGACTGAAAGGGTACAGCATGGGCCAACTTATGGCCAACTGAATCACGGGGCGAGTCCATGAGCCGCCCAAACACAGACGGCCTTTCACCTCCATTCATTTTTTGGACTAAGATTATGCAAAATCTACCAGACCGATTTTCATTAAGATCGGTGGAGGGGTGACGCATGGGCCAACTTAGAACCCATTAAACTTTGGAGTGGATCCAAATCACAGGGTGGGTCCACAAGGCGCCCAAACACTGCCAGCCATTCACCTCCATTCATTTTTGAATGAAAAATTCCTCCCATTCATTGTCAATGGGGGGAATTGAATCCCATAACTTGACATGGGAAGGTCACAGAGACACGGAGTTTGGACTGGCATAAAGCTCTCAACCAAACAAATGCAGCAATACCAAACATGTCCTGCTCGTACGCATGTGTGCATACAGAACCACAAAATGCATTTATAGGCAGAGATCTGTGTTCTCCAAGCACCATTTGTACTTCTTTGTGCCGCTGTCCGAAAGCCATACCACGTTTAGCTTGCACAAAGTGCAATAGAACAACAATCTGTCTGCTTATCAACTCCTTGATCCTAACAGAATATAGTGACTTTTACCACTGCTAATTTTAGATAGGTATAGTACTGCAAGAAAAGTTTGTTTTATTATTTGATAGACAAACAACGGATCATTTTTGGCTTGAATAGGCACGTTCACATGAGGAGTGGACAGCAATTTGCAGTGGGGACGGAGCGAGGGAGAGATGAAGTGTGTGTGTGTGTGTGTGTGTGTGTGTGTGTGTGTGTGTGTGTGTGTGTGTGTGTGTGTGTGTGTGTGTGTGTGTGCGTGTGTGCGTGTGTGCGTGTGTGTAGTTGTGTGTGTGTGAGAGCTGGATTAGTCAGAGCAGGGAGAGGGAGGGAGGAGCACAGCAGCTGAAGTATTCTTCACTTTTCCCTGTTCTAAAATCAAAAAAATCAGTTTACGCCGAATGTCTTTGCTCATCATTAATTATAGTACTATTTAAAGGTAGGGTAGGCGAAACCAGGTTGGATGATTTTTTAAAATACAACTGACAAAATCCCTGCCCCTCCCTTCAGGCCTCCCAAAGCCACTCCTCCAAATGGGGAAATACAAATGACACTCAATGTCAAAGCAAGTAGGTCAGTTGGCAGGTAGGCCATCCAATCATTTCAAGGTGGTACCGTGATATGTCTGGATGGACTTATTACAGTCCTGCAATTCCAAATACAGTGTTTTTTTGTTGTTGTTGTTTTGTTAATTTTAGCCAAATTGTCAACCCCATCTTAAATACTTAATGAGGTATGCAATGATTTATTAACAACTCCACCTAATATCTAAACTAAAATAAACATTAATGCACTGTATTTATTGATATATGAGTGAATGCGTAATTTAGTCCAAATTATCCAATATTGTTGTTGACATACTGTAAGATCAACATGTACCTGTAGCTCTCTCTCCAGACTGAGGAGGTGGTATCTGTGCCAGGTTATGAAGGCTGGTCCCTTATGAGAGAAGTCTATGGCTCTGAATGGACGGCCTGGACCTACAGGGTAAACACATTGAGTTTTTAAAAGTCACTTCTCCTCTGTCATATACATTTACTTTTATTTATTTCATCTATTTAACCTTAACCTTTATTTAGTCAGGCAAGTCATTAAGACAGATTCTTATTTACAATTAGAATTAGGACTATGGAATTAAGATTATTCTGATCGGTTAATGAGAAAATACTTGACGTTTACCAAGGAGTGTGTCTCGGACAGAGTAGTAGTGCTGCCACACAAAGTAGTCGTAGATGGAGATGTTGGTGACCTGGGGCTCGGTTCCACTGGGTCCTAGGAGGCCCAGCCAGTGCTCAGTGGCAATGACGTAATCTGGGTGAGTGGTGGTCTTGGCCAGGTCCAACACGTCCAAGAACTCCTGGAGCTCAGCTGCAGTCAGAGAGTGGATGTTTTTCCTCACCACTGCGGCTTTTCTCTGGTCACAGTTTGGACCTGTCCAGCCAAACTTACACTGCCCACAGTCAAAGCCTGAAAAGTTACCTGGAACAGGGACAGAATCAAGAACATGTCATTTTGCCAGGAAAATGTATGGAATGCACTAACAATATGTAACAGTATGTGATCAAACCACCTACAGGTCTGGCACATATTTATAACTGAGTCTGTGTAGTCTTAATGGCAGGCGTGAGGACGTTTAAATTGCAGCATATTACTCACCAGAGCACCTGCATGTCTGATTGAAGAATTTGGTCGGCCACCGTTCTCTATCATCAACGTTTCTCAGGTTATAGGGTCCTCCCCAGGGCTTGTTGTCCACCCTGACGTTGGAGCAGTTTCCTCTACCTGATAAGGTTCCACAGACATTAGCAGGGTTGGAGCCAAGTGACGGGCAGCACTGCTTGGAGACGATCCCCTGCACTGTGCAGCAGACTCGGGGAAACTGAGCCTCTGTAGAATCAGGCCAGAAAACAAAACAAACCAGCCCCAGAACCAGCGCCTTCCTCATCCTTCACACCTCAGCCTCTTCTCACCACTTCCAGTAAAATCAGTTTTTACACCAATTCACTGTAATGATGTCACAGATTAGTTCTTCCAGATGGGCATGGAATCTAACTCTGTAACGGTCCCCTGTTGTGGGTTTAAGATTAAATCCAGTGATAACTGTATAACAGCTATGAAGAACACCCTGGAAGGAAATAGTGTTCCAGTCAGTTTCATAGACATTAACAAAGCTTCCTATGTGCTTGCCTCTTATATGACCAGAAAGGATTAAGCCTTGGTCTCGTGGTAATCACCTGACACACCGGACTGTGAGCTGGACACAGTGAAATACTTGAGGGGAAACATTACATTTACATAAATGAAGGTTAAATAAAAAACATTGCATAGTCATTTAACATACGCTTTTATCCAAAGCGACCAACAATAATTGCATTTAACATAGGAAAAGCCACTTTACTTAGTATTACTACTTGCCAGAACTAACAAGTGCATCTCATTTCTAAAACAAGTGACTAAGAGCATGATCTAGTGCTTAAGGCAAATTCCAAGAATAGTAATCTCAAACATGCTCTGTTGAAAACATTCTCATGGCCTGTCTGAGTGTCTGTGAATAAATGAATCTATTGAATCTGAGCACCATGGCATTTTGCAAATACAATGAGAGATACAGTATTAAGATATGTGTTTGCAATATTCCCCTCTACATTTATATCTTAATAACACAATATTTCGCAGGTTTGTGGTTATGGCCAAATCTAAAGCAGAAATGTGTGTTGTGGTAGTCTCAGTTTTAATTACTTAACTTTTTTACTTCCACACTTATTTTAACTATAGCCTACAGATTTTGGAATCTATCTAGATTCTAAAATCTGACTTGTAGCATAATTCTGGTATTAGTTATAAGCCCTCATAATAACTACCACAGCTATCAATTACACTAACTGTAGTTACACAAGTTTAGAATAATTTGATTAATCGATAACATACTGTAAACAAGGGATTGGGCTCATTTGATCAGAATAAGCAACACTGGAGATAGCTGCCCAATGGTCATGTTACCCTTCACCCTCCTGTTTCCCATACATAAAGTAGATGTTTGGTTTAAGCATTATGAAGACTCTCTTTCACAATGTTGTGTAAAATGTTATTTTTTATTCTCTGTTTCCATGTACGTTTATTCAATTTTTCGTTCGGTCACATAGCAGGATTATACAAAAAAGCGATTTTCATGAAACTTGGTGGAGGGGTATAGCATGGGCCAAGTTAGAACACATTAAATTTTGGTGTGGATCAGAATCACTGGGCAGACAGAGGAATTAAAATAAAACATTTGCCATAGTTGGACCGACAATTGCTTCCATTTATATCTACTCTTCCTGCCAGGTTTATACCGCCGATGGCCGTGCGGTAATGTATCAGTCTAGCAATGCCTTGACCCGGTCTCGATTTTCGATATCAACTTTTTATTTGCTCTTAACGCCCAAATATTGTCTTATGTTTCATCTAAAACAAAATCATATCTGATTCAAGAAAAATAAATCATATAAACACTGTTTTAGGAAAAGTTACATTTTCTTAGCCTGGATCCTGTGGTATTAGCCTACATATAAATAATAAGCTATATACCTGCACATCTGGGCTGAGTTTTTGCCCCTTGAGTATCAGGTTTCACTAACTATGTGTTCTTTTTAATTTGAGTGTTGAAGCGAACGAAAAAAACAGTATTATCCGTCACATCGTAGGATTATACAAAAACTACCAGAACGATTTTCATGAAACTCAATGGAGGGATGCAGCATAAGCCAACTTAGAACCCATCCAAGAGACCTGGACACTGAACTAGTGCTCCTCCTCCCAGAGGCATGGACACTGGGATAGGGCCCCTCTACCCCTCCTAGAGGCATGGACACAGGACTAGTGCCCTTCTAGCCCTCCCAGAGACATGGACACTGGGCTAGTGCCCGCCTTTTTTACCCCCCAGAGGAATGAACACTGGACTTAATTTCTGTATGTTAAGTATTTAGTAGTGTTTTGTAACTTATGTCTTCTGTTATTGTCTGTAATGGCTGATTGAAAAAAAAAATCACAAGTATGTTCAGTTGTGTTCATACATGACCACCTCTAATTAAAAACACTATCAGTTACACCATCAAAAAGCTTACTTTCCAATGGTGCAAGTGTGCTATATTTATACTGAGAAGTGGGTTTAACCATTTCAACTCGATTACACCAACAAAATGCATTAATGGGTGGAGCCCTGTGCTCTCTGAGCACCCTTTCTAGTTTTGTCATAAATTCCTCATTCAACTAAAGATTCTTTGTTTCGTGGGAGGAACTTGTTTCAGAGAAGGCATATGACTCGTGGGCCCCCCGTGCGAACATGTCTGATGTCATATGCTTTCTCCTGGTGTGAGCAGCCTTCGTTTTACCTTCCTATGGCCCAGCATGTGACTGCTGCTGATTGTTGCCAAGAGAGTCACAGTGGAAATAGTAGTTCTCATATTACTGTAAGTGGATGAATGTAGACCTTCCTGCCGTCAGGAATGGTAAGATATGTCGCCATGTTTGGTGAGAGCTCAGTTTAGAGAAAGTATTTGTTGTGGAATCAGAGTATTGTGTACTCTCAGAGTATTGTGTAGTCTAACAGAGTTACAAAGGTATTACTATCCAAGTAAAATTGAAATGTCTGTTGCACAGATTTCCCCGAGCAAAGTGGTCTTAATGGGCTAATTTAAGAAAACATAGTGAGATTTAGGGTGGGATGTTGCTCTTAAGATTGCCGCCTGAGAAATTATTAAACCATAGTTTTCTTGTACAACAGATTATCTGGGGTCATTGCACCTAAAAGGATTAGCTGGAGAATTCCTGGAAAAAGTCCAAACAAAGGAATGTGTTTGAAGAAATCACAGTTACAGTATTTCAATCCATAAATGTATGACAAAGTTTATTCTTAATTTGGATAAATTTGGATAAATCAGGCTCCAATTCAACAAATCATGCTCTTAAACCTACAAATGTCTAGAGGAGATCTCACAACAAATACATCAGCACGAAAGTTACTAAAGTAATGAGTTGGTGATTGTTGTTGTCTGCCCTACTAAATTTTAGGTTTGAGTTCAGTTCAGTGAGTAAACAACAGGTCTCAGGCATGGCTACTTATTTAAAAAACAGTGATTTAATGGACCACTTGTATCACATTAACACAAACATAAAGTTTAGATTTTCAAGCACAAACCATCCAGTGCAATGTCATAGGAGTTCAAAGTTATTAAGCAGCCACTGTTGATCTCCTCATTGGTGATTGGAGGGAAGAAGAGTGCCATCTCTGTTGTGACCAAAAGGGGCCATCTCATCTGGGAAGCTGGAGTTTGGTGGAACAAACCTCCTCATCCACTCATCAAAGATGGCGTCTTAGAAGGCAGGGAGCACCTGCAACACAATAACAGGTACATATGAAATAGTTGGGGGCTTTTCTTTGGTCAGTTTGGTCCTGTCCAGCTAAACCTCCACTGGCCACAGTGAAATTCTGGTTAGTCTGGTTGTCAAGTTATCTGGACACAGGTACAGAATAGAGAGCACTGGTCTATGCTAAATATCACTGAGAAAATTAAGTTTCAAGTTGTATGCATTGTATTTAGTAGTATTGAAATTAAAATCGAAATACCAAGCACGTTACAATTTTGGTTGAGAAACACATTGTCTCTCCCAGTCATCTCTGTCTTAGAGGGAATAGGGTTTTCCCGAGGGTTTGCTGTCCACCCTGACGTTGGAGCAGTTTCCTCTACCTGATATGGTTCCACAGACATTAGCAGGGTCGGAGCCAAGAGACGGGCAGCACTGCTGGGAGACGATCCCCTGCATCGTGCACGTTGTCTTCATCTTGTTCCATTTCCACGGTAGACTGTTCCCCAGATTCATATAAAACATTGAACCAATCACACACAAGAAACTGTGTGCTTCACTTATCTGAATACTGGTGCATCTATTTTAAAATGTAATCCTGTTTTTGAGAGGTCAGATAATGTTGATTGTAGATTTGTTCAAAGAACTCCACCAATCCTGTACCCCAAGAGATACTTTAACTGAATGAAAAAAATGTCACATAATTCATCAGTATATTTTTGTAATCTGATTAATCTATAATCTGATTCTCATGTATATAATCGGATTAGACACTGAAGAGAAACTGTGCTGGGATTGATTCTGCAGTATGGTTATAGCATGATTGTTATAGTATAATGGTTCACTCCAATACACTGTGGAGTCAGACACAAGAATACACATATTTCTTATTCATTTCAAGTGGATGGAAAAGAAAAAAAATGCCGAGACTAGTCACACTAGAAGCTTCTGATCAACCCTTGAGGAAATCTTGGGGAAGTCATGTGTTTGGCTGGCTCATGTCCTCGTGTGCTGTTTAGAGGAGTGTAAAACCACGGATTTCTCAAAGACATGAAGCATAGTTTTTCTATTTGAAACCACTATGAAAAGTACTGTACTTCAAGTTGAATTTGATGTTATGTTGTCATCCACAGTCATGTCATGAAATCAAAAAGGCATGAAAAGAAGTCATACTAAATAGTCATCCAATACCATAGTTCAACCACTAGGTGATGCTAAACATCCGTATCTGAGGCAATGCTCGACCACTGAAAATATTGAAGCTAGGAAGAGGGAGATAAGAATGAGGTATGTGAAGTGGTATGAGTATATGTATCACTGCCTGCACAGATTGTCTCATAAGTCACTTCAATTACACATTCACATCAGTTAAGGGGTTCAAGTACTCTGGTAACAAATAGTTTATAATTTCACATATAGATATACATAGATGGGATATGGGATATAGGATCTGCCTCCCAAATAAGACATACAAATGTGACACTAGTTTTGAGGGACCATAATCAGACTGACACTGATCAATCTGGGAGCAGCATATCCAACCACATGTCTCTGCACTTTGAGATTGTCTCACAATGAAGTGCTTTATAAATAAAAACAATTATTCATTATGAGTATGATGATTAATATTGTTACTATTATTATTAGTAGTAGAAGTAGTAGTAGTAGTAGTAGTTATTATTATTATTATTATGACTACATATAATTGGCTATTATGTCAATAGTTACCAGGAGTGTATGAGTATATTTACCAGAAACAGGCTTTTATAAAACACCTATGAACAACTTATAATAATAATAATAATAATAATAATAATAAAATACACTATGTTGTTGCCATTGTCTTTTAATATGCAATTTCATTTTTAATACTTAATACTTGTACTTGTACTACAAATAATCCATTTGTTTCACCTACCTCTATTATAATTAAAATTAATTTGATAAAAGCCTTTGATTTAGTGCTCAGTAGTTGAACATCGCATGGGAACAATTTGAGGGCTGCTGTTGATTTTTGAGCCGCTCATTGCACCAGCGTGGAATATGCATGCGGCTTCGCCACCTTTTGTCTGAGAGACAATGTTGTCCAGTCCTCCCCACTCCAGTCATCCCTGGTGGAAGAGCCTTTGTTTTAAAATGGGAACTTCCAAATGAGAGTCCAGCGTTGCGTGGAGAGAGCTCAGCCTTTGAAGAGGTGAACATGAAACCTTTCCCTTTACAGCATTTCAAAGAGACACCACAAGAGGAGGTGATGCTCAATTACACAAATTGATCTATTGATTACCATGCTGATGGCAAAATGCATCCATTCTGCTACTGGCTTTATGAATATTCACTTAGACTGTTGTGCTCTGCACACATTTTGAGGAATATAATGTGTTGGTTGGCAGACAGAGGGTCTTTTCAAATTATAATCAAGAGCGCTTCAGTTTCATTCACAGAGAACAGAGCTCAGTGGTCTGAGGACTGGAGGAACTGATTGGAGGCGAGGCCATCACCGCTAGGCTGTCTCCTCAGTTAATCCAGAACTCTAGTCCAGCCCACACTCATGTGGCACCCTACACCAAGAAACAGAAAGGCATTTACATTTCTCCTACTACTGGCACATGTTAAAATGCTACTGTTCAGGAAAAGAGTGAATGTGTCTACTTATTCAATCAAATGAAAGCTGACCTTGATTCTAGTGTTTGTGGGCTAGGAAGCCATTCACAGATACAATATCTTCTCCCAGTTGAAAGGATGCTTTGACACGACTTGCAGCAGCGTCCACAGTCAGCATACATCACGGAATAAAGGGTAACACGTCTGCTGACATGAATGTTGTTTGAGTCTGGTAGGTGGAGTTAGGACCCATAAGCAGATGGCAGGCAGGCAGCGCAGGTTCAAAGAATAAAGTTTTAATATAAAACAAAAACAAGGAACACCGGGAGGAAACGCACTAACATATGACAATGAACCAACAGAGAACAAAGGAAACAGGAGGGCATATATACTCTGGGAGAACAATCAAGGAACAACGTACAGGTGTGCAACAAGACACGAGACACAGGTGCAGCCAATCACCCAAACAAGGACATGGAGGGATTCCAACAAGACACCAACACAAGGACAGAGGAACAAGGAGACAAGGGAAGGGAACAGGGAACGAGGCTGGGACAGGGAATGGGACAGGGCAGAACCTAGAGGGGGGAGCTAGAGGGCCAGGAGTGGAGGGACTGGAGTGATGTGGGACTAGTGAGGGACTGGTGTCTAGAGCTGGGGCTGGGAGGACACAAACCAACATAGAAGAGAACACAACGAACACAAGACCAAACACATGGAGGCAGAACAAAACAGGTGACAACGTGACCAATGAGTACAAAAGTCTCTAGGGGTAGTGCAGGGGCAGTCACTGGGAGGGGAGATGCTCAGGGTCCAGGAAGGTCCCGGGGCAGGGGTGAGGCGAGGGTCTGGACCAGGGGCAGGGGGTGAGCAGAGCGAACTATAGAGTGGCCCAGGGATCCGGGGCGAACCAGTGGTCCGTGGCAGGGACGAGGGTCCAGACTGGGAGCAGGGAGAGAGCCGGGGCGTACCCGGCCCGAACCATAACAAATGTACTGACAAGGCCTAATGTCTCCTCTACTCATCCTCCTGTAATAATAATAATACATTTTATTTGTTTTGCACTTGACATTTAGAAAAAAAATCTCAAAGTGCTATAAAACAGGTGTTTAAAAACAACGAAGTAGTTACAGCCAACTACATGGGAGGACAAAGAAAAACAAGATAAAATGAGCAAACAGGCATTTTAAAAACATGATATGGAAAACAAATGCAACTGTACACTTTAACTCCTGAATGCTTCATCTGCTAGATATGTATGAGCGTCATTAAGAGATGAATAGTATATATTTTATACAGGCTTCTTAATATATATTTTATACGGGCTTCTTCAGTTCAGTACTATGTATGTAAAATTTAAATGTAAATACAGAGGTGAAAAACAGGAATAATTACAGAGATACAGATAGGCAAGGAGACAGGGAGAAAGAGAAAGTGAGATGCAATATCTGTAGGTGACCTGAGGAGGGCAGTATTGGTTTGTAGGTGGCCCCAGTAGTGGGAGATGATTGACCATCCCACCTGAGTAGCCTTTCATGATGCTCTACCAAATACACCATGAAATAGTCTACGTTTGGACACCTTAGTGCTTTGACTGTCACCATTTCAAATTTCAACCATGCCAAGCAATGACTTACTGTATACGGTATACTGTGCGGTGTGTACAAACATAAATTGAGTGGCCCAGTATACTGACTTAATCCTCTTTAAGGCTTCTAGCCACCTTCAAACTAATAACTAGGGGCATCATACAGTTAGCCTCCTTTAAACTGTTATAATTAGTGACTGGAAAATAAGATTAATAGTTGTGCTATGAAGCACGCTTCGGGTCAATTATTTTGAAGATGCCTGTGATGCTATCATTACTTCGCAAAGCCAATTCAAGGACAAGCAGAAAAACAGAGTAGTTAGATAAATTGCCATTAAGGGTCAACATGCGTTCCGTTTGATGATATCTGTGTGCATCAGTGTGATGTGTACGTATACAGGCAGCCTATCATGCTCATTACATGCTAGTAAATGGGCCTGTCCTAATTACTAATCTATCCCTTGTACCATTAGAGATGGAAATTAGGAATACTAAAAGGACCTTGGGCACTTTTCAATCAGAATACATTAAAGTTGCATTAATAGGGATACGAGTGTAAGTGCCCTGCAAGTTCATCTCCAGAAACCTGTCTAAAGCATGTAGGCCTACATGATCCTCTTACACGCAAACCCTCTACCCCCTGTTCCGTGTCCTGAATATGGGCTCTACCAAGCATCTGAGAAGCATTGTTCAACAATTATAACTAGGGAACGTCATAATATTGTTGTTGAACCGGGTACAGAAAACAAAACTCTACTGTTTATTTTGCTGTGCCCCAGTCAGAATACTGGCTAGACCCTTCAGTGATTCCCGCCCACCTCTCTGCTAGCTTAGCGATTTACATTTCAGCATAATGCTGGCATTAAAGGAGGCACAAGGCAGCCCTGATAAGTTACAAAGTGCTCTGGGGGTAAACCTCGTAAGAGAGGGTTTGGAGTTATTTACAGCCTTCAAATCCTTCAAAAAGTCACGTCTGGGGGATGAGATTGGTTTTGCAGTTGACGCTTTGCACACAAAGCAACACAAAGCACAAGGAGGGTGTTTAACTGTAAATGACCAGATGACACAAATCCTAATAGACTGATCACATCACATGCTGAGGACCTTAGTGTAAGATACTGCTCAGGACACAAGGGTCCTGTCAAATAAGAATCCACATCCAAGAACGTTACAGAGACGCACAAGGTCTGCCTCTAAAGAAGAGGAACACTAGGAGGAGACTAAAATTGATTTTTAAATGCAAATTAATTTTCAACAATATACTACTTAAGTTGTATGGTGTTTTGCTCTACAAAGATATGTTTTTGATGTGCCTTTGGCATAAAAAAAAACGCTTAAAAAATGCAAAAGCCTAACAAAGGAGGGTGGAAAGCAATGGATCTCCCTCTGAATTTTCAGTACAGTTCTTCTGTTTGAAATGCATTTAATTGCAAATAGAAAAGAGGAGAGAGAAAGCCAACAATGCAGGCGGCTGCAGCATTTTCTCATCTGCAGCGAGTGAGAGTATTCAAATCTGAGCGAGCAGACAATGAGGGAGTGGAATCGTGCTTTGAATAGCCTCTCTCTCTCTCTCTCTCTCTCTCCCTCTCTCTCTGTCCCAGACCAATCCAAGGCCTTTTCCTCCTGTGATCAGAGGGGCGGGCTTTCATCTTTCTTTACTAACTTCCTCGCCACTGTGGAACAAAAACAGCTGTCTGATAGTATGGCAATACCTGACATGTAGTTATATTCAATGTGTCACATTACCAGGCCTAAGTGTGTTATTATAGATCTTCCATTGCGCTTGATAATGTCCTTAGAGGCACTATTCATGGCAAACTTGGTCCATGTTATGTGGCGGCACTGTGGCTGCTCACTTGACTAGGAGGTTTGAGAGGCTCACCTCACCAGGTTCCTGCCAAGCTTTACCAATCCCTCCCTGCAAAGCCCTAGTCAAGGCCCGACCCAGGCTACCTCTCCCCTCTCTTTCACTGCTCACGGAGGCGGGTGGTGGTGGTGTGTGTGTAGGGGGGGGGGCACAAAGCGGCTGATGCCTGCGCCTTTGTGGGGCAGGCCAGGGGAGCAACCTCCAGCATATCTACCGGCAGTCTCAGGGGAGCAGGAGGAGAATTTAAAGAAAGAAAGTGCACCCTTCAAACTTTCCAGCTAGGAATTCTATTTTTCCCAACAAAGATTTATACATATTTATACAAACCCAAATGCTGATAGGAAGGTGGTAGAAAAAAATCTTGGAATTGCAGAGGTAAACTATATGTAAATGCCATAAAGTAATAGACTTGTAGTGCAAATCACACCATTTTATCTTTAATTTTGCTTTCGTACCCCCCACCCCACCCTCCCCTCCCCCCTCCTCTCCCCCCAACCTCTTTCCTCTGGCTTAAAGGTGCATCAGAGATATGCATTTAAGCATATTCAGAACACGGGGCGTGAAATTAAATGTGTGGCAGAGTGAGAAAAATATACAGACGCTGGAGATGCCTTAAAAATAGTCATTTATGCAGATGGAGAGGAGTGAAATCATTTGCAATGGGATGACCCTCTCTCCAAGCATTTCTCCCCTCACTGTTCTTCCCTTATCTCGCACTGTATCTTCATTTTTCATTGAACTCGCCAGTTTGCTGCTAAGCAGCCTTGTAGATAAGGCAGAGTGCTAAAAGGAGACGACAGAAGGAGCTCAGTGGGCCCGTTTCTATTGCACTTTCACCCAAGGCAATGGGCAGAATTTAACGGATTCCTTCCAACATATGTTTTTGCCAGATAAGTAAACAGTGTGTGTCGGAAATGAAAAAAAAAAAAAGCATTTGCAATTTAATGACATTACAGCTCCCAGCTTAGCCCGGCGCGCTGCGAGGCGACGAGCAGAGAAAGGAGAGAGCGGAAGAATGGAACCGGGTGTCATCAGTGTTTTTTTCTCTCTTTTCCCTTGCAAGAAGCAGCGGTGAATTCTTCTGATTCTTTTCATAGCCCTTCACTTCTCCATACAGCCCTGCTATTCTCTCGCCTTTCCCATAGTTTCCTAGTCTTTGTCGGGATGAAACTATCTATTATTTTATTCAGAAGTCTTGCCATATTTCCTCCCAACAGACCTTCTTCAACATCAGATTCCCTGGGTTAGAAAAGCTCTCTCTGCTGCTTCTTCTTCTTCTTCTTCTTCATCATCATCATCATCATCTCCTTCTTCTTCTTCTTCTCCTTCTTCTTCTTCTTCTTCCTCTTCACTTCTTCTCTTGCCCCCCCCCCCTCTTTCTTTCTCTCTCTCTCCTATTCTTCTTTGTCTGGCTTCATCAAAACACTTTAGCTTGGCGCAATAAGACAGTGCTTACATGTTGTCATGACATTCTGACTTAATACCAGCACATGAAAAAGAAAAAAAGTCTGAGAAAAAAATACATTTCAGAAGCGGTACAAGATGCATCCACCCCTCTGAAACTCAGCGAGTTCCCCCCCTTTCCTGCTACCGGCTGTTAGGCAGCTGCCTTATTATAGAAGGCTAATTGTGCAAGAAAGCAGATTATGAGAGTGGTGGGATGTACTTCTTGACCATGTGCTAATGTGATGACAAGTTTGGGGACCCTCTAAGCGGAAAGCGTTGCATGCCAGGGCACTTTTGGCACGGGCTATAATCTGCCTTTGGTGTTTACTCAGCAAACCGGTTGGTTTGACTACGGATCAATCACTTGCTCATTATTTTTTTTACAAGAAAGCTTTATATTCAACGCGCTTCCCTGGTGTTGATCTCTCATTAAGCATGCTATGTAAATGCACTGGCAATCCCTGTGTAAGGGATAGGGTGTCGCCCTGGGCCAGGCTTCCAGAAGCACGTTAAGGATGAGAGGGGCAGGAAATTTGGGACAGCTGCATTCGCCAAAACTTGAATTTCAGGTTTCCCTTAAAGCCCCCCGCTCTGCTATTCTCTTTTAATGTGTTTTTTGTTTGGTGATGTTATGTTTTAAATGTCAGCCCTGGAGCTGTCTAGCAATTTAGGAGACGCCCCCCCAAAAAAATATCCCTGTCCCAGTATCTGATCCAAGAGGTTATGTTACCTCCGTAATCCCTGCCGGCGCAATGTCACATGCCCTCCATTCACTCCCTGTCTACTCTGCTGTCCTAGCCATGTGTACTGTGGGATTCCAAGGGGATGGGTGAGGAGGAGCAGGGTAGAACAGAGTTAGGTGATATTGATATGGGATTAACAGAAAAGAGTGGATCATGGATATGTCAAGGGGTCATCATGATAGATTAATGGACACTCTGGACGTCACATTGTAAACTTCCACACACCAGTGTGTTTGGAAAACTGTATGAACCATCTACAATAAACCGTCAAGATGCATTGTACATCAAATTAGTGAAAAAAATATTTAAACATGTTTACCTGCTGTTCACAAGCTAACAAACAAACATATTTGAGAGACAGCCAACAATGGAGGATATTCTGATATATGTTTGTATGTTTGGAGATCAAGACATCTCTGGTACGAGAAGTGGGTGAGTATCTGCTGATATGTGCTTTGGCATGGTGAATGATGTAGCAGAAAAATCAACCTGACAGCACCAGTCATAGACTCTGCATTTCTTTAGCGCCCTACATACATAATTCTATGTCTCATTATTGCTCTACGTCAACTACATCTGTTTGCAATAATATATTTAATAACGTTTTGGAGGTTTCCCATTCAAGTATGTAGTGTCACCAATGACTGACACAGGGAAAAAATTACAGTGCAACTGAAGGCCCTAGCCTCTTTTGAATCACAGTAATTTAAGAGACAGTTTTACATATGACCCATTTCAGATAACAAGCAAGTCAATGTGTTGAAATTAGTTTGTGTGTTGGCAATTTCATACCTTCCCTAGGTAACACAATAAAAATCTCCCTTCTTTGGTTATGTTAACCTTATTATCCCCCACCCAATGAAATCGGAGGGGGGAATTATTAAAACGGCCTCTGTCCATCTGTTCATGCGTGCATCCGTCACACAAGATGCACTAGAGCCCATCACTAGGGGTGCTAGACAGTTCATTTTTCAGATTGCCAATACATATTTCTTTGTATGAAATAAACTATACCTTATGTCTCAGTAAAAGTATAGTCCATTCCAGAGCGTGTGAGTGGAGATGAGGCGTGAGAATCCATGCTCACAGGGCTGTTCTTTGGCTCAAAGAGACTCTGTGCCACTCTGTTCTCTGACCGCTCACCTGATTTCTCCTGCTCCGCTCACATCGCTCAGCACTCCCCAAAAAGAGAAAAAGCTCTGTTGTATTTTGCCGCATCTTCATTTTAGCTTAAACACATAATTTCACAGATTCCAGTCCCTAGTGTGGTTGGGGTTAGAATACGGGTTGGGGTTGGGACAGGATCTGACATAAGGCAAGGGGTAAAGGTTGGAGTGAAAGGATGAACGTGTGGAGGTTTGGGGTATAGTCCCATAAAGTCATCCCCCCCGGGTCTTGAACCCCAGTCTCCCGGGCGAGAGTCCAATGCTCTGACCACTACTCTACTTGTGCAGTGGAGATCGGCGGGTTGGTTTTGATGTCCTTCTTCCAGTCCCTAGTGTGGGTTGGGGTTAAAATAAGGGTTGGGGTTGGGACAGGATCTGATCTATAAGGCAAGGTTGGAGTGAAAGGATGAACATTTGGAGGTTTGGGGTTTAGTCCCATAAAGTCATCCACACCGGGACTTGAACCCCAGTCTCCCGGGTGGGAGTCCAATGCTCTGACCACTACTCTACTTGTGCAGTGGAGATCAGTGGGTTGATTTTGGTGTCCTTCTTGATTTTGGTGTGCTAGGACTACTGCCTCTTGTGGTGCCAACAGAGAGATGCAGGCCAACATTGTCGGGAGGGCGGGAGTGATAACCCGACAAACGCTATACTAGGTGCGCTGGCTTCCAGCCATGCACAAAAACACAACCCAACTCAACTCAAGCTTAATAACTAGTTCTGATGCACGTTGGAGCACACAATCAGTAATTGGCCATTTAGTCCATTATATGCCCTTCTCCCCCCCAGAACCCGAGATAAAGGTATCGGAAACAGGCACCAGATAGAAGACATTTTCATACAACTGTTCTGATCACTCCTCAGCCTATGAGCTCTCTAGGACCACCATTTTGCTTGATTTGTAATATGCAGGGTTATCCTGGGTTATTATTTGCGGTGATATGCGTACAAGGGTTTGTGGTATTCGGTCCAACCCTTTATAATGTTATACACCTTTATGTGAAAAGACACGCCCTCCACAATCTTTATTGGCTCATAGTGGCTGTTTTTACATTTCAAACTTTTACCAAGATGTAACATATATGATATTGATATGATATTTGTTCCTAGATTGTGTGTACAGAGTTTCCAGTATTTCCTAGGAGGAGATAGTTTTTCAACAAATTCAAAATGGCAGAAAGTCTAAGTAACCGGAAGTTATGGGTTATGGGTCAAATGGGGCATGAGATATGGCTGTTCAAAGTTTGCAATTTCAATCAGTATCTATAGCGCCCCCCCTTTGGCCAGTCGATGTAAGATTTGCACCATGGCCTCTTGGCATGACCCTACCATTCTAGGAGTTGCCATAGACCGTGTCAGTGACCCCCCCCTTGTTTGTTTGGGGGGGAGTTCGACCACATTAGCATCGCATTGTTAATTCCCATAGACTTTTTAAAAAATCCTGATATTTCAAGAATTGAGTCATGGACCCAGATAATTATTCATCAGACGAATCGTGACCTTTAAACATGTATATTGGAGCAAATTTTTGGGGGGGAAATGAAAAAAAGGTTATGGTACAAGACTGTGTAGCCTACATAATTAGCCTATTGTACTGTAAGAGCGAATAAAACTACACATCCCAAAAAACATTGCGAATGATACTCGTCTCTCGCTCAACAGTTTCAAACTTGCTTCAGAATTCCAACTTGCATCTTCATACATTTAATCTTTGTCATTGTTAAGTGTTAATGTTGTTAATATTAGTGTTTTAGTTTGGGTTGTGTGTGTATATTTTGTTAATATTGCGTGTAACGTTTGCTAGCTAATGCGTTAGCCGTCAGAAACATGGTGCCATGCTTCGTTCCTGACTGCGTTCACCACTGGGATTATCGTCGTTGCCACTAGACACCACCAGGCTATATGACACCATTCGACTACAAACAATAAAAGCTAGATTCTGTAGGCCGAGGGGAATCCAATGATGTCCACTTCTTAACATTTGATTATTTTTAATGACCGCTTCCACTAACGTTACTCTAACATATGATGAGACGAGAATCTGGGTTGAGGCAAAAGGGGAGTTTGTTTGTGTTAGCTACCTAGCGTTAGTACTATATGCAAACAAACACACAGCATAATTACTTAAAGTGTCTATATAATTTCCACGGACGGTTGGTGTTGCTTGATCATTCAGAAAGAGTTTATCTGAAAATCCTGCATTGTACTGACCCAGGTTGGAAAAGCAATCGGGCCAAAAAATGGCTAGCACACACTGCCAGTGTTTTGCCAATTTCAGCAGGAACATTGCCATCAAAAATAAAATGTATCCACTCGGCTCTGCTGTCCTTTGAGCTTGGGAGATGATCTGTGCTGCTTAGTACATCCAAGAACAGAGCATTTTCTGTGCAAAGATATTATTCTAGCTAGCGGGGTCCCCGAACGTGATGTAGAGTAACACGGGAGATTTGAATGGCTTGCAGGGACTGACTAATTTTCAAATGTTTTCAATTTGGCTGACCACAACAAAATGACTGGGTTGTTTCAGTTCATACTTTGTGTAGTAGGCCCATCAGAGACTCAAATGTACATGCAAAAATGTTAGTTTTTCAAACGTGTACCCCTTTAAAACAAGGTTGATATCATACGGACTTTTGGCTTAATGGCTTCTATCATAAGGACTTCTGATCACGATTCGTCTGATGAATTATTAGCTGGATTCATGACTGAATTCTCGAAATATAAGGATTTTTCCTATGGGAAATTAAAATGCGATGCGAATGTGGTGGAACCTCACTGACGCTCTGTTGCAGAAAAAACTAAACTACCAATTACAATAGGGTGCCATCGCAGCGGCGGTGCTTGGCTGCTTAATAATAACAAAGACACTATCAGGAAATAGACCTTTCACATTTATGGCTTTTTATAAAATTTATTAGGGGTAAAGCACCGAAGGTGCGTAGAACCCTATTGTAATTGTTGATATTCTTATTATTTTCCTTTACGCGCTTGAAGTCCTCAACCAAAAATGCTGTAACTCGGCATGTCGCAACTACAGACTGTGAGTAACTACGCCACAAAGACTCACCATGATTCACCCATAGGTGGCGCTATAATGAGCAATTTAGTGTACAATGCTGCCATATCCGCCCCGATTAACAAAAAAGTATGAAACTTGGTAGACGTACGTCATTCCTCATGAGGAACAACTTTGCAATTTGGATGCATAATCTCCGCCATGATGGGTTTGGCTGCAGGTTGAAAAATTGGAAACTTTTGACTTTCGTTGTCTTTTATCATTGTCCTTATTCAGCTCTGCGTTGTGTTTTGATTTCAATAAAAGATGGCCCCCAATCTCACACAATACCACACAGTCCAGTGTCCCTTTTCCAGGTGTATTCCAAATGAATCTCTCCAACACGGGATTTGAGCGACAATCAAAAGCTGTTTTATTACAGAAGGTTATAGCATACAAAAGATGTTGGCATATAGTCTAGTGTCCAGCTGACCTGTCTGTAATGGCTGTCTAACCCAAATCAAAGCATCTGAGCTTGAGCACAGTTCTTATGGTTTGAGTGTCTCCCCCCCCCCCCGACTGGTCTGGACTGGTCGTTGTTTATGGCCTTGCAGCCAAGCCTACGCCAATAGCCTCGGCGCCCAGGTCTCTCTCTCTCTAACCACAACAATTGCTGTTTGGCACAGAATGTACCAGCCCTAAGAATGTAATCTTTATCTCATAAGTCTATGGAAGGGAGGCACAGTTTCTTACAGAAAACTCCGGCCGACAGCCATAATCAGGGGTCAATCATCATAATTAGAAACAGCTAACAGGATCAGATTAAACCAACATTTCTCTGAAAAACAGCCATATTCATCAACGGTAAGTCCAATCGGTCTGAAATTTCCGATGTATGTTTAGGGTGCATGTCACCCTATAGGGTGTTCACGGCTAAGAGGTCAAATCCAAGATGGTGGAGAAACTGGCATTTAACAATTAAAAAATGTCAAAAAATTGGGCTACAAAGTTCAAGTGTTTATCATTTTGTACAACAATAATCTGCGGGCATGAAACTCACTGTATTTGCAGATTCGTTCATAGGTGGCGCTATAATGAGCAATTTAGCATTCAATGCTTGCCCTTTCCACCACATTGGATGAAAATGTATGAAACTTCGTACACTTATGTCATTCCTTATGCAGAACAAACTTGCCATTTGCCATAGTCTCTGCCATGATGGATTTGGCTGCAGGTTAAAAATTTGGCAAAACAGACAAAAGGTTTCTTCTCATAAACCATAAGACCGATCGGTCTGAAATTTCACACGTATGTTTAGGGTGCATGTCTCCCTGTAGAGTGTTAACCGCTTAGAAATCCAATCCAAGGTGGTGGAGAAACTGGCATTCAAAATTAAATTAAAAAATCCAAAATTGGCCCACAAAGTTTGTGCTGATCATTTTGTACAACAATAATCTAGGCAGATTAAACTCACTGGATATGAAGAAAGCACTACCATGTTGCACCACATCGAAGCATTTGCGTGACTCTAGCTCTTACATGGTCGTGCTGGTGGTGGGGGTGCAGGCAGAAGTAGCCTATCACATATGTAGTAAACATCCACAAGCCACATTTCGTCTCAGACTGAGTGTAGCCTATTTTTTGAAGTTATTGTCTAGTTGACAATAACGTAATGTTATGGCTTAAGCCATGTTTTTTCCCCATCACGTTGCTGCAATGAATATAAAGTCGGTTGGTGGAACACACTTTCAAAGCCAGAGCTGAATTAAGAATCAATCAATCAATCAAAGCTTTATTTGTATAGCGCATTTCATACCCAGAGGCAACACAATGCGCTTTACAGAGAACAAGGGAGGTGGGCATACGACCCACTCTCTACATATTCCAGAGGGAAGCAAAAAAACAGTAATCACCCGGGGCCAGATAAGTGAGCTGTAAAAATTCTTCCCTGACCCCTCTCAACAAGGCGATCGAGCAAGCTCCAGAGAAGAAGCCAAGAAACCAAGAAACTTGCTGCTTGACCTTCCAACTTTATCTGACAATGGGTAAGTGAAAATGTGTCCTCTCTTACCACCTCGCTCTAGGCATTGTCAGTGGTCTCATCAGATTAGCGCGGCGTCTCCTGTGATTCACTCATCAACATCAACAATAGGCTAATGCAGATGCGCATGTTTTTTCCTCTCCTCCGAATAATAATGAGTAACTTCGGATATGAAAAATATCTGTTTCCAAGGCATTATCTGTGCCTTTCCGAATAACGTATCTGTATTTGGGCTCACACCTAGTATGAATGCATAGAGAGAGAATGAGAGAGAGAAAGAGAGAGAGAGATCTAATGGAGACAAAAGGCAAGTAAGTCGCTTCCGATGCAAGCTCTGCTCTCAGGTTAGACCTGGTCCAGGGCGATATACAGTACTACCCCGGTATACCGCTCTGCCAACCATTCATTGCACCATTGACTTTTGTCACTCATTCTGCACTACCATATCTACAGATAATATTATTTCATTGAAGTTAAGGCAGTTTTCCAAAGATGAAAGCCTTTTCTCCGGGGTGTCTAGTTGCAGCCCCTGCCTTTTTGCACATAAATGACACATATCCACCTATATCCACTAGCTTGGCTTTGCAAACCTGTATTATTATTGTTCTGTGGTATTTAACAGCAGCTTGCATCCTAAGTGTTGTATTACCGCCATCTTATGGAGTTAAGAAACTCCTATAGTAGTCAGTGCATTCCTGATGCATGGTTAACAGAGTGACAATAAGACATTGGTTGGGCTTGAGGGCCCATCATCCAAAAAAGGAGCCAGTAAGCCTAGGATGCTTTGAACTTACAGATGGTTCCAATGGCTGGAATAATTGCAACACTGCTCCTAAGGCCAAAAATAAAAAACAAATGAACACAATAAAGTGATTTTTGTGCACAGATTGAGAAAAGACCAATGTTGGGCTCCACAACCGCAACAGAATTTTCTACATCACTATATTACATTATTACCTCTGCCCTAGCGACAGCGCAGGACGAGAGGTAATGTTTTCGTTGGTGTATTTGTTTGTTTGTTAGGATGTCCAAAAAATGAACAGAGCTGAATGGACAAACCAAAAAGCGGCTTTTGGACCCGTTCCGTGATTCGGATCCACTCCAAAATTTAATCGGTTCTTTGTTGCTCCATGGTACACCCCTCCACCCCTAATGAAAATTGGTCAAGTATCCCTCCATCCATGCATCTTCATCCGCTTATCTGGGGACGGGTCGCGGAGGCAGCAGTTCCAGCAGGGGGCCCCAGACATCCCTTTCCCTAGCAGCATCAACCAGCTCTGCCTGGGTAATCTTTAGCCGCTCACAGGCCAGTGCGGAGATGTAATCCCACCACCTGGTCCTGGGTCTACCCCGCGGCCTCCTCCCAGCCAGACATGCCTGGAACACCTCCCTAGGGAGGCGCCCAGGAGGCATCCTCACTAGATGCCCAAACCACCTCAACTGGCTCCTTTTGACGCAAAGGAGCAGCGGCTCTACTCCGAGTCTCTCCCGGATGACTGAACTTCTCACCTGATCTCTTTGGAAGACCCCAGCCACCCTCCGGAGAAAACTAATTTTGGCCACTTGTATCCGTGATCTCGTTCTTTCGGTCATGACCCATCCTTCATGACCATAGGTGAGGGTGGGGTCGAAGATAGAGCGATAGATCGAGAGCTTTGCCTTTTGGCTCAGCTCTGTTTTCGTCACAACAGTGCGGTAAAGCGACTGCAGAACCGCACCAACTGCTCTGATTCTCCGGCCAAACTCCCTCTCCATAGTTCCCTCACTAGTGAACAAGACCCCCAGATACTTGAACTCCTTCACTTGGGGTAAGGACTCATTTCCTACTCAGAGCGGACAAACCACCGGTTTCCTGCTGAGAACTATGGCCTCAGATTTAGAAGTGCTGATTCTCATGTCAGAAGTCTATGTCATCAGTGTAGTAGAGATATTCCAGCTGGGTGAAGAGATGCCTCTAAAATATCTTTATCGATGTGATTATCTTTGGAGGGACTCTATAGGATTCTGCAGAAGACCTTCGATGGTATAGATAGCAATGTGATACCTCGCTAATTGTTGCAGTTTTGCAGATTGCCTTTCTTTGGAAAGCCTGTATCTTTCCCATCCTTTGTTATTTGGATGACACTTCTGACTGTTTCAGTTGGAGGGCTGGTGTTGATGTTGAGTAGGCCTATGTTATCTGCAGATGTGGGGTTCTGGTTCAGGGCAGTTGAGGACTTCAAGTGCTGCACCCATCTCCCTGCCTGTTCACTCTCTGTTAACAGGTTGTCACCCTTCTTGTGTTTTACAGGAGCAGATTGGCTGGTGTTTTTGCCAGAGTTGTTTGGTGATTTTAAATACAACACTCCTTTCACCTCTTCTTGCTGCCCCTGCTGCTTTGCAGGCTAGCATCTCAACAAAGGCCATTTGGTCATTCCTTGCATTCTTTTTGACCTGTTTATCCTTGGTCTTATAGGCTTCTTAGCATCAGGGACTTAGTGTTCAGCATATTGGCCTTCAGTTGTTTGGCCTTCAGCAGTTCTTTGTTCTATTTTCTGCCAAGTGCCAGGTGTCAGACACTTCTTGTTCTTCTTTTCTCTGTAACCCAGGATCTTAGTAGTTGCCTCAACATGATGTTCTTGTTGGTTTCCCATTTGGTGTGGATATCGGGGTCCTCATCAGTTGGGTCAGCCAGGGCACCAAGAGCACCAAAGCGATTTCTCAGCTCCAACACAAACTCTTTGTTGTTGTTCTGACATTTCAGTTTGCCGATGTTGAGTTGTCTCTTTCATTGACCCTGCTGTTTAACTTTCCTGAGCTTCAGCTTGATGTAAGCTGTCACGAGGTAGTAATCACCATGGCAAACTCTAACATCTTGGAGGGACCTGCGCCACTTCCCATTGATTAGGATGTGATCAATCTGGTTAATTGTAAGTCCATCAGGTGACCCCCAAGTGAGTTTGTGTATGGGAAGATGGTTTATGTGGGAAGATGGTACCACCAACTACGCAGTTGTTTTTGAGACAGAAGTCAACAAGGCAATCACCATTTGTTGTTCCGCATACCACAGCCATGTCTTCCTATAGCTCTGTCACAGCTGTCATTATTGACTCCAGCCTTGGCATTCATGTCACCTATGATCAGTAGCATATCGTGTTGAAGGACCTTGAAGACAGTTTTTGTAGCTCCTCATACCAGTCATCCTTGTCCACTCTCTCAGCTTCATTTGTTGATGCATAACATTGTATGATGATCAGTTTGCAATGTTTGAATTTGAAGCAAGCCCTGATCATTCGGTCACTCACAGGTTCCCATTCTACCAAGGTTTTTGCCATTTCTTTGGAGACCATGAGAGCCATGCTGTGAATGTTCTTGTCTTCATGCCCTGCATAGAAGACAATCGATCCTTCCCTGGATGTTTGGTGTCCAGAACCAGTCCATCAACATTCACTATCCCAAAATATCCATCCTGTACCTTTTTATCTCATTGGTGACCTGGGCTAGTTTGGACGTCTCATACATGGTGCATACGTTCCATATTCCTAGGCGGATCTTTGTTTTGGGCCCAAATAGGCTCTCTGCCTAGCTTCCCATTGAGGGCTTTCTCTAGGAGTGGTCATACTGCCAAAGATTTGGCTCAAGTCTACTACAGGGCCCGTGGCAATTGTAGTATTTGTCATAGTTTCCGCAACAGGTTGTCTTTTTCCGGGATGGAGTTGCTGGCCCCACACCCAACCCCCAACCTGGAGGGCCAAGTGTTTCTTTTTGTCTGGCCTCTACCCTGAAACCTGCCTGGCTTGGTTGAACCTGCTGAGGGGGGGGTGTGGGGGGGGCACACAAGCCTTCCCATCACAACAATGTAGCAACACAGGGGAAGGCATGCTTACTGTGCACTTGTATTAACTTGAAGATGAAAAAGTGTAGCTGATAATAATAAAAGATGACTATTCTAATTGATGACCTCACTCATCATCTCAAGAATGAGAGGTCTCAGTCATGTCTGGACTTGTCATGCCTTTGTCAGCACAAAGAGAATGAAGGACACAGTTTCCATTGCTTTCTTTGTAACATGCTTCTTAGTTACTGTGAGAAAATTCTCATTTTCTCTTTAATCTAATCAACATTTCTGGGCCAGATAAGTGAGATCTTGTGTTACAGAAATGCCCTTTCCCTTTAGGAGATCACAACATTATTTAATCGAGTGCTATAAGATCTCAGGTCCTAAATAAGTTTGTTGGTTTTATTGTTCAAAAACCTGAACAAAACGAAGCTGGACTCAGCTAGCGCTAGCTAGCCACCACTCCGTGACCAATGAAGACGTCAGCCTGGAGCTGGAAGCGTCCTACAGCAGCGTGAAGGTAGCGCCAATTATCCATTTCTTTGTACAAGCAAGCAAGCTGTGTGTGTTTTCCCAGTTGCACGTCACACAGGGTGGTTAGTGTAGAGAGATATCCATGCCACTAGACCATGAAGCCTATTGATTGCTTGGCTTGCTACTCACTCTTCCCATTGGGCCGTCACTTGTCACCAAATGGCCTTCAGAGATGCTAAGCCTATAGGAGGGTTTTAACAAAGGGCTTGACACCTCTGCAGGAAGCTCTCACTACTCTCTCTCTCTATCTCTCTTTTTCACATCTTTCACTTTTCTTATACTTACAAACAAGACCAATATAAGTTATGTATTCAAGGGGTCAAGAGTCAGTGCCTTATACAGCCATTCAATACAGCCATTCTTTTATGACAAGCAACGGGGAAATTACTACAGTTCCTCTGTGCCCGATTTGACTATACAGCTACATGTGGAATGCAAAGACCATTCATAATAGATGTGTTCTAACCTTGACATTATTTTACAATTAAGGTATGAAGTCATGCTCTTAATCATTAAACCAAATGGCATGCTCCATGTGTTGACCAGATTAAACGGCTCTCTCAGGAGTGTTTGTCAGATTTTCTGCTGAATATACAGGTAGGCGCCACCCATGTGAATTGTATCTTTGCTTTCATACAAACAGCGAGGAAGCACAGACAATATGGCTAGAGCACCATGCAGTGGGGACAGTTATGTCTACAATATAATAGGGGGAGACAGGAGAAACAGGACAACACTATAGGTGCAGCACTAAGTGAGGTCAAGAATCTTACAATATGAAGGTGACATTCATCCCTCTCTCTGATAGTACCAGACAGCAAGTTCTCAGACACCGGGTGGGGGCTGAGGAACCAAACAAATCTCAGGACATGGAAATTAATGTTAGCTGGAACAACATATATCATTTGGCAATCATCTATTTTGCCAGTGTTGTTAATTGCAGCAAGTATGCAGAATATGTGTGCAAAACCATGATACCACAATGAATAAAGTGAATCCCAAATCTATCCTTGCATACCATAGTGCCGTTGAAATGTGAATAAATAAAGCCGATAATTCATGTGGGCAAAATTTCATTTTAATAAGTGCTTTGAGAAACGGAGAGGAGAACAAAAATGAGTGTATTACATCTCACTTACTTCAAGTGGAGTTGTGAGTGTGCAGGAAGGAATCATTCCCTCTCATTAAAGGTGCAATCTCGAGCCCCCCAGATCTCCAGTGTAATAAGCAGAGAAAATAATCGGTTTTATTGATAGGCACATGTAGCCGAGAGTATGCCAGCTGCCAGGTACTTATCTTCTGCCTTGTCCTGTGTTATAGAAGGATATAATTCTTTGCGACTGCTCCTCAGGGCATCAGCTCTTCAACTTCATTATGTCTAGTTCTGATAGATATATATTTGCCCTGAAAACAAGAATTTAATACCAGAGCTGACAATCTCTGCCAGCGGTCATTTGGAAATGGAACAAAAAATGTCAGTTCTGTCAGTTGACAGAATATTTTTTAAAGCTGTACACCTTCAATCTTATTTAAATTTATTGATGGATTTACAAAGTAATCCTATGCCAGTTTGCTGATCGGACGATGGCTTGCTCTGTGAGAATACTGAGCAGCCTTTGACTATGTGTATGTGTCTCTCAAAAGAGTGTGATTTTGGTCAGTTGCCTTTGTTTGCCTCTACCCCTCTATGTCTTTTATACATACACATGCACATTGTCTTTGATTTATCTAATTTCTCTCTTAAGCACATTAGGATTAGAATGTGTTCCACATTTTTCTGATCAATGCAGTACATAAACATGATCAAGGTTTAATCCATTGAAACTGTGCTGGGAATTTGCCATAAAAACAGTTTACATGACTTGTTTACTGCTCCGTAATGCTCTGACAGCAAACTGTTTATCGGTGATCACTTGATATCAACACTTACAGTATTCACTGGTCTTAATCATCCTATTATTTACTGTGATTGTTGATGTACTCAAATGGCCCCCCAAAAAGTGGTGTTTCCTGTTGGAGGAAGTCACTGCAGTAATGTCTTTCAGACAGCAGTGGGAGCTTTAGTGTCAGGCAGCCTGTTGAAAGCCCAGGAGGGACTATTCCTTACTGCTGCTGTATCTAAGTACTCACTGCAATGCAAGTACAGTACGCTAAAAAGTATTGATGATATTGGAGTCAACATAGTCCATAGAATACAATTATCCATGTGGTCTGGTTCATCTGTATTTCTGCTATAGAATATGGAATCTATGTTGATATACATGTGGTCCACATATATTACCTTATCAGTAGTATTATTGTAAGGCAATATATGTGGACTACATGTACATCAACATAGATTCCATATTCTTTAGACAATATATTTGTAATCATGTTGGAATCATGTGTGTTTATCACAGTACATGGAATACAACAGATTTGTACAGCATCATCTTAAAGGAGTAGTAAAGGGAAAATGCATGTTTAGCCCTGTTTTAAGGTTACTTATGATCATATACAATGGTTCAGATCAAAACGTTGACAAAACTAGCACTTTTGAGAAAGTCTGATAATTGCTCTACCACCGTTTTGGTCATACAATGGATGTGGGTGGGCACCTTGAAAAATCATTCAAAAAACATGTTAAACTCTCAATTTCAAAGACAAGAAACTCACCGAGGTGTTAGTTGGCGTTCTGACATATAATTCAGCATAAAGTAAGATTCTAGTTGATCTGGAAAGGCTTTTTTAAATATTTAGCATAGAACTATTTAGTCGCAGCACATACGTGTGTAAACTTCCGCAAACTAGGTAGCCTAGCAACATAAACAATAACAATAGCTACCGTAAGTAGTTCTGCTTCCTGAATCCCCTCTGCGGATTGATCTACACATCTACAACGGTCGCTTCAATACAAGTCAATGGATTTCATAAAATGATCAATAAAACCCTACAGGATTCATACTTTGCGGCGAATTTGATGTCAGAACACCAACGGACAACAATTACCCCCTCAGTGAGCTTCTTGTCTTTGAAATCTAGAGTTTAACATGTTTTTGAATGATTTTTCAAGGTGCCCACTCACATCCATTGTATGACCTAAACGGTGGTAGAGCAATTATCAGACTTTCTCAAAAGTGCTAGTTTTGTCAACGTTTTGATCTGAACCATTGTATATGATCATAAGTAACCTTTAAACAGGGCTAAACATGCATTTTTCCCTTTACTACTCCTTTAACTGATAATGAGAGTAACATGCTCTCCTCTGATCCATGGCGGAAGTCCTTCAGGAAAACCCCAAGGTTTATCTGATATAACATACACAACTTACCAACTGACCACTCACAGGGAAACAAGAATTCACATCCCGTCGTGAAAAGATCATGAGGAAATACCAGTCATCTTAGCAAGACATCTTTTGTTATTGCTTGACTTCAATGGATGAGTACTTTGCCTTGAGGTAATAAGCGATGAGTAATTTGATAAACACACAAAGGCAGAAATAATCTGCCCCCATGTAGATGTGTGGTTATGCCAACAATACAATTGATCACAGATATATTTTGCCAGAGACTGCAAAGCATGATTTACCACCAACAACAAAAACAAGAAAGTTCAGTTTAAAAAAAAAAAAGAAGTGGACCTAAGAATTATGAGTAGTAACAAGGAAGAGAGCTGTCAGCAACACAAAGCAACAGAGAAAGTCTGCCGATAGCTGAGGATTAAGACAGATCCATGGAGAAGTGACTAACATCCTTTGCCATGTACTGTTGGTTTTGTTTGGTTGAGTTTTTGAGTCTGTGTTGGGTAGTGCTGTGTTGGGTTTGTGAGCCTGTGTTGGGTAGTGCTGTTTGTCAGGTTTGAGTTATAACTTGGTTGGCTTTTAATGATGTACAGTATCAGCTGTTGAGCAGGGCTTACAAGCCAAAAGGGGTTGATACAGTAGTATCAGTTTGCAGGCCTACTGTAGCTGGCTGTTGGTCATTCCATGAGATAGCAGGGAGATCAGTTCTGTAGCTCCATTGATACTAGCTTCATACCTGTACCACTTGGACACAAGACTGGATCACCTGGCTGAGGGTCTATGATGTTCTGCAAGATGATCTCTTAGCAATATGTCGATGTCCCTAATAAAACAGATTAATTTATACATTTTTACATTCATTCTAGAAATGTTGTAAGCTATGTATTTCAATACAGTATGCCTGCTGGGATACAGTATGTCCACAGGGCAACAGATTTCAATACAGTATGTTCCCTGGGAAGCATTTCTCACACCTTTTTTAAGGTCTTAATTTACGGTTACAGTTAGGGTTAAAGGACATGTTTGAAATGTAGCATTATAAGCCATGTTAAAAGGTTAAGGCATGTTATGGTTTTAGGGTTAGGGCTAGGGTTATAGTTGGGGATGAAACTCTTAATGGTTAGGGTAAGGTTTATGCGTGCATCTCTGACTATTTAGGGTCAGCGTTACTCAGGTCATGTCTACCCTGGGAAGCGTTGGTCTTGAACCCAGGTTGCAGAGATTACCTGCATAGCACATACTGTATATGCCCCTCCCTATTGGATTCCCATCACATGATGGAATTCCAGTTTGACACATACCTGTAGATTACTTACACCCTCTCATTCTTTCATCTGACATAGAAGTTGAAATGTCAGATTTATGAGGGCAAAAGAAATCCTCAGTGTTTTGAAACACCCTGTGATCCCAGGAGACATCATGATGTATTTATTAAATCCCTATTCATCTTGTTTTTTTCTTAAAATCCCTCAATATTCTCACATTTTTATTTTCAAAATAATATATTTTAAATAATACCTGAACTTCAACGTTTTTAGGGCCTTCGATGGATAATCTTGGTCTGCATTTCATAAAACATGTGGACTCCACAATCCCTCTCATCTGAGAGAGCAGTGGTACTCTTAACCCCCCCCCCCCAAAAAAAAATCTCCCTCCCCTGGTCCTAATTCAAGCATGCCTTCCTTGGCCCCAGTGGGAGTCCATATATCTGCAACACTGCGTACTTTTAAACAAACTAAAAGTAGAGGCCGACTTCAGAGAATGTTTATGGGGATTGGCTATATGTAGAAATTTTCTCATTTTTTCTGGTGACCTTGGGCACAGTGACAGGTGTGGTTTTGAGGCTTTGATTTGCCACATTGGAGTGTTATGGGAAAAAAGGTGCAATGCAAGATAATTTTGTCATTTTTCCCCCTCCTGGGAGCATAGAGAAGTAAGAAATATACCAGGTCCTCCTTCAGAGATTACAGGCAATACAGCACATCACCTTCATAAACATTCTTGACACAGCCTGATGATGGAGAGATTGCTTCAGGAGAGACTTTTCACACTTTGATTTGCCAAAAATGAGCTGGAGTAGTCAGTGATGGCTTAACAGAGAAACCTGCTCTGGCAGTGGTCCTCCCTGCATGCACCATGTTATGATACCCAGGTGAGACCCAACATGATGTCTTAACTTAAATAAAGGCAGTACACCAGCAAAGATACAGTCATGTTTTCCTATTCATGTCTGAATAAAAATACTAAATGTGATCCATCTAAGCCATTGAAGGTAGGTGTTAATCCAAGCGCTTGTGGGCCGGCCCCAGGTGGTTTGGGGATGTTAAACCCATCTGTAGATGGCTCTGAGGTCAACACTGAGTTGAACCCGTGCTACATATGTATGTCATTTTGCCTAATCTTGCTTCTATAAATATCTTGCAGGCACACAAAAGGGCATTAACACTGGGACAGGCTAATGATATCAGAGCATCTGGAGGAGTTGATGAAAATATGAGCCAGTGAAGATTTGGAACGGTATAAATAACCTGAATGCTATCTCTCCTTGTAGTATGATGTAATTTGTGGCTAAAGGCCAATGTTTGTATTTAAAGCCATTTCCCATTTTTTCATATTTACAGAATATGAAGTTATAATGTGCATGCAGATGTTACAGAATTAGGTTAGGTGCTATGACATTGTACTATTTATTTCTTTATTTACTTACTTGCTTACTTACTTACTTACTATTTAATCAACAATGTCTCATATTTATGTCAGTCTGGCCTATTTTCACATTTTAAGATAAATCATTCTGGAGGTAAACAAAACAAAAAAGTAAAATGCATGGACTAATATGGCACCCAATAATTATTCATTTAGAATGATTTAAATACAGGCAAATCTAATCAATTCCAAACATTATCTTTGGAGAATAGCTGATCAGTGCTCCTCTCTGAGTGTCGACCTCAGAGGCTTATGTATATGCTGCATGACAGCATGTCAAGAATCCAAAAGATATGGCTTCAGATACATCTAAATGCCTGTGTATAAAAACGTTTTTTTGCCAAAGAAAATATCAGGAGACACTGATATGAACAGTCTTTCCTAAACGCTGGGGATAAGACACAGATATCAAAGGTTCCCTCTCTCCCACGAGCAAGTTGTAATTAAGATGTCGGAGAAGCACTTCAGCAGGTGGGGGCTGGCGGAAAGTTAATTTCAATTAAGAGTGGAGAGCGGAATGTGACGTTCATTTCCCCTGTCTACCAAGTGCATCTGCCAGTCGCAGCTCGACATTTAGTACTAGGCTACATATTAGTTAGTACACATTACTGTTAGGCACGTCATTACACTGTTCAATCCACTTTGACACCACCTACGATCACACAGTGCTGTTTTCCTTATAACAGCTGATCTGTGGGCAATATTCACTTCCACGGCCAGTGTTACTCTCCCAGTAGCCTACCCCTGATATTTCTGATACATTTCAAAACAAGAGATGGTTATGTCAAAGCCTTCAGTCCACAAAATTACATACAGTAGGTCTAACACCAAATGCTATCATACAGTGAGCCAGGAGGGACGTAGGCTATAGGCTACTGCCTCCATTCTTGGATCTCCAGGTCGGAGGAATGGAAATGTCAAGTGACTGGTTTGTAAGGAGTTGAGTTAGATGTACAAAAAATAAATGACTTATGTGGGCTTAAGCATCCTTTATCTGCCTACAAAAATTTAAATTACTCAAACGAGAAAGACTCACAATTTAAGGTTTGGAAGTCTATTATTGTCTCACCTAGCTATCTCGGAAAAAATACGGGAAAATACATGTTAGAATGTTCTACCAGTTATTTAAGTTTTCTAGTTATTTGCATAGTTGCATCTCCACCTTTCCCCTCGAGTCTCTTTTCTCTTCGACAGAAAAAAAACATATCTATTCAAAAGGCATTTAGTCCATTTCTTTCTTGGCCGGTAAACCCATTCATCAATTGTTCTGCCTTGTAGATTGCATTCTAATGCTAATCTAGCGTGTTAAATATCTTTTTGTTCCTCTTTCACCGTTTTGTCATTCAGTTTATCCAGTTTTGGCCACCCATTTTATTTATTTATGCGCCAGCTTCTATTCATGTGCTCATGTATTTTTTATTATGTTGTTTCACTGTCATGCAGTGTCAACTCACTCTATTCAATGTGGGCTACTTGAAGGGCTTGGAGGGACAAAGCGTGTACACATTGCAGTGCTATTCACTCCGGCCAGCTGGATCGGCTGAAAAAAAACCTTGTGAAAAGAAATCCTCCACAATGGACACAGAAGAAGTGCACAATGCTAACAGTTTTCCAAATACCACTGATTGCTTTCATCACAATGAGGGAAAGCAGACGCTTTTTGCTGAGCTCCACTTCAACAAACAACACTCTCACAAAAACCTCCCAACCCACGTTTTGTTCCCAGACAAAACCTCCTCGACCGTCTAAACGCTCCCAGAGAAGAAAAAAAAGTTTTCTTCCCCTTTTCTTCGAGTAAAATATAATAAAAGGGCAAAGAAAGAGAGGGAATGGTCACTGACCATGAATCAAAAGATAGGCCCTATTTCTAAAACACAATATAGCTAGGCTAGGCTATAGCTTGATAGGCACAGACTTTCAAGATAAAAAAAAGAAAAAGAAAAAAAAGTACCAAACATAGGCCTGCTCTAATTCAAAACTTCTAGGCTTCTATATATTACTTTTGATTTGTAATATTAGTGTTTACAAGATATGCCTAAATGTTTCATCTTGAACTGCATGAATCAGGTCACTTGCGCGTTATTTCCAGGGCAAAGCAGGAAGTTCCGTGGAGAGAAGTGATCAGGGTGTTACAATAGAGAATGTAGACTGGTGAAAGGGTTTAATTAACCGTGACGGAGATAATTATCCCTGGACAGTCCAAATTAGTTTTGCATAATCGCTCTGATCCATATGAATTAACTTCTTAATGTAGCCTAATCTAGGAGGGGTCGTTTGCTTAAATAACATATCCAATGAATTATTACATGTCATAATATGAGCATAAATTCGGTGCACTCCCACTAATATAGGATACACACGTTTTCCCTCTGCCTGTCTCGTCTTTCTCTCCCACACACACACACACACACACACACACACACACACACACACACACACACACACACACTTAGCACCAGAGATCAACTGCTCCCTACAGTATAGTGCATGGTAGGCCTTGAATCATTTCTTTTCACAATTTAATTAATAACAAACATAATGGAATTGTGTTTTGGATTTGGAAGCAGACACTTAGGCCTAATTCAGACCCTGTTTCAAACGTCAAAGAGATCCCTGTTCAACAGACCAAGGCAGATCTTTTTACTGGGAACAGAGGGCTTAAAAGAGACCCACTCAGTTTTATCTACCTTCCTATTCACGATTAAAATTGTGATAAATCAGGTTTTGGCTCTTGATTACAATGGGTTGATTTAGATTTCCGAGTAATGCTATTCAAAGTGCGAACAAAAGCGGCCTTTGGAGGATACCTTACACTTCACCTGCACTGACCACGTCAGGAGGATAAACATCTTGTTAGCAATTCAACAAGAACTACGGCGATGCTTTCCGTTTGTCCGCATACGCTTTATTATAATCCTTTGTTCAACAAATGAACAGAATAGCATTTAAGAGTTTAAAGTACATGTAAGTGGTGTTAAATAAAACACAAAACATACAACTTCAATAAGAGTTAGTAAAAACGAATTCTTATTATGCACATAAATGCACATAAATCGGATGTTTCCAGAAACCAATATTGTCAATGATTAGGCTAATTTGTGACTTGTGTCAATGATGAGTCAACGTTTTGTAGACGAATCAAAACTTTGGGGATACTTGGCAAAGTTGCTCCTTAAATAAATTACATCCTAAGCACTTCATATTTCCTGTGCAAATGTTACAGGACAATGTCCTCGGTTAAATCGCCTGGGTCATCATATGCTTCCACTAAACAATAAATATTACAGACATCCATAAAACAGTGTTTAAAAACTTAAGATATACACCGGATTTCTAGTCAAACAACCCAGCCTGTTCCAGGGCCTATCTCAAACACTAGTCTAATGGCAAATCAACTAGTATTATTTATCTGTACACATTTACAGTCATTCTGATTGCAATACGTAATGACCATGAAGTAGGGGTGGCAGGTGCGTGAGCAATTTGCAAACCTCAGTCGGTTCCTAAACAATATCGAATTAGGCTATCTGAAGAAATATGCAAGAAGGGGTGATCATCGCTCTGACTGGACGCTGTCAACTATAGCCTACCCCGCCCCACTTGATTCCAGCAGGTCGGTCAAGCAGGTGCAATTGCAACAGATAGAAATCAAATATGGTACCTTTCAAATGAGTATTCACATTGACACGGGCAAACTGGTCTCCTACCCTTTCCACCTCAGTTTCTGTATGTCTGCCATCCATTGATTCTCCTCTTCTGGGGTCTGCCAGGCGATGGCTGAATAGTATTTTAGAGAGTTCTCTAAATAAGCATAACCTTAGATAAAGGCATTAATCAATATACATACACATGTGATATCTGAGACGACGAGCACTTCATCACATGTACAGCTTTGTGCATGCATAATACACTCTTGCATGATTTTTTTTCTCTTTTTCACATTTAAACAACTTCTAGGTCCATATTATCATAATGCTGCGGCATATGCAGGATATGGTTCAAGTTGAGGTTTGCCCATTCCAGGAAGCAGGATATAGGCTAACGGTGGCTGGAGACCCGCTGAGGGCCAGCCTGCACAGTTACACGGGATCATGTAGCCTGGGTTGCCCGGAGATGGATGCGAGTGAGTGTGGGTGTGCGTTCCGCTGCCAGTTCCAGAGAACGCCGTTGCGCCACCAGCGTACCCCAGGTGAGAGGCGTACGAGAACGACGGCGGGGAAAGCTCGGTCATCTTCGACCCGAGGTCAAAAAACGAATAGGGGTTCGTGGACATGGACGGGTTGAAGAACACCCGGGCTGCTGCGGCCGCCGCTGCCGCCGCCGCCTTGTCGGGGTTTCCCAAGAGAGACTCGGAAAGTGCTCCACTAGATAGACCGACTTTCAGCGCTTCGTGCTCTCCAAGGTTGTAGGGCACGGGGAAAGCAAACTTGTCTTTTTTCATCAGAGTCTTAGGCTTCCGCCTGGGTCTGTATTTATAGTCTGGGTGTTCCTTCATGTGCATGGCTCTCAGTCGTTTCGCTTCGTCAATGAATGGCCTCTTCTCTGACTCGGTAAGAAGTTTCCACTCGGCTCCCAATCTCTTGCTGATCTCAGAGTTGTGCATTTTAGGGTTTTCCTGAGCCATTTTTCTTCGCTGAGCTCTGGACCAAACCATGAAAGCATTCATCGGGCGTTTTACGTGATCCATTGGTTTCGACATGTTGGTACAAAGTACTTGGCCTGAAATACATCCACAGACAATAATGTCAAGTCACTCACATAGCCTACTTCCCAAACATTCAGGTCCCACCACCGGTAGAAGTTAAGACGAACGTATCAATTTACATTCATTGGCAAAACATTATGACGTGATATTGGACTATTCGAAAATACTAGTAGGATACGTCTTCACTTACTTAGATTTCAGTTCTTCATCCCACCGTTGGTATCCGTATGGAAAAGAGAAATACGCAGCGCACTGATGAGTAACTGTGTAAAAGTTAGGTTTTCTGATTCATCGTGATATCCGATGAGGACAGTATGGCATGGAACTCAGAAGCCAATGCGACCGGTGTTGCAGTTCTTATCTTGTTTTCACTCTATCGCCAGACACTGTGAACCGCCACTCAGCACTTGAATCCAGCATTTACGCAAATGGATGAGAGCTCCGGCCGCCCCACGTCAAATACGGATTTCGGAGGCAGGTAGTGAAAGTGCCTTGGGAGCATGCGCAATGCGCCTGGCACACACGGGCGCTCTTTTAATCCCTCCCTGCGCGCGTGCGAGGGACCTGGAGCCAGACGAAAAAGGTTTTCTAGACTAGGCTATATCCCAACATCCTAATGGGGAGACTTCAGGTAATTATCAAAAGTACACCACCACGCTTGCATTTTTGTTTACTTAATCAAGAGTTAGGGCCATTATTGAAAGCATGTTCCAATAGCCTAACAAACAGATAGCCTGCCTAGTTATTTTCGAGATTAAATAGGGGTCAATTGATATCCTACATGACTCCACGAGGTCTCTTCAGAGTGGTAAATTATAGGCCTACTGTAAATCTGAAAGGTGGGTCGTCTGGAAGCACATTCAACTATCCGAAGAGTAGGCTATTTGTGGGCAAGCTCGGTGTGCACCGTAAAGTCTATAGCCTCATCTTTGGGAGGACAAAGTTCGAAACTCACTAAGCGATCAATCTCCCATAGCCTACATTTGACTCAAGCCTACTGTATCACCGTCGTTATCGTTCAATGCACATGCACATTACCATTCTCTTGGTCATTCTCTCTCTCTCTCTCTCTCTCTCTCTCTCTCTCTCTCTCTCTCCCTCTCTCTCTCTCTCTCGCTTTCTCTCCTTTCCTGTCTTTCAATAAATGTGATTTATTTTCAGGAGTTGATCTACATGGTCATGCTGTCCCAATATCTGTTACTCTGCACTGGATCTCACTTCCAAGCCCTGTCCTCCTCTTTCCCTATCCCCTGCTCCACGGGTGGCACTGCTAATACAGAAAATGACACGTCTAGACGCACTATATGGAGGTAAAGAATGTCTGCTTTAATTTTCTGATATTGTGCAAAAGCATTTGTCATAAGTATGCCTAAATATTGAGGAGGGTATGATGTCTCTAATCGCGCTTGGAGAAATTAATTATTTTCCTGAATTCCGCCTTTCACTCCCACTTGAAAGGACTTCCCCAGGGCGGTGAATCGACAACCGAAATTAGGTTGTCGAATATTCAACTAAGCAATTACAGTTATCTAAAGGACTTGTTGAGTAAATTGTATATTCAAGTGGTTTGATGCGTACCTTCTCTGTTGTGAATAATTATTAAAATGAAAAAGTAAAAAGGGGCTGCATCAAACAATTGACAATGCTGAATAGGTCATGCATGCGTTTAAATTGATATATAAATGAAAACCACATTGGAATTCCTATAAACGCTTATCTTTTCTGAATGATTTCCCGGTCTTGTGTCGGAATGTCTGACAGCTCAGCTTTTACAATACAGTAGCAAAACGAGCCTTCAATATTCTTTCTTCTTGCCCCTTCATTATTATCATTATTAGCTAATTATTATTCCAATAACATATTTTTGTTATTGTTGTTAATATGCTATTATTATTATTATAATTATTATTAGCCTATTATTATTATTAGACATTACATTGCTATCTTTAATTTTAATCATCATGAGATTTCCATAATCACATCACTCCCATGTCACTCCCAGCAGGAGTAGAAAGCGGTTAGTGATACAATGAGACAATGTGGCAGATCAAAATTAGGCTATTGATTTAAAAAAAAAAAAATAATAATATGTATATATATATTTAAAAAAAAAGATTGAATGCCACTCCAGGAATTCAGTATGATGCGCTATTTAGAGAAGACAGCGCTCCTGCTTGGAGTGATATAGACTACTTTTTCAAATTTAATAAGCCTAACGAGCAAGCTTAATGTTGTTTCAATGTCCCCGGAAAATAGTGGTCTCCTCACTGAAAGACCGCTACATTGTATCTGGAAGGAAACCTGATGATAAGGTGGAGATGATGCGCGTCAAAAGGACCAGCCGCTGATTGACAAGTGCGCGTTGACGCATCTGAGAGACAAGCTGCTGCCTCTACTGAAAGTGCGCGCGTCTCTCAACACCATGGTGCGTCCCTATTGTGGGCTTGTCATTGCCTGAGATAACATTCCAGCAATGAAGCGCACCAATCACTCTGCAAGGAGCGTTATCTTTTATGACACAAACAGGCAAAATGGCCTGGAGTTACATATATTAAAAAGTTATCAAGAGTGGATATTAGGTAAATGAACAAACAAAACAATACTTCTCATCCCCTTGAAATTACGAGTCTCACAGCATCATCAATCCATACTATTCCAATTCACTGGGAAGCATATTGATCATGCACATTTAATTCTGAACTCAGCAGCATTTAATTAGGGTTAGGCTCTAATTAGGCTATACTGAATCATAATAGCATGTTTCATAATAGCCTGTTGCTGAACCATGCCCCCAAGATTATAGTGTGCATTGGGAGTTCCCTGGAAATGCCCATAGTTCTTAAAGTGATAAGGACTAGCCAAGCAAACCTTATATTTAATTACCGTTTCATCACCTGTTCTGAATAAGATTAAATCAATTGTTAATGATTCATTGCCCTTTCTATTAAGTGAAAACTGCACAGTACTTTGTGACTGGGAAAAACGCGTACATACGCATGATCTAATAAATTGATGCAAATGACATGAATGTTTGCCCTTTTCTCCCTGTTTCCTTCTCCCTGGGGGAAGGTTCGAGAGGGAATAACACTTCAATAATTCAAGATGAGCTAGTGAGAGTGGGAGAATTACCTGGTGATAAAGCCCAGGTCCAGCCTCTGAGACGGAGCAGAGCAGAGCACTCCCACTCCGCAGTACGCTGGCGATAAGGCTGAAAAGAAAAATATCATGCAAATGCCAGGCAGACAGCAGCACAACCAGAGCATGGGGACATTTTCACTGAGAGATCGCCCACAGTTCCCACTCTGTGCCACTGTGTAGTCTGAGATGGAAGCCTGAGAAGAAGGCTTTTGATCCATTTTGATCCACGCCACACTAAACTAAGTGAAAATAGGCTAATACACATTTTATACCAAGGGCATTGACAAGGATAGATGCTCCTGTGATCTTGGTTGGCACAAAGACACACTCATCTACTAAGAGAATTCCAGGTTGTTCAGTTTATCTCTGGGATAATGAGATAATCCAAGGATAACTACCCTCCACTGTCCTTCTCCACAGTGGCGAGGATTGAGGAAGATCAAATCATTTGCAAATAGGAAATAGTTTTCAAAAGCACATGAAGTTCGACCTTTTGGTATCAGAACAGTTCTCTAAACATCACCGGATAAACAACAGCAGTTACCGTCAGATCAACCCCATGGTTCAGTGTTCTTGCATCAACAAAGTTTGCTCATTATCAGAGAGAAGGGAGAATGGGGCATGGAGGGAGGGGTCCAGATTGTGTACCTGATGTAGTCCTTTCTGCTTGTCTGATCACAGCAATGCCTTCCCTGCCTTCCTGGATCACCCGCCTTCCGTTCAATCAGATTGCAGCAGGGCTAGACCCAGATAGGAGCTAAACCCATTACACTCAAGGTAGTCATGTTCTCTTATTCATTTTGCTTGTGATTTTCATTAAGCACTCTCAACCTGCATCCATTGTGCCAGGTTTTTTTCAGCTTTGATTTTCACTATACTATTTAATTTATATGGATCACATAGGTTTCTTTATGAAGCAAATTTATCTGCTTTGATTGTGAGATATTGAAGCTAATAGGGGTGAAATAAACAGCAGTTTTGGTTTTGTCTTAATCATAATTCTTAGATTGCTTAGCCCGCTTTTGTACATTGATCCGTGCTTGAAATAAACATAAATTGTTTATTGCGAAATGACACAACAGGCTTTTAGAAATTAGGACAAATTCTTCAAACGAGGGAAATAACTCTATAGAGGAGAAAACTGTTTAGTTCAAACAAATCCTATTAAACATACTGCAGGAGCAGGAAATGTTCTCAACAGATCTCCTGAGCGAGACAGTATTGAAAGTCAATTTGTCATCCTATTTGCTTCAGTATCTTATCTTAATGTATTGTCAGTGCTTGATATAGAGCTAATGGCTTCAACAGTTTAGTCTTGTGTAAAATCCAATTGATTACTATTTAAAGATGTTTGTATTTAGATTGAGTCATTTTGTCTTGTGCCTCAGTGTGTGAACTGGGGTTTGTACAATGCCTAGTGACTGTTCCCAAGTGTCCGGAACAGAATGACAGGTTTGGCAAATCAACAATAAGGTCTGCTGCATTAGTTATAATGAGTTATATTCAGTCCTGAATAAAATACATTGTTAATTCAATAAAGTTAATATTTTGCTTAAATTCAATGTGACCTATTTTGCATGATGTTTTCTTAAAACATATTCAATGAGAGCCAAATTACTTCTCCAGTTCTGTAATTATTCTAATTATACAGTCTTTATTGCTCCTTAGGGCAGACGTTTGAGTCTTTGTTTCTGCTGGAATTTCTGTGGTAAAGAAGCAACACATTAACTTCACCACAACCTAAATATTATGCATATCAAAACGAATTCAGAAGTAATCCTTTCATATGGCAGAGTATTAACTTAATCACATTATTTACGTATACTAAATCAAGCACAGTGGTTATGTTACTATCATGAGTTAATAGTTTTCCCTTGATAGTAATGCATCTCTTTCTAGATACAGTAAATTGTATTGCTCTACTATACAGTATGTTCATAGTACTGGCCCTGCAAGATGCTCACCTGATTCAGAACTAGGAGTGTGTGTGCGCATGTGTGTGTGTGTTTGTGTTTGTGTGTGTGTGCGTGTCTGTGCATGTGTGTGTGTGTGCATGCTGTTGGAGGGCAAATAATTGTCACTTCCTATTTGAGAACCTGAACTGGCAGATGCAACATATTTTAAAAAGTACATTATGGAACAGGAAAAGCTATACAAAAGCACCCAGAAGCCACAAGGTTGGTACATCCTTGGGACCTTCATCCTATAGTAATCTTCCATTGAGGAATATCTGCACACCTCAAGGCAAAATAACAGTGGCTTCCTGGATCATTATAAAACAACCTTCAGAGCCCTTTGTCAAGAAGTCAGATTTCTGAGCGCTGATTCCTGCTACCTGCAGTACCACAGGGCACATGTTTAGCTTAAAACACCCACATTTCTTCCTTCGCTGAACCCTGTGATTTAAATCCACAAATGACACTTGTATCCCTGCAGGCGCTCGGATGACTTTTGCCACTAAACATTTTTTTCAACCGTTTAGTGGATGCATTATCACTGGCCTTTCTCGCTCCTGATTCTGCCCTTATCAGCACAGCATCGTTGCACAGGTCCAAAGAGAGAGTTGTAATTACCCAGACTGCCACCTGATAGCAGTTCCTCTATCAGCTCCATCAGCCCAGGTCTTGCTAACTCATCACAGGGACAGCGCCCGCCACAGATAGCTCATCTCTACAGATACATTTATAGTTCCAGTTGGGATCAGAGGAAACTGATGCACCCAGGCAATTTTTCCATCCACCCTCTCCCTCAAGCCCACAAAGACTGCTCTCTCCCAGTCCTCCTTTAGTCTCTCTTCCTTTCTGTGGAGGCAGAATTGAGGCCATTTGGCACACAAAACGTGATCCAATCTCCTTGAACCTGTGGCAGTCCAGTGACAAGCTATTTGGGCCTTCATATTGTGCCATCGTCCTTCTGCTAAAGAGAGCGAGTGCCTTGTTCATCTGTGACATTTTACACACGCTCAAAGGCACAAGGAGAGAGAGAGTGCTTGCTGTTCTGTGTAAAGGTTGAAAGTACATCTATCTTGTTCACACCCTTTGACTTTCATTAATACTTTCACTGATGTTACCCTGGGACAGAGAAATACAGCCTTAAAGAAGATGCTTTCACCTGTCTCACAACATCAGATCAGTTACCAGAAAGGCTGGATGGTGTTCTGAACTCGCCTAATCTTAATGTGGGTCAAACGCATGGATAACACACACAACAAAGCCTTACTCCAGAGTAAGTTCACACCACAATGACAAATGCAACACATGCATATATCCTTCAAAAAGCCTAGAACATCATCCTCTAAAAGATACTTAACATACTGTTTAGTTTTTCAAGATCATTATTCATTTTGCCATAGCAGTGACACTGGGCAAATATAACAAAAAGAGCTAATTTGTAATTTTTGGTGACCGCCCATGTCTGAAACAATGGCATGAAAGAACAACACCAAGGTGACCATCTTCTTATCGTGATCCACGTCTATCAAAACCCACTTGATCATCACAGGACAATTTGAATTGCATGTTTGCATTTATATGACACACGCCTAACCCTATCTCATCCTACTGTGCATTGTGGACATATCTCTGCTCTTCTCTATCTGCTCTAATGTTGAAAGAGTCTTTTGTGTCTCTGCTCATCAGTATGTCAAGGCAACAGCCAGAATAACTGTGACCTCTATCAAATGAAGGGACTGTGAGGATGTATTGGAACTCTATGGTTCCCATGGCCTGGATGCCTTCAAACACAGGCACTCTTACACTGCTTGAAAGGGGAAATCAATCTTATTTGAGGAGATTAAGTGACCAGGATAATAACCATGACATTGTGAGAGAAAAACCTCTCTCTTTTCAAAAGAGTGGAATAACAGTGGTCCTGCAGATGGCTCATTGTTGCAGCTGAATGTCACATTTCTCAAGGTAAACCTATTATAGAAATGGTGTCTGACATGCCACAGCAACAAAACAAGTGGCCATTCCATAGACTGTGATGTGTGTGGGTTGAAACACATAGGGCACGAGAGGTAGTAACCCTGTAACATCTCAGAAGAGAACTGTTGTTCACACTGTACTCCAGATATCTGCGTCATATTTTCTAGACTTGTGTTAATAGGTAAGGGTGTGTGTGTGTGTGTGTGCATGTGTGTACAGTGCATACTTGTGTGTGTGTGTGCATGTGTGTACAGTACATACTTGTGTGTGTGTGTGTGTGTTGATCCCAAGCATGGGCTTGAATGACACCGTGATCAAGGGGCAGGCGAGTGTCCTGTCAGCACGTCGGTGACAGTGGCCGTCTCAGGTGACCACATTATTTGATGGACACACCAGTGGAGAGGCTGCGTCCACGCCTGGGCGTCGCCCCGCCACCTCATCAGGTCGTTCCTCATGCAGAGCACATCAGACACTTATGGGAGTTATTGATCTCCTTTTGACAGAGTATTCTCTCCTCTCCATAATCAGCAATACATTACCGCCATGGATCCGTTGGCGTGCACACAGCCACACACACACTGCATCGTGATTGGATGCAACTGAGAAGGAGGACTCGCATTATGAGCTTTGTTGAAGGAGGCCGTCTGTATTTATGTGTTAAGATAATTCTGGCTTAATGAGGTAAATAATCTGTTTATTTGAATGTTTATCTGAAGAGGCCGCCAGGGGCGGGGCAGTAAAGTGGGGGAGTAGGGGGGCATTCACAAATCAAAGACATCAAAGCACTAATCGGTCGCGTCAGGATTAACGCAGAGGCCATTATGAACGCTCCTCCTTAAGTTTTCACCAATGTCGCTTTTATGTTCGCCAGAAGTCAGTCCCCATGCGGAGAGAAGCCCCCCCCGAACGACCCCCCCCCCCCTCCAGCGCGGGACGTCCGTGGCTAAAGATGCGGATGACAGCTCCAGCTCCGCCGGGGTCCCCCAGAGCGGCTTCAGCCCCTCAGACCGAACTGGCCCCGAGTGTCTTCATGCGGCGCCCAAATTAAGCCTTGCTGAGGGTCAAGTCAAATCAATACGGCTATCCATAAATTGTCCCCTGTGATAATTACAGCGAGGAGCAGTAATTACAAAGGACATTCATTTACTGCTTAGATTTTGTGCCAGTGGAGGGTTTCATCAGGGTCTGATTCATCTGCTGGCACACACAATTGGAGGAGGAGGCTTCTCTTTCTAAAGCTGCCTGGCTGAGTCTTTGAAGGAACAGTAGGCGAGCCCAGGCTGAGGGTCAAAGCAGATTTGGGTATTGGGTTGGCCCCAGGTTTGTGAACCCCCGTGTAGTCCCCTCCAGGGTTCTTACAGCGACCAGTCACTAGCTAGTGTTGCGATGACAAAGGTTTCTCACAATACACACTTTTGTTGATCCCGACAATGTGTCCTGAACATTTGCATCATAAAACAAAAAAATCCACAGGGGCTATTTAGGGCTAAAACCTTGATGTCCCCGTCTCTCCTAAAAACACAAAGGACCCCCATACAAATGCCATATTGCTTTAGTGGGGGGACAACCTGTATACATTCTGCTCTTTTTCTTCCCAGCCACTTTGAGGCATGGCACAAGCGTTGTACAGGCATTCTATTCTAAGCCCCAGGTTGCAGCTGGTCTGCCACTCGCTGTGCACTGCCAAGTGCAAGGAATGGGTCTCCTTTATCAGAATAGAGCAAATCTGGGCTAATGTGTCTGGTAGAAGGAGTCCCAGGGAGCCGCGCTCCTTCATTCTTTGGCCATTCTTCCCACTTTTCTCCTCTCCTGCACTTGGGATAATTGCAGTTTAATTGGGTGACAAGAAATGAAAACTGTGTCCACATTATCTAGGATTATCTCTTTTTCCTCCGGCCTGCCATCAATTCAAAGCAGCCCATTTATCAGAGCAGGGAAGCTGATGCTTGGTCAGCGACGGGAGGCTTTGAGCACCAGTTAGCAGAATGAAGAGAGAAGGGGCCAGTAGCAACGGGCGGGGTGGGGGGCTGACAGCCCAGAAAAATGCTCTTTGTATCTTATCGTAAATGTACATTTATCTTCAAGATGTATATCTATTTCAACACTCCCAATCAATAGAAATACTCGAATACTATGCCAGAGAACAATTTCGCCCCCAAAAAGAATAAATATGAAAAAAGTGTCAGTTTTACCAATGTCAAACTATGCTGACTGAAATTCAACAGCAATAACATTTTTGTAATATGAAAATATTTCAATAAACCTTAGATATATCACATCACTTGAACTACCATAGTCAAAACTGGAATATAAATAAGCTCTCTGGTATTGTGGTGCTGATGTGCTCAGTAGCCAGTCTCCAACCATTTCTCAGAGTTTCTGAATCCTGCATGGTGAGGTTATAAACATTGAGTTCTCGGGCAGCGCTGGCCTACCTTCCCTTTTGTCTAGGCTGTACTCAACTTTAAAAGCCCCTTTCAGAGAGCATGAATGCACTTCATTTTCTCTCAAAGAACCTTGCATTGATAGCTGGAAAGGGGAAGATTGTTTAGAGAAGGAAGGAGAGACAATGAGAACAAAAATGAAAGCTTTCAGATTCCATTATGGATATTGCCCTCCATTCTTCTCAGCTGTTTATACATTTTCCACACAATAATGCCCCCTTGCCCAAATACGCTTTCCAGTCTTTAAGGGCCGCCTCTAAATGGTCCTTGCATCAGGGCTGCAGTAATAAATACTCCAGAACCATGGAGAGACGTTGCTGCGTGACATTCTCAGAGAAGATCAAGGTAAAGACGCCACATCTGAAAACGTCTTCGTTAGTACATAGTCTCGGCACAGAAGCAGGGGAAAGAATAGAGCCCTTCTCCAGTGCACTATATCTCTATTCAGATGCATTGTGTAAATATTTAAGATGGCCCAGGCGTTGTGTAGAGAAAGCAGGCTTTGTGTGGGTCTGAAACACCAACGTAGTAGGTGGTACAATGTCAGTGCTGGAGTGCTTTCTGCTCAGAATGCTATAGGAGACCTTAGTCCTTTAACACAATACACATGAAGGTTACAGGAGATATTGTTTGTTGCTTTTAGATGAGTGAGAGAAAGAGAGAGAGAGAGAGAGAGAGAGAGAGAGAGAGAGAGAGAGAGTGTGTGTGTGTGTGTGTGTGTGTGTGTGTGTGTGTGTGTGTGTGTGTGTGTGTGTGTGTGTGCGCGTGTGTGTGGAAAGGAGGGGGGTGCGTGCATTTGTGTGTATAAGACATGGGACATGATGTTCAAGGTGTATTTTCAACATACAGTATAGCAAATAAATTAGCTTTCTGTTCTAATCCTTTACTCTCTTTCTTTGTTCATTGTAATCTTTGTTGAACTGATTTATCCTCACAATCAATTACACACATTAAATATAACAACTAGACTAATGTGCAGCTAGCATAAAATGTTGCTCAGAAAATTAATCAAGTAGATTGAGTGATTTGAGCCACACTGAGGGCACTAAGTTTGCCTTTGTTTGGTAAAACGACAAAGATAAGATCAGAGTATCAGAGAGAGGTTGGTCTCAGCGTTGGGGAGGTGAAAGGGTCCTCTGTCCTGCTGAGTCAGCCAGCCGCTGGGTGGCCCAACACCACATCCATCAGCTTACCCCACAACGACAGCCTGCCTCTCTGGAGCCCACTGCAACCAGCTCATCTCATAGAACCACAGTGTGCTGCAACACCGGGACACCTTTGTGTCTGTGCATTCACACTGCACAGAAAAGTAATGTTACATGAACGCGTAGCACGTGACACATTCGTCATCGTGTGCAATTGGACATTAACGAGTATTACAGATGGGGATAACATGATATCGCTGACAGGTTTACCTGTACATGGTCCTGCAGTGTGTCATGTCTGTGTGTTTAGGGTATGTCTGTCCAGCCCTGGCGATGGACAGGCTGATGGGAACAGGCGTGGTCTCGAGACCTGGGCAGGCCAGGGATATTGCTGTGGTGACTGGCTGCCACGTTCCCCTCGGTCGGGAGTTAATCATTTTTATGCCGGCCAGCCGTATAACATTACTAAAGGGGAATTGCTTCAGTCTGGTCAGTGCAGGGAGCAGTTCGTCTAATCAGAGTGCAAATAAGGTTTGATCACTGTCCAGCGTAATCTACTCGGCGAGCAGCATTTACAGCACTAAATCAGGCGCCTGGGAGGCTGCAGGTGCTGCCTCACAGACAGCCCTCCCCCGGGGGCCCTAGGCTGGGGAATAAACAGCAAATAAATGGTGGTGTCGGGGAGAGGGATGAGCTGATTAACTCGCCGCAGGGCAGTTTCTCATTATCCACCGCCTCTGACTCTGACCCTCCCAATCTTACACCCTGCCTCGCACAAAGGGGCGCCGGCCAACAGTGAGCAGGCCGACCATTCCTGCGCTAAAGCCACTGATCAGATAGTGTTTGCGTGCACTAGGTACGTATGTGCTGTGTACGGGAAGGTGGGGGTGGCTCTGTGTGTGTGTGTGTGTGTGTGTGTGTGTGTGTGTGTGTGTGTGTGTCCGAGTCCCGTGCCACCCAGTCCTCCAAAGCTGTCTCTGGGGGTGAGTGCTAATATGTCAGCTCCATGGCTCATTTCTTTCAATTACACTGGCTGGGTTAGGGAGCCCGACAGCGGGGCCACGCACAGCTCCATATGTGCCGTGCCATCACTGCCTATCACAGCCCCCTCACGGACTATTCATATAGCCTTCACTGGAGATGACATACTGGTATCATCTATCAACACTGATGGTTTTATATCCCCGGATTCCTATTTTTATCAATTTAGGTCATGTTTTCTCAGAGGCGATTAGATAGCAGTCAATTCTGATGGTCTTGATAAAAACAAGTCAAATTGTGGTAATCATCTTTCACCACAATCAGATTCATATCGGCACATGCCACATTCTCCCAATCACATGCTATTACACAAACATTCAATTCAAAACACAAAGCACAATGCCACAGTACACACCAGATGCAATAAATGCCCTTATAAAACATCAAACATGTTTAAGCCTGTTTCATATTTGGACATCTTAGGCCAAAGCTAGCATCACAAAATCCTGAAACCCACAGTGAAAAATAGCCACATTATTAGCATGCCTCTTTAATCTGCTCATGATACTCCAGAGAAAAACATTCCATTGTAAAATGTTGATTTAGCGCATCACCAGCTGAATATAAAGCATCTTCTGACATACTTTAAATGAGCTACTCTGTATCCATTGTGCTTCCCTCTATGATTTCAAAGCAAATTAATTAACATGATACAAAAAAAAAAGAATGCAAATGTTGGGTCCCCCACTATATGCCTGCGTATGCTTTTGTTCCCTTTTATTGTACCAAATGATTTAATTGGGTCTCTCTGATTGTGCACAGACACAGGAAGAAACACAGGCCATTGTCAGCATCCACACAGGCCACAATGCAGTATCAAATTCAATTCCCATCAAAACGGCTGGCTGCCACAGAGCCCACAGCGGCTCTGGAGATTAATGAAGATCTGCATTAAGGCAAAGCACTGCTCTGAGATAGAAGATTCCTCCCCAATAAAAGGCCCCTTCACCAAGAACAAAGGGGGCCCTGAGAAGCAAGGGGCCACCCTGAGAGGGCCCAATAAATCACAACCAAAGAAAAGAGTTTGGGAGGGAAACTGTCTGAAATAAACCAATTTCTTTCACTGTCAATTGATTTACTTTTCGAAATCAACAAGTCAAGATGGCTTACAGGGTAGGGTGATGGGTTTGATAGATGGAGCACACTTGTTTAGTGTCAGGAGTCACCAGCAGTAGCACATAAACACTTCAGAACCATTTTACCCATTAATAACAGTATACTGTATTTCATCTTCATCTAGCTAATTATCCACATCCAGAGGAACAGTAGAGGATGAGGGCAGAGCTATTTCTAAGTATTTTAAGTGTATAACCCCAATAGCAAACAGTAGATGCTTTCTACAAAGGCTCTTACAATGGCTTGACTAGCCAAGTTCAAAACTAGTACAGGTATAAAAGTATGACCTGGATCTAATATGGAACATGCTGTAGTAGAGGAGGCACACAATGACTTGCTGACCGAGTATGAATTCAATGTCTTCCTCTGCTTTGTTCCCGTATAACAGAGTCATCTTCCGGGAGCCATACTTGAAATCCATTCACAGTGAGTATGAATGGATTTCTATTCTTCATTTTGTGTTGAATAACTTCAATGATTAAAATCCTTGTTCTTTGAAAGTGTGTCGGCAGGTGGTTTTGTTCACTATAGATAGGGAAACTGAACTGTTTGCTTTGTCCAGAACATTCAGAACTCCATATTTCCCTCTGCTTGTGTTTTGATTTCTCTTTATGACTTCCAGGATGCTACATTACACCACATCCATTCTCATCTTAACACTAAAGTATATATATATATATATATATATATATATATTCCACTGGACAACAGGTATTCACAACAATGCTATTCTGGCTGGATCTGATCTTGATTTCAGATCTGTAGTTCATTGTTCATTCATTGTTTATATATATGTATTTGGTTTCCTCCATTTTGCAAAAGAGATTAAACTGAGATCACAAAGACATAAGATTCCAAACTTTTTGGGCGGATGCCACCCTAACAGTGCTGCTCTCTTTCACATTCCCCACATGGCGTGTCCTGGCTGCACATATTTACTTCATTTCCCCCGATTCATAGATGCTGCTCGCTGGACCAGAACATTCCAGCTGCCACCTCAACATCTCATTATTTTTGGAAATATCAAGCTTGTATCTTCTCGATAAATAATTTGCAGTAGTATAATGTATCAGGCCAAAACATATTTTCAGGGGGCCATGGAGGCTAAAGGGCCAATCTCACCTTTTTAATTTTTTTCGCCCTGAAGACAGAGATTTCCATATATAGAGTGACCAGGGTTTGTGTTGAACATGAGCAATCGGGATGAAGCGCTGGGCGACACATATTGCTGCCAGAGATTGGAAATGAGGCCTGCTAACCTGTGGGCAGCCTCCCTGGACCAATCAGCTTTGTGCCTTGCCTATGTATTATCCACCACTAAAAAAGAATTTTGACTGAAGTTTTTATCGGAATCGTTGACAAACATTACTCTTTAATGCAGTTTTGTAGCAATGCATTCTTATCCCTCTTGGAAGGCATTTATCTACTTGAAACCTGCAAAATGGTTGCCACAGGGAAGGATTTCCTTTAATAGACCACAATAGGCTCAGTATGGGACACATTCTGATTTTGGCGAGAGATAGGGGGGGCGCCATATATTCATGGGAAATTGTTTATCTTCAAGCAGGGGTAGTGAAAAGACAATTTTACAAAAGCTTTTTACCTTTCATCTGGAATCATTCCTTTCACTCAAATAAATTGTTCCATAGAATCTGAGGCAGTTGAATTTCAAAGTGAATATCAGTCTGAGAAAGTAAACATCATCAAATATGAATACCAACCACCTGAGGGAATAAACACATCGCATGCTGCTTGGGTCGGAAACACAAACAACAATACCCTGTGATAGCATGAAAGATTATAAATGTGATTTAGTAAAACTCAACAAGATGTATATATAATTGCCTGGTAATAAAATGCAATGCACTTTCTTAGGAAAAGAAATTGAAATAATTACATCCACATTTTGTGTCGAATGTCTAATGAATCTTTAAAAATAAAATAAAAATCAGTTCAATGTGGAACAAACGACCCATAGAATCTCCCATTCAGATGTGGCTACATTGTTCGTGGGCACTTCTCTCTCAGGCCTGCAGCTCAGGGTCCTTTCTTGTGAGGTCCCTGTGATCCTTGGGCAGGGCCAGTCTCCGAGGCCGAGCCCAGCAAGCAGGGGACACAATGTAGGAGTGAGGCAGAGCAGGCCCTGAAGACAGGGGGCCTTGTGCACCCTTAATGCCGCTCTCAGGAAGCAGGGATAATAAATCAATAGACTGTCCCTCTCCGGCAGGGGCCAAATGTAAACAAATTGAAAAGAATCCAGAACAAAACAGATTGGCGACTGAAACACAAGACTGAATGGCGAGACTCCTACAGCTGGAATGCCTTTGTGGCGCTTCCCTTGGAGCTCGCACCCTCAATCACGTCACTCACGGCAACATGGCGGCTCATCGCACAGTGTTTTTGTCTTGTTTGTGCGTCAAACTTAAACTCAAGACCGGCTGGCACACAGACCCACGCAGGATCTATAACTGTACTGAATTTAACAACTTATTCTGGACTGCTAACATGGTAAACGTGTGCAGCAGTGCATAGGATGGCACAAGGACCCACCACCACAGATGCCACCAGCCCCTGGCTTCACATTCCTACTCAGCATCATCAACCTACACTGCATCCCATTTCAAACAGCGCTCAGAGCACACGCCTGCCCTCACTGCCTGGCTGTGCTTGCACGCCACAAGTTCAATTAATTAATCTATAAAAGGTTTACGTTTTTTTTTATGAGAATCTGTTGTAGCGCTTTATCAAAGCGTTTCATATTTCTGTGAGGTGGAGTGGTGCACCACAGTTGCGAGGCAGAACTAATGCTATATAAATCTCAAGTAATCAGCAGGCCCTGGGGACATCGTTTAAATGAAGATTTTACACCAATTTCAACCAGCCTGCAATTTGATTTCCGCCTAAAGTGCATTTGTTTAACAGGTGCTCGAGATGCACACGTTCCCCCCCCTCGAGTGTCGCTATGTGTCCTTTATTAATGTGGTGATGGTGCGTGGGGGTGGCAGTGGAGAGAAAGGGGAGTTGACAAACACTAATCAGAGGTTCAGAGGGGCTGACTCTTACATACACGCAATCGACTTTTTGCTCCATTTGCAAAGTAATGATTTAAACCCCCACAATCTGTTTGGGGTCAGCTCCTGTGTATTTTGGATACGCTTGGCTATTAGCATCACTGAGAGCTTCAGAGGTGTCAAGCCTGCTCCCCCTCCACTGGTATAGTCACCTACTTTAATTTCCCTGCAGGCCTCAGAGGGGGATGGATTCAACTAAAATCACAAGCTGTTTTGTTGGCAGTCCTTTGTGGCCTATAATGAATCTAATGAATATAAAGGAGAGGAGGGGTGATGGGGGGGGGGGGGGGGGGACGGAGGCGAACACATTCTGACCACGCTGTGGCTTTTACTCGACGATTTGTGACCCACAACAATGGGACAATGGCGAGTGTTTTTGTACCCTTAATTTACCTTTGTGTTTCAGCCTCATCAGTTTCACAGCCGCCCATTCAAAGTTGTCAGTTGGAGAGTAACTGCTGACTCCATGGTCTGACAGACAAAGGGGGAGGCTTTAAGATGAATCCCTAACTATCATGGAGCCGCCAGAGCAGATAAGAGACAGGGGGGCTGAACGGAAAACAACAGACAAGTCTGAGGTACTATCTGCCAGGGTTCCTAGACTGGCCTGAGGCTCTCTCTCCCCTGTCAAACACACCACATGCTGTTTCCAGTTACCCAGCCACCTCTAAAAAAAAAAAAAAAGGACATTTCTGTAGCCACCTCTGAGAAGGCTTGTAGCAGGGGTTTGGCGCGTTAATTAAAGTGGTACATCTGATAGGAGCGTGAGTTTGTGTGGAGTCAGGAGGCCCAGCGGAGAGCACCGTCTCTGCTGTCGGAGCAGGCGTGTTTCTGAGTGCACTGATTTCACAGGCCCCTCAGGTGGCCGGATCGTGTTAACGGAGCCATTGTTCACTCCTCCCAACCGCATTCAGGTCAGGGCTTAAAGTTAGGGGAGAAGTAAAACTCTGACAAAGTCCCCCTAACACCTGTTCTACGAAAGACACAACAGATGTAGGATATGTAAACACAGAATATAAAAACAAACACATGCAATATTGCACAGGAATATAGCCTGTGTGATATAGATTTTTAGGGTCTCTCCAGTGGCCTGCTGTGCACATGAACTGAGTAGATGATAAAAAAAAAAGAAAGTTCTGTGGCACTGGTCCATGTGAGTGTGCTCCCAAGTCCCTATAATCATTCCTATTCATAAACATGCAGTGCGCTTCCCTCCACCTGGCAGCTGCCTCTGTGCATTTGAGATTACCATTATGCACCTTCCAGTCCCAGTGATAAACATCTTCCTCCACTTTGAAAGTTTTGCTGGCACGAGGCATATTTAATACCACATGACTTGAGCATCCCTTCAGGTATCACTTGCAATCTTTTTTTAATTCTATATATATTGTTCGACTTTAATGAGTATCTAATTTGTGTTATCAGCTTACAGGGCAGTAAGTAATAATTTGCATGACTGCCCTAAGTAAATATGCTTCCATAAGCAGACCATAGAATAGACATAGGGATGGATTAGCCTCCATATTGGCTATGCCCTGATGATCAATGCTTTTAGAAATAGATAGTTTGGTCTGTTGGCAATCTCAGAGTAAAAACTGCTGGATTACTCACAAAACCACTCTCTATACTTTTTAGATGCTGAGATAATGCCCTTCACCTCAGAGCAAGTTTGAGCATCGTACTTTTCTAAGGATCTATTTTCTCTGTGGGGTCAATGACAGTTCCTGAGCTGAACAAATACATAATATGGATTGGTACTTGAATTATTCCTTCCTCTCTGTGCACAGTGGCTATAATGTCACTATGATGAAATGCAGTGTACAGTCACAAGTGGCCTCTTTGTCCTCTGTGAATTACCTTGCCCTCAACTTCAGAGCAGGTAATATGTAAAATATAAAACAAATATTAAAAAAACGTTCTTTTTGCGCTAGGACACAAAAGTGTATATGTGGACCCTCTAGGTGTAGATATATTCAGCTGTCTTCTAGGTGTTTCTCCTCCCTTCAAAACCATTCCGCTCTAGCCGGTGATAACAGACTGAGCGGGCTGTAGGTCAGCGTGATTACTTGAACATGTCAGCTTTACACAGAGGGGGCTATCGCTACTGATAACCTCGTGCCACTCGCAACACCCCTAATACTCCTTAAGACACTGAGCAAGCCCCTGGTCCCATTTGATCAATCTGGAAGCACTCTGCCTCTGACAGCCAGCATGGCCTCCTTGTGTGAGGAGAGGTGTCTCCCTCTCAGGCTGCCAGCGTATCAGGTGTACATAAAGACCGTTGGCCTTTCTTCACAGAACCTGTTCAGAACCTCTGTAAACATATAAACACATACATATCTACAGACATCTGAATGAGGATGCATGGGGGAAATCACGTTGCCGTTTTGCTGGGTTGCGTCAGGCGCAGTGTTCTGGTTGTTATCTTAGTGGAGGGCTAATCGCCATAGTGGGCGGTGGGAGGGCCAGAAGCCTGGTTTTATAAATATGTTTGTAATTTGTAAACAGGCGCATGCAGATGAGAATGAAGAGAGACACACTGTGACGAACCCTGCTGGAATGGATTTACCAGCAACTTTAGCAACGTTCTTAGCAAGGAAGTACAAGAACATTAATACAATAAAGACTGTCTACTCACTGTATTTTGGTGAGAGATTCTCTTTATTCAACAAACCAATGTGAATAAACCTGAGATGTAAAGAAAACAAGATTGTGCAAATTGGTTCGTTGTGGAGGGTCTGACTAAAAGCCCACAATGGCAATGGCTAGTTTCCAGTACTATACCTGGCATAAAGTTAATCATCAGCCTTAACCTGGATGAATACTGCACATAAAGCTACTCTATTCTGTAATATGTCCAGGACAGTGGTGTGTAAAATGATCATTTGGCCATGCAAGCTCATTGATATGCCAAGAATGATTTGCAATTTGCAAAACTCTTCGCAAAAACCTGACAGCACGATCCTGCCTCTTTAAAACTACGATGCTCAAATGTACATAAGATGCTGAAAAGCCTATCCATAAAGATTGATTAAAGTGATAAAGATTTTGTATCAAAGTGACTCTGATTAAAGCTATCGGCTTCCCTGCCACAGAGGGGATCCTTGTTTGCATCTGTCTTCTAATCTCCCTCACTTGGTGGAATAGTTGTTAACGTGGAAATAATATCAATGCAAAAAATATTAATAACCATGATCTGAGAAGCTGGAGGAATGTCACTTAATCAATGAAAACAAATCATGTAGACCATGCCATGATTATCTGGAGGAGTGTGAATATTAATGCCACTGTCCAAATCAATGGTGGGGTTGCATACATTGTCTCCTCTGTTTGCTCATGGTAAAGGCATTTCATTCTGTTCTATTACTTCTGCGTGGTGGAGCGTTATCCAACAGGAAGATGCTAGGAAGATGCTCAATGGCCAGGAGATAACAGATCACAGTTAAACAACCCGGGAGAACAAAACACTAGCGATTTTACTGCTACCAAGTATTAAGACGGGATGTTTAAAGTTCAGGACAGGTTCATTGTTTTGGATGATTCACTTGAATGAAGAATTAGTGTGTAGTACGGTGCTACCCAATTAACTATGAGACACAAGACATTACTGAGGAAAGCTTTTGATTTGGGCAAGGTAATAGCATAGGGCAAGAAACAGATTATTTATGTCATTATTTGATAAGAGGGCCCTGAATGAAAATATCTGCCAGGAGGAACACAAGTCAACACTCCTACTGTGCTAAAAAAAAATAAAAAAAATAAAGATCCTTGTGGGAGTATTGTTGGAGATGCTGAATTACCATACCGCCACTTGAGTTCATTAATAAAAAACACACCTGGTGGGCTAATGGAGGTCGGATGGAGCAGCGACACCACGAGCCACAGCTTTGGAGAACCCCAACAAAAACATAGCTTTGCTCTGAGAGGTTAATGAAAAGCCTGTGCGACTCTCCTGGGCATCCCTGTACCACAGCCCTGAACAGCCCTATCTGAGAACACACCTTCTCGTGACTAACCCTGGCGAGAGGCTATCTATCTAGGTGACTAACCTGGCATTATTGTATCGGTGTCACTGAGAGCAATCATAACATTCCTTTCCTCAGGGTCCGAGCATGGCTGTAAATTCCCTTGGTAGCAGGATGCTTTAGGGGGGTCAAACACACCAAATCTCCCAACAATGAAGACTACGATATCAGTTACATCTCTCGCCTATAATCATTGGCCAGCATTAAAAGCATTTTTTCCAAAGGAGGGGAGTTCTGCATACTTTACAGCGAACGCTTTTGAACTGGGTATAATGTAATCTGTGCTGCAGAGATCTGCAGCTATTGTGCATCTATCTGAGGAGAGAATGGTTGGGCCTATCAGTTACACTCTGGGGGTGATGTATATGCTCTCTGGAACAATGTTACAAACAGATGAAGACCATGATACGCTGCCTATTCTTGCTTTGTCATATTTCTAAAGATTCTCTTTTTTTCTGCCGTCAAAAGCCACCCCCCCCACCCCCACCCCTTTTTACAGAATAACTGGATCCAACTTTCTCTGCAGGGGCAAAAGACACAAGCTTATCTTTCCATCGAAAATTGACTCAACTTAGAAGAAGAATATCTCCCAAGTGCGAGACACTAACTTCCAAATGACAGGCCACTTCAGATACAGTCCTTGAAGTAACCAAACAAGTTAGTGGAGAACAGGGCTTGTTCAGTTTACTGTGACAAACCCAGGGGACAGCCCACATGGGCACGGTGTCATCAACCCTGAGATCTGTGAGAACAGCCGTTCACGCTAAAGTTGTGTTGCTTTTATTCTACACTTTGAAACTTATCCTATTAGGTTCTGGCACAAAGTTGCCTGACTGATAGGACTATGAAAGCCATACAGATGCAACAGATAGCTTTGCTATTAGCTGATATTTTGACAGAATCAGCTCATCGGGAGATGCAGGATTTTTACGCTCTCTTTTTCATTCTCAGACTGTGTTTTTTGTGTTCAGATTATTCATCTGGCCGTCCATCTGTATTACTGAGTCAGTTTCACACAGATGGATTTCACAAAAAAGACAAGGCTTAAAGCAAACTATCCACTGTGCGAACACTGTGACAACGTTTCAACTGATTGTGTCAGGATAATCTAAAACACTAAACACGTCATCATTTTAATAAAATAAAAAAGTGAGAACATTTCATATGACTAAGTAATATTTGCTAGTGAGTTTTAACTGTTTGCAGCATATGGAATAAGCACAGGCTAGCTAGGACAAAGCCACACAGCTTCAAACAGTTTAGCACTGACAAACTTATGTTGTTTGAGCAGTTTGTAGAGAGAAACATGAAATGGCCCAGTTAGTTAGTTAGTAAGTATACTCTGTCCCACTTTATCAGGCATCTCTCTCATTGTCCACAGGGAATTAGCTTTTAGACTGGCTGTTTACTGGCTGAAAGGCCTGTCATGCATCTGAAGCCACACAGGCTAGATAATGCATCCCAGGCCACAAAAGCGGGCGAATCACTGTGCATTAAGACTGGCTCTACAAAGGGCAACAATGGCTTGCATAAACACTATTTAGAACTATTCACATGGCATTGAAGAGATGGGCGTCGACTCAGTATTGCAGCAAAGCCGGCGCATTGTGCGGAGGTGAAAAGAAGTCTAATGAACAGGAAGCCTTATTTGAGAGAGCTGACAGTAACCATACAACGGGCACATTGTGTGCCTGCCACCAACCCTGTGGGTCTCTACATTAGGAAAAATGATGAGAAAGTAACCCCAAAAGACACAGTATGGCCCTTGGACCCGCGTAAATGGAGCCCGACAATAACTGGGACACAGGCTGTCCGCACCTTTACCCAGCACTGCACGTTTACATGCACAGAACATCACCCACTCTCATAGCCATGGATAAAAGCCCCCTGGCCAGATGGAACTTTGAAGTATGTTTGGGGATGTTTCCCGCCCAAGCCTTTCATTCCAACTGCAGCAGTAGTTCAAATATACTTCATACATACATTTCAAGTGATATCAAGTTCCATGGGGAAATGTTATAGACTAAGTGCTAAACACGCATATATATAAACTAGCGTTCACACAGAAAGGTGGAATTCACACACACAAAGGTGCACACACAAGTGCACACACACACACACACACACACACACACACACACACACACAACAGCCCCTGCCACAAGCTCCATCAATCTTCCACAAAGGGATGACATCACCAATAAGTACTCTTTTTTAAGCTTTAAGCAATAAGTAAACCTTATTTACTGATGAGATAAGCCCTCCCCTATTGTCTCGACCTCCACTTTGCTCCTTTCTCTCACAGCTGAGGAATCAAACGGCATTTTGCTGAGGTGACGGAGCATGCCCGGGATTTGGGGCTGAAGCATGCAAAGGGTTTCCTATTTGGTGGCCTTTCACAGGGCCGCAGGCTTATGCCAGTTCAAAGCAGCAGGTCCAGGTAAAGCCCCCTGACCATCTAAGCCCGTTTGTTTTTCCAAAGTGCCTTCCTGTTATTTCTACCATATAATAGCTTCTGGTGCCTTGTAAATGTAACAAAACATATGTAGATTAGATGGCCATCATTCCCTGTAGCTGTTATGAGGAAAAATAGGTCCCTGGGTTTTGTGTGTGAGGGACACTACTATTGGTGTTTGTTGTAACACATCTCCCTTAAATGAGAGATTTGGTCGGCCGGTGTGTCTCGGTCTCTCTCTGTCTGTGGCACCATTATGTCAAGAATTGTGTGATGTATGAAGTTGACATTCGGCAGGTTGTATTGGTCAGGACCCAAAGCGTTGCAGTGTTGATTGTTGTAGTATTTTACCCTGTGGCAGTTTTTTTTTTTTTTTAAATCTAATCCATCTTCCGCCATCTTGGATCACACATACTCTTGCGGGACATGCCAAACTGCAGCCAAACACCAGTTGAACTTAGTATAGTGTTGCCTGTAATAGTGGTTGTGTAGCCCACATATTCACGAGAAAAAACGAAATGGGTTAAATGATTTGGGGGCCAATATCTCTGGCTAGCTACGTAAAGTAACTAGCGTGTCCCACCACATTCTTATAATGAACCAAAAATATTTGAATTTCACCGCCAGTCAGAAAATGTCGCTAGCCGTGAAGCTAATTTTCGCTATGTTCTACTTTGTTCACTTATGCTAACAGCATTAGTGATCTGGACAATATAGTTGTTGAATGAAACGGAAATTGTCTTCTGGTCGATCTAGCAGTCAGTAAAATTGTCCAAATCTCAAGAGGTGGATATTGTTGGGATTCCTCTCAACCTACAGAATCTAGCTTCGATCAAAAGCAGCTTTGATTTCAATTGATGTCATTATAAGCAGAATAACTGCCCATTGACCGGCATTCAGTTCGGAGGAGCGAAATACATTTCCCCATTTATTCCCGATGGCGGCCGGTTAGATACTGTACCCGTATTTTTGGTTCTGGGGGGGCAACAGGCAGTGCATTCTGAACACACATAAATCTTAAACCTAAATCTTATCTACAGTCAGATCAATAGTTGGTTGTTCAACACCGTTGAAACCGAGTTGTAAGAGTTTATTCAGTTATGGGTGCATTTGTTTCGTTTTGTGGCATGAAGGAATAATAGTTTGTTTCGGTTTGTGGTGTACGCTGTAGGTGATGATTTGAATGGTGAATTTTAACTGAAACAGTCAATTTATCTGCCCTGGTGCTGTGAGTAATGCTTTATATACGTACATGTACAGCCCCGCAGAGTTTGCTGTATGGGTACAGATTTAATATGGATGGATGGATGGATGGATGGATGGATGGATGGATAGAGCAACCACAACGGGCACAAGGGCACTAGTGCATTTGAAATGAGCAATCATTTGACAGCTGTCCAAATGCAGTCGATACCTCTGCTGTCCAAATGCAGTCGATACCTCAGTTTACTGAGACAAGTACAGACAAGTACACCTGTGACCTATAATTACTGCAGGGTGTAGGTGTCCAGGTACTGCATGTATGGTCAGCTACGGGTGACTTACCAAGAGTGGCCAGTGGAAAAATGTTCGATGTTTGTCCAAGATTCTGTCTACACCACATAAACATGTTCACATATGTACTGTAGTTGAGAGCACCAACCTTTCAGTTTGTCATATACTATAAAAACTCCAAATTTGCAAATGGACTAGATTCATAGTACTCAGAGTACTCAACTTGAGTTCAACTTTCACAGGAAAAGAAAACTAGGTTGGTGGTGATAATTGCAGTCTAGAAAACATGTAGTATCAACATTATGCAAATGTTTTTTTTTTTTTTTTTTAACCAGATACTGTAGCCATTCTCTGTCACCCTTCATCCAGTGTCAGAGCACACATACGTATATAAAGGTGCTATTTGTTGTTTGTTTTTCGGAACACTACACAGACAAGGCATGTCAGGTCTTGGGAACTTGTCAGATATTCTGTTTGCAGTTGCTTTAGAAAGGCTGAACACACAAGGCTCAGGGGAATCGCTCTAGACTCCTCATCTCTCCCCCGTGTCACCAGGCGGGAACAAAGCCGCCATAGTCAATTCTCCTAATTTCACTACAGCCTGTCGAAATCCTGCTCTCCTTTTCTCCTGCTCTTCAACAAGTACTTTATGCTGGGATCAGTCAGGTCTGAGCCGCCCACAAAAACCTGAGGCTCTCGCTCCGGCATCTCTCAGCACCAAGTCTGACACAACACTACTCCTGCCATTCACAGCCCTACACCATGCAATTTGTTTCCATTTGTCAAACAGCAGTATCCCCCACAAAAGAAAATGCTGGCACAATAAAAATCTGAAAAAAACAACAACAACAACAACAACAAAACATTGTCTCATCCACCTAAAATGGCCACATAAACTCTTTATGGAACCATAACAAAAAGAACCGTTTTACAGCACTTTCACTGGTCATGGATACTTGCTGTTACATTATGTTTCACATTGGAAATAAAAAAAACTTTTTTTTTACAGAATAGAATGTTTCACACCTCTTTAGATCAGCGCAACCATATCATATGTCTCTTAAAATGCGGACCGGTAACTGCCAGTTTGAATTCCTCCGTATTCATTGCCTCCTCATTGTGCTGAGTCTCATTCTGTATTTTTATTTATTTGGGATAAGCTGCATTGTGTAGCCAAGCCAGGTTTCTCTTTCTGTTGCACAGGCATCGATTTATTAAAGCTACATCAGCACTACGTTGGCAGCATTGCTATTCCCCACCTATTCAGATGTGCCTTAAAATACCCCTATTATGACCAAGGCAGGAAGGTACCAGGTTAATAATACTTATTGTGCAAACTTTGTTGTTACCATTCTGATGCGTGGCGTTATGGAGGTGGGAGCAGAGAGGATATGTGCTGACTGTGATGTAGATAGTGCTCAGAGTATTCCTATTGTGTCTGGAGCTGCTGCTGTGCGCTGCGGTCGCAGATAGGGCTCAGAGCGCTGTCAGCGCTGTGTCAGGAGCGCGAGCACCTCAGAGACCCGGGACGCCCCAGCTGCCTGTGTGCCCGCGTCTCCCCGGGCCCTGGCCGCCAGCCTGACACCCGACACAAAGTAATCACAGATCACAGCGTTTAATCACTGAAACAAGCACTCCTGAGGACCCGCGTGTCAATATCCCACTCTCTCATTATCTGTTTGGATCCACATCCACACTGTCAGATAAACAGAGTGGAAAATTAAGATTAAAAATATGGTAATTTCATTTCAGGCAGCCGGCTCCTCTCACTGCCCCATTATGCTATTGATTACCTCTGAATTCAATTTCTCTTTTCAATGTAAACTTTAATCTATTCGCAAGCCAACAATTCAACTCCCCAGGGGCTATTTGAGAGTAAGTAACCATTTAATATGACGCTAGCTGGAGATTCACTGGCCCTAATGAATTGTGTAAATCACTCAGCTTTAAAAGGACCTGATGGCCCTCGGTTCAACAACCAAATCTCAGCTCCTTTCTGCAGCATATTTAACCACTGCAAGCTAGCATTAAACACTACCATTTCTACAGGGCTAAATGTTAACTGACACTCCTCTCTGAATGTGGTCTCATTGTCTCTAATAGTAGTCAGTGTGAGAGGAGAAAAGAACAACAGACTTTTATTGAGCTGGTGATCATAGCATTATGTTTCAATTAGAACCATACTATCAGGCTGCATTTCTCAATGATGATCCAAGTAAAAAGTTATAGAGGCAATATTGAGTCTATAAGAGACAAAAGGACAGAGTACTGTACATAATTCAAATGCTGTGGTCACCTTAACCACTTACCATTGGGTAGGTAGCCTCAGGCTTTAGACCAGTAGGCACTGCTGCAAGGGGGACCTGACATGAAACACAACATACAATAGTAAACAAAAATAACGTTGTTTAAATATTGAAGTAATATGGTCTTTATTCTTGAATTACATTCACATTGTCTTTATGATTGATTAAAGCTTGAGTATGTGTCAGTCATGGCACACTAACTGGAACTCTATGGAGTTGACATTACAGTAACATAATCAATAAAGTTTGTATTATCAAAGCATAACATCCACACAGATAAGCATACGCGTAAGTGGGTAATACACACAATTATACAACGGGTAGTTCCGACCTCGCAATCTGATTGGTTAAGAGCTGTTGTATATGCCACAATATACCACTGGCAAAGCCTCTTTACCATTCTATGTGAAATATAACTGCGCCAATTATTACTGCCTGTAAAAATGTTAGTTCCATTGCTTAACCGTCACATTACATTACGGTTTCTCCTCAAGAAAATGGAAACATTCAATGTCAATTTTGAGTTGTTCTATCCGTCCTGTAGCCCACCACTCTGGTTTATCATCACCACTTTTGCAACTCGCAGTCGCACAGCAAAGTAGGCTACACTTCGTTCATGGCTAGCTAGATTGGTCAGGGGTATTAGTTTTGGTTGCTAGGCCTCATTGTTCGTCGTTTTGAAACTTCATAGCAACATGATACTTTTATGAACTACCTTTCCTGGCGGAGTTCACTAAAATCGATATTAAGACAGTGAAATAGTAGGTATTTATCTCATAAATGTTTCCTGATGATGTAGCCGTTGTATAAAAGCAATAACTCACTCGAGGGCCGTGGTACTGTACAGTATATGGCCAATATACCACAGGTTGTGCTGGTCGACACACACCCAGCACAACCCGTGGTACAGTATATTGGCCATATACCACACCCTCTCATGAGTTATTGCTTCACTAGACAGTGATTTTCAAACCTACAGGAGCTGATGGCTAATTCCATAAATTATGGGAAAGGTCCACTCACCCACGAAAAACAGTACGAGAACTTCCAACAGCCCACTTTGCTCAGATCATCACAGTAGAACATATAAGGTGACAGCACAGTATTAGCACATTCTACTTGTAAATATTGGCAACCTAGTATAAATGCTACGACCTAAAAGCATATATGTACATGTGAAATGTTTATTGTGATTCCACAGCGCAATCCAAGTCTAGAGGTAAGGCATTCCACTCAGACTAAGAGCAGACTAATCTGTCCTCAAGACAATCAATGAATACAGTACAATTACTAAGGATCGTTATTCTGATCAAGGCACAGTTAAGTGATTATTGAAAACAACGACAAGGTCTCCTCTCTGCCCCTCTCGTCTTAAAGCATTATCACAAGTACAAAACAGATTGCATTAAAATGAAAACTCCCCGTCTGGAAACAGTGTTCTCTAACTTAAGTGTATCCAACCTGTACTCTAGCTCCAGAAATGTATTTCACCAAAGCATTTCCTATTTCACTATATCGTTTCTAGCAGTCAACTGCACATACCCACAAGAGTAGAAACATACTGTACATATATATAGAACACACAAACATCCCACAACATCTTCTTCCAACAAAGGCACAAAGATCTTCAAACAACTTATTTTGTAGTGTATAAGACCTGTGGACTAGACCAGTCATATGTGGCGCGTTGATATGTCTTGAAGGCATTTTGGTTTGAAGAACTGGCCGATATTTGGTCACCTCTGGAGTTGAGGCGACAGTGCAGGATCAGGAGGACGTCACAGAGCCGTCTCAAAGATGACGTAGCTCCCCTCAGCGCTCCTCGCCTCTGCCACCCCGCTGCTCTCGTTGGACTGGCGTTTCTTCATGTAAACCTGGGAGGATATTAGGAGAGACACAAATCAAATCTGAGACCAAATCTGTCAACGTCTGATCTATGATGAATATTGCGCTATGTTTTGCAATGTGTCGCCCACTAGAGCATGGGAGCATGTATAAAGTTGTTATTTTGGTCATGAAACAACTGTGAAATTCTGAGGGAAATGCATCTGATATAATAACAACAACAACAACAATAATACTAATAATAATAACAATACTTTAGACAGCCTTTACTTCCTTCTCCACACCAGCCTTCTGACCTGTGCTATTCTGTGTAGTCTGATGAATACAAAACTGACCTAACCTGTTTCAATCACTTCCAAAATGAAGCTGATAGATAACAATGCTCATTACAAATGGGTTTCCACAGACAAAGGGAGTATGACAAACTAACAACTTTGGGTGTGAGTGTGGGGGGGGGGGGGGTTAAGTGAAAACGGGTTAGCCACAACATCAGATGTACTCAGATATACTCAAGGATTCTCATTCAGTTCGGACAAAGGGAGCGAGAGGTTGGTATCAGATGATTTAATGTATTTAAACCTTGACTGACAAGTATAGAAACTTCACACTCCGTTTGTGAAGCTTCTCAGTATTTAATAAGTGGCGCTAGACGGTTCTGGGAGTTACAGTAATCTGATCTAGTGAGAGCACCCCACAATAAAGAAAGGAGACGTAAGGACCTGAACAATGTCTCTACCATCCCACCAGTGTGCAGGGTAAGACGATACCAAATAATACCAGTGTGCTGAGTCTTTGAAATCAGTATTTCACCCATTTCAGTCCGTGGCTGTGGAGATACAGTTTTCCTGATAAATTTGTGCGCGGGACAGAGGGAAAATGAAATGATGCCTACTTTTTCTTATTTCACAAAGACCTGTTTGAAGTTGCAATATCGTATCTGCGGTCCCAGACAGATGCACATAAAAATGGAATTGAACGATGAATACCCAGCCCTTATCTGGAGAGTGTCTGAAGGGGAAATACATCACCAATGAATTTCAAAGAAGGGAAAAAAGAAAGAATACGTTCTCTATTACAGTAATCCCCATAGAAAGTTTATCCCGAATCAGGACAAACTTAAACCCAGCATTTCAAAAATAGATATAGAGCAAAGAAGGCTGCTTTTCAAGAATGATTTCTAAAATGATTGTAAAATTACATTTTAGAAATAGATTATATGGATGGCTCCTATGATACAATCTGAGTATGTGGAATAACCAACGGGAAATAGGGAAATTTCACTCATGAAATGAAAGTTCGGGAATAGCATCTGTACATCAGTATAACAAGTTGCTTTGAATCAGAATGGACATCGAGCTCCTCTACAGGATTGTCTCCATGTTCTGCAGCTGTTCTGTGTTGTTCTAGAGGAGAGACCCGCTGTTGAAGGGAGGGGCCGGCAGCAGACCGTGCCGGGACAAAGCCAGGGGGGCTCAGGTTACCTGTTTGGCCGTATGGAGCAGAGAGGCGGCCTCGGCCTTGCCCGTCTGCTGGACCATCTGATAGAACACTCCGTCCTGGTTCTGCAGGAGAACATGGGGTTCGTCGTACTCCTGGATCCTGCCTGCATCCAGAACCTGCAATCATACACACGCACGCATGCACACACACGAGCGCACACACACACAGATACGCAGGCGCACACATACACACACACACGCACACAGACACACACACATACAGACACACACACACACATACAGACACACACATGCACGCATGCACGCGCACGCACACGCACGCACACACACACACACACACACGCAAACACACAAACACACACACAGACACACAGACACACAGACACAGACACACACAGAACAGGGTGTATTCCAGGGATGGTATACTTTACTGCTTACGAAACTAGCATTTCAGCTGTTTCACTGCTGAGTGAGACAGACTGACAATGCCGGCTCAGAGGGAAACAGTAGTTCTCTCCTGCACTGAACCTGCCATTTGTGACTCACGGCAAAAACACACACCAGGGCTTGTTTCTGCCTGACGGAGCCCTGGACATGAACACAGCCCGTGTTAGCAGTGTGAAAGTGTGAGGTGACAGTATGAGACTGCAGATCAGGTGTAAACGTGCTTGTCTATGCATTTATCATTGCATTTCAGCACCACAAGGGTGGTCCTTTGACAAAGCCAACAATCACACCCTCTGCACACTCAAGAAAATTACCATCATTTCTCTGTCTTCCCATGCCATGTAAACCACAAAAAGAATTTTTGAAGAGTTTCTATTCAGCGGACTATATAAAGACCAGGCATTACATCATGGAGAACTAGATAGATCTTTTACAATATGTAGGAAACGACTACTCTAGGACCATTTTGCTCAAATACATGCTTTTCTCTATATAATCAGTGCAAGCGGCAGAACATTGTAGCTGCTGAATTGACAGCTCAGTAGAGCACAAAGTTGATACTCCCAAAAAAAAAACGATTTCATTCCTCAGGACACAGGCCTATAATTTGGACCGGGAAATTCAGCGAGGTCCCCAGTCTGTTCCGCAGACGGCGTGACAATCTGGGGGCGTTTGACACCAGCGCAGGTGTGGAAAGGACCCCCCCCGCTGTGTGACGTTTGGCTTTATCCTCTTCCTCAGGCCCCTCTCACTGGCCAAGAGGCCACCGGGTCAGGCCCAGTCCGCACAGGGAAGGAAACAAACGCTGCCACAAATGGCACTAATTGGCACCTCTGCAGGCAGTGGTCAGGAGAGGCCAGAGATCAAGAGGCCTGGGCACGTCCCCGCCCGCCTGGCGGACTTGAGCGGGTGGCGCGGCAAGAGAGAGAGAGAGAGAGAGAGAGAGAGAGTGAAAGAGAGAGAGTGAGAGAGAGAGAGAGAGAGAGAGAGAGGCTGTGCCCAGCTGTCACATCGACCAGATATGAAACACAACAATGTACCAACTCCAGACAAACTGGGTGGCAGAGAGTACAGCACTTCCTCTGACACAGGGATGCTTTTCAACTAGCCAATGAACAGCGAGGTATTAGAAGATGTTCTGTACAACACCATACGGCAGAGTAGACAGGATACTGACTAACAGGGGGAGAGTACACGGTTAATATCTTTATAATGGATTAACTGGGGGCTTTTTCAAGAGCATGTAATATGAGAGGGCTCATCTTTTCACCTCAATTTCAATCTAACAGGAATAGAACACTGTTATTAAAACACAGTAGCCAAAGATGATTTGCCGCCTTCGACCGGCGACAACCTGGATTTTCTCCAGGCAGCTCTTACCAGTATCCTGTCACAGTCGATGATAGTGTCGAGGCGGTGGGCGATTGTGAGGACGGTGCACTCTCTAAACTTCTCCCTGATGGTCTGCTGGATGAGGCCGTCGGTTCTGGGGGAGCAGTGGAGGGAACACAACACCTCGGTATCCCGGCAGAAACATCACTCTCTTCCTACGGACCCCTGGGCGGGGATTTTACTCCGCACATCAAAACAATGGCTAATCCTCTACCAGGCATGTGCAGCTGTACTAGAGCTTGTAGTATCGAGTTACGGTGTCACTAACAAGAGGCATTCGCTTCTACACATTGGAGGTGTGTCATTGTGGTGTCTTCGCACCCGGTCGAGAATTTGACTAAAGCGCCGAACAGAACATATTGTGAGGAGTGTATGGAACGGTCTAGACTGGTTTCAATATTAGCCCCGGCGCCGCAGTGCTGATGAGAGACGAGTTTCCCGCGGAGGCGGACGGCGTCTCGCCTCGCTGACCTCGGGTCGACGTTGGCGGTGGCCTCGTCGATGATGAGGATGCGGTTCCTCCTGAGGAGGGCTCTGGCCAGGCACACCAGCTGCCGCTGGCCCACGCTGAAGTTGGAGCCCGACTCGGCCAGCACCGTCTCCAGCCTGCCGGGCAGCTCCTCCACCGCGGCCCTCAGCTGCACCTGCAGGGGGGGAGAGAGAGAGAGGGAGAGAGAGAGAGAGAGAGAGAGAGAGAGAGAGAGAGCGGGGGCCCCGCGCCCTTCATTACACCTGGAGAAAGGCCTCCTGTGTGTGTGTGTGTGTGTGTGTATGGGGGGGGGTGTCTTTAAAGAGGCATCCAAACACACCCATTAACTGCCCCGGGACAAAGCAGGGCCAGGTCCACCGGTGACCTTGGCCACTGCTCTCTTGTGGCCAGCCCCTAGCTTTAATCCAGGCCACCAAACCCATTCAGGAGCAGGCCCAGGAGCAGGAGCCCTTCCCTGTGGGGGGGGGGCTTCATCCAAGGCCGGCCTAACTGGTCCAACACATCTCCCCCAGCACTTTCAATGGCTCCCAGTTACAAACCGCACATTGAGCTGAGGCCCCACGGCCCTAATGGGATTTCCCCCCCCCATGACTTGTGGCGAGCAGGGAAGCTGAATGGCGGCATTGTGCTGGGGGGACAGAGGGACCCCCCCCCCCCCCCCCCCCCTCCACCACCACTGTGGCGGCGAGGAGGGAGGGGGGGGGGGGTCATTCAGAGCCACGCTGGAGTACCTCTTGGAGTGCATTCCACAGGTCCTCATCTGTGTGCTGGCTGAAAGGGTCCAGGTTCTTCCTCATGCTGCCAGTGAACAGGACTGGGTCCTGCATGGGGGGGTGGATATAGGAAGAGAAGGCCATGGGCGGTTAAGAGAATGACCAGGGGAGACGTTTGAAAGGGTTAAGACAGGCGGTATTGAGGGGCCTTGGGGCTATGTGTGAGGGAGAGGTCTTCACAATGGGCCTGCGACGCCACACTCAGGAGCCCTATTCAACACCCAGGCTTACCATACTACCATGCAACACTAAAGTTTGTCTTTTTTACGTTGGAAAACTCTCTGGCTTCAGTTGAGAGTGATTTCAGAATAAAGGCTGGCTGAACAGGAGGAGGGTGCAGGAATAATTTAAGATAATCCTAATACAACTTAAAAATAAAACTCTTGCGGTCCATAACTTAGTCTACTACAAACCTGTAAAATATACAGTGTGTGTGTGTGTGTGCGCGTGTGTGTGTATTCAGGGTGGGCTACACACCTATGCCAAGGTTCAGCATTACAACCATCTTTAAGAAAGTAAATAAAGCTCTTTATTACAGTGCAGTGGAAACACCTTGGCTCACTGGAGCCGCTGTCCCAGCATGCCTCTGTGTTGGCTGTAAACCTGGCAAACAGAAGCACAGCTCCACATTCTCATGTCAGCTATGTAAAGATATTTATTCAGAGAACCTGTTCCAAGAAAGAAGTAATTAACAGAACACTTACTGAGATTCTCCTTCCTGCTCATAAACAATATATTGGAGCATTACCGAGACAGATAACATTTTCATGGTATTGTTTCCTCATTATTTATCAATGGGTAAACACTAGACAGCTTCCTTTAGCAACAAACGACAGGTTGTATGACACTTTAATGGACATAATGACCATTTGAAAAAACATTAACGAGTGTGAATGAGCCTCAACAGAGATAAAGGGGGACAGAGAGAAACTGTCAAGTTTCACAATGCTGTCAAGGAAAAACAATAAATCATGTTTACTCAAGGCACTAATCAGACCTCCGATCAAGATAAGCACGTTCACCTGGCAACTGGCAGATTAGGGGAGGTGCAGCAGTAAAGTAGGGTTGGCCTGGGAGGGCTGGCGGGGTGGAAGCTCTGAAACTGAGCCCGCGGTCAGAGAGCACAGTGACTCACCCTGTATCGGCCCAGTGGCTGCCTGGGCCCAGGACATAGGCTCTGAGCCAACGCTGTGACAGCACCACAAACACTCGAGGAGACAACACACACCCACACCCACACCCACAAACTCACACACACACATACACACACACACACACAATGCAAACACAGACTCACACGCCTCAACAGACTTTTGTGTTAGCCTTGAAACCCACAGCAACAGTTCAACTTTGAGCAGACTCCATGAAAGGAGAGAGGAGAATTTTAAGCATTCAGGAGTTCATCCCTTTCTCCCTAGACATAAAAAAAAACTGTTCCACCTCTCCACTCCCAATGAGCTTCTCCCTCTGCCACCAGCTGACTGCTTTGTCATTAAGCCAGCTCAAGTCCCAATTCAAACTAGTTTTGTCACACACTTTAATTGAGGATTCAATGTTGTCGGCAAAAACTGCTTTCAAGCACAGCTTTCCATAGCCGATTATGTGCTCCAACAATTCTAAGCCCTCTGTCTGCTGCAGAATTCATTTTTTAGTCATTCCTAAGATTTGAATAGAACCTGAAATGGATTCTTTTTTTAATGCCACACACTAATAAACGTTTATCATAATCAAATCTGAGGGAAGGTGGTTGAATAGTAATACTGCTCACTGGCAACGTATGGAATAAATATCACTATCTGAAGATTCCATATCACAAGGTAGAGCAACAAGCATCTTATATCTAGTTATTTTCCATTTGAAAGGCTGAGTGAATATCACTTTAACTCTAGGTATCGCTGGTGAATATAAAAAAAAAGGTTTTCAAATGTACATTTGTAAATGCAATGGAGACTTCTCTCTTCCTATGGGCAAGTGCTGCAAAATGGGAATATAGGGAGAAGGAACCCAGTCTTGGCACGCACTCACTCACACACTCACACACACACACACACACTTACTCACTCCCACACTCACTCACTCAATCACAAACTTACTCACTCTCTCACTCACAAACACACTTACTCACTCCCACACTCACTCGCAAACTCACTCACTCACTCACTCCCACACTCACTCGCAAACTCACTCACTCACTCACTCACTCACTCACTCACTCACTCACTCACTCACTCACACTCACTCACTCACTCACTCACTCACTGACTCACTCACTCACTCAATCTTTCTCTGTCTCTCACCCACCCACTCTTACCCATGAAGCAGCCGATAACAGACATCTCCCAGATCACTCAACTAATACCAGTTTTCTACAGGAGAACACACTTCAGAGAAAAGCTGTTAAATTAATCTACCTGTTTATGGCATCTTGGCTGCGGTCTAGCAGAAGTTAAAGATGGGGGCTAAGTGATGGTGTCTAAGGGGACTTTGACTGGGAAGCTGGGGGAGAGCTATACCTCTCCTAAGCAGCTTTCCTCTGTTTTGGGGGGTAGTGGGCTAATCCTCCGTCAGTGATGGGGAGTTGCTCTGCTCACAGTAGAGGCCCTGGGACTCTTCTTCCCCTCGACTCCACCGACACTCTCCCGCCGGCTCGTATTTTCTTAACGCTGTATCGCTTTCAACAAGCGGAAATAAAAGTTAAACTGTCTCAAGGCCTCCCGTCTGTCTCACTTTCAGAAATCCCCCTGAGTGACGACTGTAATTCTCCTCAGCCAAATTCTGGCTTTTCAAACAGGCAGGCGTGTGAAAAGGAGGCCAGATCCTACCAAGGTGTGATGGCTTCTGTTACCACTGGAAGTTCACCTGCCTGTGACGACACATGGTGCCTAGGGAATTCCAGGGATATCAAACCTTACATCCTACGTCAATGAGGAGCAGTGAGAGGGCACTGTTAGCCGTATAGTCGTACGTTCTTTCAAACTGCTTGCTACATGTTATGCTCAGGACTACAGTTTGTATAGGACGTGTTTTGTGACGAGATATTCTAAAATTAAAAAAATGAAGGAAGCATAGCCAGTGGTCGAGACGTGGGCCGGATACCTGTGGGATGATGGACATTTTCTGGCGCAGCGTGTGGAGGCCGATCTCTGAGGTCCGAACGCCGTCGATAAAGATCCTGCCCTCGGGCTCCGCCAAGCGGAAGAGGACGGAGATGAGGGAGCTCTTGCCGGCGCCGGTACGACCCACGATGCCCACCTGCAGAGGGGCAGCAGCACCAGGCCTTTTAGCTCTTGAACACACACTTCTCTAGACTTTACTTGTCATTCAGCACAGCTTAACCAAGGACACCTCGTAGCTGAATGAAGTCGACACTGCCTCTTTGAAATCGGCTGGCATTGATTCAGTGATTCCCACCATCACACAATTGTGAACTGAATCCTATACAGTATGTCTTCATAAGACGGCGGTTTTGCCCTGAACTACCGGTTCTACACGAGAGACTGTATTTCTATAGTCACTTCTTACTGACAGATAGCCCCAAGGATCAGTTGTTAACAAGAAAGCACACAATCTGAGTGACATTAAAACAGCCAGCATACCTCTGAAGTCAACATGACATCATTAGATGTGACCGTACCAACCCGGTTCCACATGGAGAACTCACATTCTTCTATTCTATGAGCTCTAATTCAGATCCGCAAAGATGAGGGGTTAGGAGGCTGCTGACTAATCAGGAATATCACATTTCCCAAGGAATTCAAACAAAGAATACAAAAGGCTATCTAAATTCAATCTGAAACCACCTTCTAGAATCGCTACAGTATATCAATATGGAAATGTAAGAACACGTGCAGCAAACTGTTAAGCAATCTAGTATAGGTTTTGTGAACGCTGCGATTGCTACTGTATGTTTAACAAAGTCATGTTCGTCCGGCCCTAGGTGTGTCTGTGTGTGTTTGTAGCGAGGGAGGGTGTGAGTGCGGTCGTTAGAATGTTAGGTGCTGGTTTCCTTGAGTCTTTCGTGCGTGTGAGAGAGAGAGCGAGAGAGTGAGAGAGAGAGCGAGAGACAGAGAGAGAGAGCGAGAGACAGAGCGAGAGAGAGCAAGAGAGAGTGAGAGAGAGAGAGAGAGAGAGAGAGAGAGAGAGAGAGAGAGAGAGAGGAGACTCAGGAGGACTGTCAGGATGCACAAAGCCTTTTTCAGCCTCATGGCACCCAGTGAAGATCCCTCCCCTGGGCTGCCAACACCCGGGCCTCTTCACTTATCAACCCATCCATTGTGAAATCAGCCGCACTGGCCAACCGTAGCCATGCAAAATACACCCCCTGCATTAAACGCCGGCTTTCAATCAGCCTCGACCATCTTCCTCTGCCTCCCTTGCTCTTTTTTTCTCTCTCTCTTCCTCCTTCTCCCTCTCTTTCTCTCTCTGTATAGTGAATAAAAAGTTGTCACCGTCAGGTATCCCAGAATGCAAATGGAAACAAATGGATCCACTCCAGCGGTCTTAATTACATCATATGTATTCCATGAATCACAAATGGTTTCTATCCCAGGATTCAGCAGCTCAATGTGCTGCCCCTTCAATAATTGATTTAAAAAATAATGACACAGAAAAGGGACAGCTATGGGGACACCTATTACACATGACGCATATCAACTTCAACTACTGGGCAGCGCACCGCTGTAAACACATAGTGGTTGGAAGAATATGGACTCGGAACCTTCTCTCTGGATCTGAAGACGGCGGTTATGTTCTTCAGGACCACGGGCCCGTCTGAGCTGTAGGAGAAGTTGACTTGGTCAAAGGCGATTAAGCCCTGTTTGGGCCAATCGGGCGGAGGGCGTTTTTCGGTCTCCCAGGGTGCTTCACTCTCCAGCTCTGTGTATTCGACCACCCTCTCCACCGACGTCATCTAGAGCATCAGAATCAAACCAGAACTGCGTCAGCGTCATCCTCCTGCACAAACTATCGTATACATGTGTCGTCACAGTAGTCTTTGCTGACCTACAGTACATAACTGATAAGAGATTGGCCCTCATTCCTGAATGCAGTTAAGAAAAAGTTCAGAAGAAATGTATATAATGTTAACCTGAACCTAGAAAGAACCTATAATCGGGGCATCTAAACCTATACCTCAAAATATAGCCTATTAGAATGTGAATATACAGACAAGCTACACAAGATACATGCGCCTTCTCCAACAGCAACACCAGGTCATATAGCCCAGGATAATTTTGTATAGACCTGCTTTAGACTAAGCACTAAATATTTTACAATGCATCAACAATCTCAAATATGGAAAAGAGAAGTAGGCTCCTGACAAGATGATGCTTTATTTATTTCAGCCCTTCTCCTGATATGTTCACCTCACATGTAATAGCGTCCCACGCCTCCTTCTTTGTGCGGCCATATGACCACTAGTGTAGCAAATGAGGGGCAGTACTAACACGTTAGCGCCCATTTTTGGTGTTATTCCATCGCAACGTGCGCCTGACAACATGGCATGGTACAGTACATACAGACCGCACATGGGTCAACTCAGATTCTGCCTGGCGCAGGCCCACAGAGGGGCAAGTTGCTCATGCATATGCATTCATGGGAGGGTCGAGGCAAAGGTGGGTGTGAACGCGCACAAAACGGGGAGGAGATGCGCAAGTAGGCACTGATTAATATCCCATCATATGTATGAAAACTGCGGGGTAAAGCGCACGTCTGTTTTGTGGTGAAATTTCTCTGCCTTTGAAAAGCAGGTGTAATCCAGTTGCACATATCCCACCAGCCTACACATAACCATATCCCCTGTTGATTATGAACATACAGTTTTATGAATTGCATACATGGGGGAGCAATTATTCAATATTTTTGATAATCCAATATTCGTGCAACACTGATATTTACGAGGTCGCATAGCCTACAAATCAAATTGATCTCAGATAGATTTAAAATATCCCAATGTATTAAGGCCTGAAGTTATTGAAATGCAGTAAATTACGATTATAATGTGGACTGGAGAATTCACAAATCAGACATTCACTGATAGCAATTGGCACCATTCAGGGCTACAAGGTTTTGTAATTAAATTGAATTGGCTTTAGAAAATGAATAAATGCCAGGGATAGCCTTCAATGCACTTGCAAATAAGATACACAAGGCTGATGCGATCATCGCGTTACACCATCAACAGCAATGACCAGCCTAAAGATAGCCTACCACATCAGTCCTCATAGTTTAAAGCAGTCAATAACACAGATGTAGCCTAATTATGAACAAAGCAAGACTGCGTACTGCAAGACGCTATATTCCCTGCACACATTACGGTTTGAGGGCGGTGACATGCGGCGTGTGCATTGAGGCGCAGGCTTTGTACTGTACATCCAACGCAAACTGAAGACGCACCGCCCATGTTTTCTGCGGACTGCCCAAGGCACTATTTACGCTGCGCTTGCAAATGTTAGTACATCTGCCCCTAAATGTTAATATAAACTATATATGACGTCTCGTCTACTTTTGACTCCTTGCAGCAGTAGGCTACCTCCACCTCTGCACTGGTGAAGTTACTTCTGTGTTTGACCGGTGCTCTACCGGTTGCAGCTCGTTTGGACATGATTTAATTCTCTCTCAACTTGCTTTCGCGCTACTGTGGATTCTGTGTACACACGGTCCTGTAGTTGCATGCCCTTGTAAGGAGCTGGCGTTGCGTTTATGGATGTAAATTTAAGTGAACGAGAATGCGCGTTCAACTGAAGAATCCGTGGCATTCGTCATTTGGGGGAACACAGCTGAGAACAATTCTGCGGTTTACGAACACTTTCCCACCCGTTCATGAATTCGCCGGAGATCTGTCTTGGGTTTGTCATACGAAGTTCGTAAGAAGACATTCAAGAAAATGTTCAGGAATGAGGTCCATTGTTCTTACCAGGTTCTCCACCTCTGCACTCTGTCTCACCCCCCACTGGAACGCCCCGACAAGGGTCATCCCGTAGGACAGAGCCAGGCCCACAGCGCCCGCCTCCACGCCTGTCGCACCCAGGAAGGAGTCACTCACACATACTGTACTCTACTTGTGCAATACTAATCATAAGTTGCATTTTTAAAAATTACGCCAAGGGATTTTTTGCCTAAAGGTTACATGAAAATCGAATGAAGTTAACGGTAGGGTTGGTACAGTACCATTCTTGAGGAAGAGGCAGCTGAAGGCCAGGATGGTGATGAAAACGGTGCAGATCAAGTCCAGACGAACCGCGAACCATCGAGAGGTGCTCAGGAACAAGGACCAGGCTTCTGACAAGGACCAACAGAGAACAACAACGGCAAAAATACTGTTATGACTGTGCTGTGGGGTCAGTCTATAAACAACAATAACAACAACACTGCTGTGGGGTTGGTCTATAAACAACAACAACAACACTTTTCTGACTGTACTGTGGGGTCGGCCTATAAAGCAGGCTGAGTTCCACCACCAACCAGTGTGGAGGTCTTGATGTTGGTCGAAGATCATCTGGAACCTCTGCTGGGCCTTGAAGGCCCGGATGGTCCACAGGCCTTGGAGGGAGGAGGACAGGTGCGAGAAGACGGGACTCCGAGCTGCGGAGCACAATCACACAGTGTCACTTCCTCACCAGGAGCTGGACAGAGAGACGAGGAGTGTTTCAGATAATCCCTCCACATCCATCCATTCCATTACCATTTCCAAAGTGTGCAAGATTTTTCTATAGAAAAGCAGGGTACATTCAGCTTACAATACATACTACCCAGTCCTTTTGTCTGCCTGGCATTCACTATAGGAAGTAGGCTGAATATGCAAGTTGATATGATAACACCTTCAGCACATTTCAATGGAAAATGTACCACGCAAACCTCTGCCCCCCTCCCCCACCAACCACACATCTCCTATTGAGGAAATGGCCATTGGCCACCATTGAGAGTCCTTTTGTGACGATGTGTTTGGCTTATAAAACCACAGACAAAGCTGGAATGTTCCCTTGGAGCCCCTTAATAGCACTTTTGTTCTTTAAGATCAGGGAACCTGTCCTTCCCTGGGCCTTTGGGCCATCGGCCCAGAACAGGGAGGGTGAACTAGTGGCCGCCGTGGCTCGGGCAGGCCTCGCTCGTCACTTCCTCCATTGTGTGTGATGTCGTGAACTCCCGGCTCTCGAGGAAACTGTGTGTGGGCGAGCCATGGGCCACAGCCACCTTTAGCCTTTATGCTAATGTCCGGGGCATTTCTCAATGGTCTATTAGCATTCCCGCGCTCCGCCTTTGTTTCCTGGCCCAAGCGGACGCGTCCCCCAGAGAGAGACCCACCGGTGGACTCCAGCCGCTTGATGTCCCTGGAGGTCCGCAGGAAGTAGCGGCGCAGGAGCAGGAAGGCGATGAACAGGGGGAAGACGGGGACGATCACCCAGGGGATGGCGGAGGTCGCCACGGCGATCACCCCGATGACCTGCAGGGACACCTGGGAAACACGAGACACAACAGGGGGAAAGGTGGGTAAGATCAGCCCTGTATCAGCCCACCGAAACGGCCTCACCGCTCCCCTGTGGGCTACCGCTGAGGTGAGGGCACGGGCGGTGACGAGGACGCCCGTCAGCTGTTGTTGTTGCTGTTGTGGTGGTGGATCACTGCCCCCAGGGTGACAGCAGTGTTAGAGGACAGAGGCTGTGTGAGAGGAGAGGAGCCACAGGCACTAATTCTCACTTAGAGGCAGGTGAGACACTCAGAGCTCTTCCTGTGCGGCTCATATCCCTCTCTCCCAGGGGCTTCCCTCCACCACACCTCAGCCTTAAGCCTCCCTGGCCCCGGCGGGCAGCCGACGGGCATCATCACTCGCAGAGGCTTCTGGGAACCGCACGGAGGGGTTGTCCGAGGGCCCGGCCCAGCCAAACCACACAGCCCTCAATAACACAATGACTCGTCACTCTTGTTAATGGCAGGCTACCTGACACAGCTAGGCCGCTGGCCACAAGCAACATGATGCCTGAGCGCGGCCGCGGGCAGTGTGACACCTCACTGAGACACCGTCACGCTCTGACAGGAAACAGAAAGGGAGAGGACATACTAATGCTTTATTTCAATGACTTTGCTGGCTTGTTTACACTGTCTATTCTCTAATAACCTCTATTGATATGAAGTGATGTTGTATGATCACAATGAGAGGGCCCTCTCATAATAGCATGTTCGAAAACAATTTACTATTTTACTTTAATTGTTAACTTTGTTTGATTGAATATGATAAACTTATGAGAGACTCTCCAACACTACTTTTTTTTTTTAACTCAAGGAAATACTGTACTGCATATTTCATATTCCCTTGATGGCTGATAAAATTGAAATCTCACACCCTGAAATTAGAGACAACCTCACAGATGACTCCTAAGAGGAGCCGATTAGGATCAGAGTGTTACCTTCAATGGTCTCCGACTAGCCCTCAGAGAGATGAAAATTTAATTTAGCACCTTAATTAAGGATGTTATCTGGCGCTTACGCGCACGTTTAAGCACGATCACTTTCAATGTGGGTTTTTTACGATGAAAGCCAGTCAATTCCGTTTACAGAGCAGATAAGAAGGTATTACCAGTCGCGCCATCGCCGCACTGGAGCACACACAATCAAGCAGCGGGTGAAAAACTACCCAGCACAACTGATCCCGAGAATTTCACACTACATAAGTTTCAATCTGGGCTGCGATGGAAGGCTGCCGGACTGCGAAGGGAGATGAGAGAGGGAGCACGCAGGCTGTTGCTGAGCGCTATCCAACCTCACCCCGAGTGCCACTATCTACCCGTCTACCAACATTACTCCACTGCCAAACTTTCTTTCATACTTCCTACAATGATGTACCGTGTACCGTGTGGTATTATGTGGTTTTGTGGTTCAGTCATTTTCCCAGTCAGTCAGTGTTAGTGTTAGTGTTAGGGTTAGGAGGCCTGTCGGTGGTGCTACTGGAGGGCCCAGAGAGGCTCTGACAGGAGGGTTCATTTGAGGGGAGGGTGTCTCGGCAGGAACTGCAACCATTAGATTGTGGAGTCCTGGCTCTGCTCCCCTGCTCCCCAGGGCCTACTGTCGCCAGGGCCCCGTTTGATGTGATCCATTTCGCCTGGTCTGCCGCTTATCACGTCAGCATCGGAGAAGACCGCGGCCCCCACCCACACTACACACAGATGAGCCTGATAAGTAGTGACCTACACAGACCCCCCCCGCCTCATCCAAATCACACAGCACCCCCCCCCCCCCCCCCCACACCCACACACACAGGAAGGGATAACTCCCGTAGTCGTAGCCCACCGCATATAAAAGTGGATAAAAGCTTTTGTATACAAACAGTTTAAATAAAGCATTACCCCTAATTGCTCTTTAGCTAGAAAATAAAGCTCCCGTCGGCATGCGATGCTGCCATTCAGGCACACAGGGCTGGACGCTCTGCCCGGAGACCATTCACATCTCCGCGGACCCTAATTACTTTATTTTGTAGGTGATACTATCAGGTCTTTTGAAGTCCAAATAAATGTAGAAAATTGAAGTTAATTGCTATATTTGTGCTGAGCTCCGATAGAGGCTGTTGTTCCGCAGCAGGAAACATAAACACATATAATTAAACATCCCTCCGGACGCGAGGAATCAGGACGCTTCTTTACAAGTGCCCTTTTTCATCCTCCCTGTATTCGGTGACAGTGGGCTGTGCTTCTGAGAAAGGCTGCCGGTCTCTGGGGTGGAGGGGGGACGGGGGGGGGGGACGCAAACAAACCCGGGAAACGGAGTGAGAGAAAGGGGCAAAGAAGAGAACCCCAGCCTAAAGAAATCCTCCGTCATCGGCGGAATTGTTTCGCCACACACTTTCCCTGACAGCCTGGCGCAGCACCGCGCAGGGGTCAGCGGCGCTGAAACAAAGCCAGGCCGTTCCGCTCGGAGTCCGGGACAAAAGGGGGGTGACCCGGTCCCATTCTGCTCTGCGTTCAGGCTTTATTTTAGCTCAGAGTGCCCAGATGCTCTGGCTTTTCTCTGGGAGAAATGACTGTGGACACCTCCTTCACATTTTCCCTTTCTGGGCCATTTTCACTTCATAAAGCTGCAGTCAATGTGTTTTGTATGTGGTGAGGAGGGCCTGACACATTCTGTGGTGGTCTCGGTCGCCGTCTACATTGGTGGCTCAAGTAGTCCCAGGATCAGGCCTTTGTGTGCAGTGAAAAGGTAAGAGAAGTCACTTATTTGGGCTCAGTCAAGCTGCTGATTTCCACAACCATTTTGGAAATAAGAGAAAGGCTTTGAAATGCACTCTCTCTCTCTCTCTCACTCTCTCTCTCACACACACACACACACACACTCACACTCTCCCTCTCTCTCCTATAAATCACTACTATCCACCAAAAGCAGCTGCTCAGTACTCTGCATGCCTTCACATACAGCCACCCCCTGCTCTCTCTCTCTTCTGCTGTCTCTCTCTCTCACACACAGACAGACACGTGCAAACGTAAACAAGGACACGTCAACACAACCACAAATTCTCCAGACGGGTCCCACACAGACTAAATATTTCACACACATATTTTACAGTCTTGGGAACCTCACATTTAAACTAAGCAACCACAAATTCAAAATTCGGCGCAGTACCAAAACACCCCCCCCCCCCCCCCCCCCCGGTTGCCGTGACGGTGTCGGTGGCGTCTCAGGGGACAGGCTGAGCTCGGCAGACCCAAGTTCCCAGGCTCCGGTGCTACCGATCGTCCAGCATGACTGAGTCAGGAGAGGTGCTGCCAGACCACAGTGCCATGGGAGACCACACAGACAGACACTGGGAGCTTTTCACACCAGGCCAGTGCCCTGCGTCACATGACCACCGGTGGTGCCGCTGAGAGTCGAATCACGCCCTCGCTGACACACACACTCACAAACACAAGCGCGTGAACACACACACACATGCACACACTTGCACGTGCACTAGCACGTGCACACACACACACACACCCTTTTTGACACAAACACCAAACTTCAAGATGGACCTCATGTAAAATGACCACGCTGCATGACATATAATGCACATATGTCATATAGTGAACATCAGAGGAGGGGGGCGGTCGGACCCGAGTGTTTTGGCCTCTCACCTTTCCATGTCATTCTCGTGTTTTTCCACCTTGCACTCCAAGACAATGTGTCTGTCAGATGAACAATGCTGAATGGGGATGTATGGCAGATATATTTCCATAGTGGTCTATCTCCAGTGTGTCTCTGACTAGCCTGGTATGTGTTGTGCCCGGAGCCAGTGCATTCTTCCCCTCTTCTGTCACTCGCTTGGTAAAGGCAGCAGAGAAAGCGGGTGAAATCCCATCCTACAGCACTCGCGGTTACGTCAGCAGTTCTCATATCCCACAAAGCCACAGAAGAGGCCCGACGCACAATGTGCCACAATATACAGTCTCACACTCCCATCCACCCGCCAGTGTTTCCAAACAATGGCCATCCTCTGCTCTGAGTGTGTGTGTGTGTGTGTTTCTTCAGAGTGTTGCTGTTACACTCAGAGGCCTCTCCTCCTGCAGACCACCGATGGTTTACGGGTGGCGTTTATGAGAGGCGCTCACGTTTTGTCCTGCTTGTAACACTGGCAGGACCGAGGTCGACCCCACTCAAACCAAGGGCACACTCTGACTAATTGGAATATTTAGCCGAACAAGAACGTCGCGACACGGCCCCTGTACCGGACAGGAAAAATACAGAACATTAAGACGGGGCTCGGCTTAAAATCTCCCTCCGGCGACGTCCGAACCTGGCCACTACCTTGGCGTGATTACGCTGACAGACTAAATTCGAACGGGCGGTTAAGAACGCCCATGAACGCACCTAGGGACCCCACAGTGAGAGGCGTGACTTGGTCAAGAGCCTTCACAAGGAAGCCCACCACTGAAAGGCCCCTGATTCACCCTGTATTGTCCTCCCGACCCCCCTCTGCCCCCCCCAGTGTGAAAGCAGAGGCAACCCGGGATTTAAAGGTCAAGTCCAGACAAAGCCTCACCGTCCACCCTGCCTGAGGTGCTTTTAATTGACATTTCTGTCTTTGTCCCCACAACATAAAGAGGGGAAGAGAAAGGGCACTTTTTCAATATACTAAATAGCTCCTAAATGAGGCCTGTGAAAAAAAGATGGCTCTGGGATGCCCCCCCCCCTCCTCCAACCCCGCCCCAGAGGGAATCCCCTTGTTGGGGCGGTGTGTGGGGAGTGCTGATGGCCGTGAAGTGTTCACTCCACCATAAAGGGAGCCCAGCTCCGATGCAAATCCCCACACAGAGGCGGCCTCTCTCCACAGAGGGAGATAAACCCGTTAGGGCATTGTTTATGAAGTTTCACTTTATTCCCCCCCTGACAACCATTTAAACAATGACTGTTGGGAAATGTCCCTCCGCGAACGAGCAACAATGGTCGGGATCAGCGGCTTTTCTGCCCGGGCTAATACTTTGATAAAAAGAGTGAGAATCCTCCTTCCTGAAAGCATTAAAGACTGCTCCATAAAAGGCACCTGCAAACAAGAGCAGAAAGAAGGTTGGACAAAAGCACTTTGTCCAAATGATGCCACCTTTGTCCCCTACACAAAGAGCTCCCTTTTTCCATTGCAGCAGAAGCCCACATTGTGCATAGCATACTCAATGTGCCACCTTACAGAGTAAACGCTGAGGTAACTGGCCAGGCTCCAATCTTATTTTGGACCAGCTATAGTTCAAAACAACACAGCTTAGCAACAGCGCTGGTTCGCTTAACACATACTTTCTCACTGCAAAACAACTTGAAGATAATGTATGTTATGTACATGCTGTTTACGAACCTTATTGTCGCTCCACAAAACGTATGGGCCATACAGTATGAATAAATAAGTCACATGGACATGACGATGCATGCGCAGCAAAAACACAAAGCCATTTTTCTGTCTTGACCTGGTCCGCTTTCACTGTTTCCCAGTCGCACCTACAGGCCTTCCGCAGAGTTATTCTTCTACTCTGTCTATTATTCAGCTTATTATCAAAATGGAGGGGGGGGGACTATGGTGGACAAAAAGCTTTTGTGGGTATGATCTTTTGTGCTTTCAGCATTTAAGATGGCTTTTGTCTCCTGTGAGATGGGTATCTGCCACAAACATCACTCAGGCATTGTGGAGGGGGGGGTTGGTTTTCAGCACAGCTTTGTTCTCTTCTTTGGTCCTGACCAAGGAGCCACGCCCGCTCCTCTACCTGGGATTGTGCGGCCAACATTCCCCTCCTTTGTGGCGCTCGGTGCATGAGCCTGGCTCATCTCCGCAGGCTTTCCTGGGAGGCGATTGTTTGGCCGTGGCGCGGTGGCGTTCGGTAACATTACCTGGCTATGCGTCAGGGTGGCCCTCGGCTAACCAGGGGGAGAGAGAGAGGGAGAGAGAGAGAGAGAGAGAGAGAGAGAAAGAGAGAGACGGCTGGTGAGCTGGGCAAGTCCCTTGTTTTATCAGTCTCAACTAACCTGTCCCCTTTCCCGTCCACGGTTCCTCTCTCTCTCTCTCTTTCTCCTCCACACACTGCTGCTCACACCTCCCCTCTATGCCACTCAAGAGATCACCCCCCCCCCAACACATTTTCTCCTCCTCCCTCCCCTTGCCTCCTGGTCCACAGATCTGGCCCATCTTCCTGTAGCCATTATATCCTGAGCGCTGGCTTTCTCTCCGCCCGTCCCTTGCTCAGTCCCCCGACACAGTCGCTGTCCCGGCCTCCTGTGTTGTGCCACACTGACGGAGCCACGCCCTGGCCCTATATGTGCAGACACTTTTATTAAATCTGTGCAGGCGCTGGGCCGCGCTGCTGGGTAATCCTACAGTAATTGTTTCCAGATTAGGGGACCCGGACCACAAAGCAGGCCTAGCCAGGCATGAAATGGCCTCCCCATGCTGCCGCTGCAGAGGCAGAGGTGGAGGAGGTGGAGGAGGAAGAGGAAGTAGAGGAGATAGAGGAGGTGGAGGAGGAGGTAGAGGAGATGAAGGAGGAGGTGAAGGAAGGGAGGAGGAGGCAAGGAAGTAGAGGAGATAGAGGAGGTGGAAGAGGAGGAGGAGGTGGAGGAGGAAGAGTGGGGGAAGTGGAGGAGGTGAAGGAGGTAGAGGAGGAAGAGGAGGAGGAAGTGGATGAGGTGAAGGAGGTAGAGGAGAGGGAGGAGGAGGTAGATGTGGAGGTGAAGGAAGGGAGGAGGAGGTGGAGGAGATGGAGGAAGAAGAGGAAGTGGAGGAGGTAGATGAGATGGAGGAGGAGGAGGTAGAGGAGCAGGTAGAAGAGATGGAGGAAGAGAGAGAGGTGGAGGAGGTAGAGGAGCAGGTAGAAGTAGAGGTAGGAGATGTTGAGGAAATAGAGGAGGTGGAGGAGCCAAACCTGGCAACCTGGTGAGACTCACCTGGATGAAGTCCACAAACGTCCAGGGCAGCAGGGAGTCCAGGTGGCCGATGTCCTTGGAGAACCTGTTGAGGATCCTTCCTGATGCACAATAGTATTTAAAAGAGACCAGATCACTGATCAGACAGGTATGGACCACAGAAGATCATCTTCTGATCTGCTTGTGTGCTTTTACATGGCAATTGCACTGCTAATGGTGTGTGATGATTATTTGCATTATTTAAGATGAAGATCATGTCTGAGACTCCTGTGGAATGTTTTTAGTGGGAGGGAAAGACATGAGTCATTTCCACTTTTACTGAATATCACCTTGAACGAGCTCGTTCAACACTGCGGTGAACAAAACTACACTGAGAACATACAACCCAAATCTACAAGCTAACATGTCCACACACAACGGAAGACTTACTCAATAATGACTTTAAATATTTTTCTTTCTCTAAAACACGTTGTATCTTTGGAATGAATCCCTATTACCTACTGTACGTGTCCGCTACCACACCGGGTGTATACATTGAGCGTGATATCAGATAGACAAATAGTTGGCCCTATCTAAATTAAACAATGAATCATTATTTGGCCTCCGCCGCATAAAGGCTGGCCTACTCTGGGCTGAATACGTTGGGGAGTCCTTTGTCTGGGAACAAAGAAGAAACAGAAGCCGCGTACCTGTCTTTCTCTCCTGACTGGCAGTGTCAATGACGTTAATTGAGTTGCCTCCAATCTGCTCAGGTGTTCATTATCCTGGCGGGGGCTGCGCAGGTGCTCCTGCGGCTTTTTATTGTGGCTCCTTTAGAAACTTTTCTCCCCCCAGCCTGATCTCAGAACACATACGATTACTCAGCAGCTGCTCCCACACGGTGTTTACGCCGGGCCCCGGTAATAGCCCACCCCCGACTCCTCAGCCCAGAGGCAGCCAGGTAGGCAGCTAGGCCCCGGTAATAGCCTAGCCCCAGCTCTTCAGCCCATAGGCAACCAGGCAGGTAGCCATGCAGGCACCTAGGACAGAGAGCCTGCAGGAAGGACACTTTCTGCATCTTATAGCCACTGCCAACTCCACCACTGACACTATACACACGTTGAAGGACACTAAGAAGCACAGTCAACCTTTTAACTGTCTCTGGGGCCCTCCACAGAAATATTAATGTATTGACCTTTTAACAACCCGCTATCTTCCAATGTGACAACATACACTATGGTGGTATCTGGTTATGAGAGCGTAACCAAGGTAGGCCTCACATCTGTCCTGGGCCTCTAGTGGTGCTCATTCCCCAGGCCTACTGCCTGTTCAGGCTGCATACTGGGAGAGGTGGGCTGGCGGTGAGAGGCAGAGAGGATGGAAGGCAAGGGGGGGTACGTGGAGGTTTTCTGCGGTCTGGAGGCAGAGAGTGGAGTCGAATGAGGAGTTGACCCAAAAGTCACCTCCCCTGCTCTCAGTGTGTCCCGCGGCGGTGGGCTCTGTAATCGCCGCTGCCCCCAACGGCAGTAAGCAGCTTACAGCTTCATCCCGAGCCCTCGCTCCCGCCCAAAAAAAAACACGCACGCAAACGAGGACGGGCCTCCCCGTAACGGTTAAAAGCGTTATTCACCACCACAACAAACCAAAAATGCTCCAAATCTGTGCTGATTCAAAGTCAAGTGGCGTAAGCATGTTGTACACTTGGAAGCAGACTAATCTTATTCACAGTGTGAGTGCCCCTTGAGCATGCAGACGTCCTGGAGGGCAGGGCTCAAGGAAGGGGGGTGGCGCTGCTACTGTTCTTATTTCTACCAGGGAGAGAGAGAGAGAGAGTTCTCCCCTGCTTTATTTTGGAAACAGAGGGGGGTGAATTATATTTGTCAAACTGTGCCTGTGGAAGATCCTATAATATGTATGCAATGCTACCGTCTAAGCCATGGATGGCCCGAATTCATGGATATCACACAAACAATACCCATGTGGAAGAGATACGTTACTCCCAGTTACATCATGCTGTGGTTAGGGGGGTGTTGGTAGCAAGAGAACATCAGAGAACAATCAGCTGTTTGACGGGCAGCTCAGTTAACATCCAGTTTCAGCCGTGATGAGGTAAAGTGCCCTCCCCATGCCTGGCAGACTATGGGAGAGATACATTACAGTGATGCAGTTACACAAAGCTATTCGCTGCTTGAAAATGCCTGTGAGGTAAGACAGGTCTGGGACAATGGCTTCAATCACTATTGTCAACAATATCATCTATTGTGTGGAGAGGGGAGGGTCGACGTTTCAGGATATCAGCTGCATTAGTATCAAACAATTTCTCATGGTCGGGGTCTCCAAGGGTGATTTGCACCACTTTTTTGGGGGGTGGGGGGGGTCTAGGGAAAACATCAAGCCCTCCCGACCGAGGTGGCTCGTTGGGTGGCCACCTCGCTTCACCCCAATCCCGGGCGAAGCGGTGGAAAAGCGGGGTCCAGGCTGGAGCAGGGGCCGGTGTGTGGCTAATCGTCGTTCCCTGTTAACGTCTCGATAAGAGGCCCGACCCGAGAGCCACGCCATGTGTGGGCCCGGCTGCTGTTGCCGGGCCTTTCAGCGAAGCGGGTGCGATAATGGAGGGCTGATGGGGGGGGTGCGGGTACCACAGCTCACCTGCACTTCCCATGGCGGGCCCGGGGCGGCCCGCCTCCCACCGCCGGCACCACGCTGCCAATACTAATACATTCTAAATCCATTCTCCCCGCTCACACCACCAGACTGCAGCAATCTCCTCTCCTTGCCTTTCATGCAATTAAACAGTGGAAGTGCAGGGCAAGGGGAGCCCTATCAGCCACACTGCACACACACACTCGGCTCCATCTTCACATTCAATTTACACACCCCAGATATCATCATCCTCTCTGCAGTACTTCCACCACTGCTCTACTCCACTCACCTACGCTGCAGCCAGAATATAGACATTCATAACACTGTCTCTGTACACACACACAAAATAGATGCTCCCATTGTCGCCTACTGTAGATCCAGCAGTGACTGCTCCTCCTTGCGTCGGTACTGACAGTAACTGACTGACGTCTCACACTAAAGTGACAAATCTTTGCTGATGATATGTGAGGACAGAGGTTAGAGAGAGAGTGTGTGTGTGTGTGTGTGTGTGTGTGTGTGCTGAGTGAGACCCCACTCCCTGACTGCTGATGAGCTTTAACCCGGCCCTGCAGTCTCTGAGGGGATTAGCCCACTCAATGACACTGAATTACTGGGATCAACATCAGCTCAACACATCCACTGCGGTGTGTGTATGTGTGTGTGTGTGGGTGTGTTTGTGTGCTGCTCCATAGGGAACACACGTTGAGCAATAATTATCAGCGTTCAAATTTCAAACGCATATACATCATGTTGAACCTGTGGATGCCTGATGAAAGATGGTTTCTGGCCAACTGTCTACAGTACATTGTGATGGAATGATTTTATTCATAATCCTCATAGCCTTACAAACATGTATCGTGACAGTTGTTTAAATGGCAGTCAAGTAGCTGAAGAACAGACCTCCCTTTCAGCCAAATGGCACACACACAGGATACGACGGAGCAACAATACCGATCCATCAATCATAATTCACAAACGATTTGTTCCATTGTAAAACAAGCCATACTCTTGAGAAAAGCACAGTAGACGTTTGTTCAGCGGAGCTTGTAGTGGTAACCTTTAGCTCTGGGGAAGATGGCAGCCAACAACAAGTGTCAAACACAAGGCCCGTTGATCAGCGGCACACATGCAGTATCTGCCACCTGCGTGTGTAAATGGCTGTCAGGCCCTTAACCAGGCGTGCACAATTACAAATGCATTACTTTCACTTGGCACCACAAGGGAACAGCAGATATTACACTACAGAGAGTCTCTGAGGCTTAGACAATACAAAACGTTCCAAGGGAAGTAGCCTGTTTACAACTGCTCCTCGGAGGAAACATTTAAAGGAAAAATCCATCAAAAGAGTGGCCATACAAAAAAAAAAAAACATGTTTTATTCTTTCTTAGGCAATTCGAAGAGTTGAGTCAGACTGAACTCTTTTTCTTTAAACAATTTGCCGGGACCAAAGGTGACTCAAGGGTGCCGGGAGTAGTCGTCATGTTCAACTCCACTCAGGACGAAGGAGTGTTTGACAGTCCAGGACTGAAGCTGTAATGACTGAACCAGCCGCACAATGGTTACTGATAGCAGCACAACAGCCATCAGATACCGCAGCAGCGTCTGTTAAAGCCTCTCCTTGACTGCACTATTAAACAGATTATTACATTATTCAAACTGTTTGTGCTCCTCCTAGGTGCAGATTAGCAGGGAGACACACCCAGATAAGCCGTCAGGTAGACAAGCGCGGCACCGAACAGCGGCAATAAAAACAAAACCAGGAGATTAAGACCTGGTGTTTGCACCAAACACAAACTCTCAAAGAGAACCTCCGTCGCTACACCCACTACTAATTCCACCAGAAACCGCAGGCTGCCGAACACCCTCAAATCATATTTAGAGTTGTGTTACCAGCTTATTATGACTCATTACACTTGATACAAGTTTTCCTCATGCTGAGAATGTCCAGCTGTGCTGATTGTGTTCTGCATGTGTGTCACTATGGGGGAGATTAGGCTGAGTAATTATGAGCTGACAGCCGAACAATGGTCTAGAAAAATAAAAGTTATCAAAGTGGGGCGTTTGGCATTTGGCTTTCGTTATGAATGAAAACAGGCTATGACCTCATGTCACGGTCTTACGTTCTATCAACATTTTTATCATAGCATCATTATGTATCAGGACAATCGTCTACAAATTAAATCAAATCGAGAGTAGTAAATTCAGTGCTTCAATTGACAAACGTCGGAGGATGTAAATTGTTTAAAGGGCCTTTATTTAAAGGCTATTGTGTAGCAGTCTTGTTTGATGGAGATACGGTTTGAGCTCTTCTTTACAGGAGGTAATCTTAGCTGTAGTGTTGACTCAGTTTTAAGATCATGTCCATCTGCCCATGCCTCTCTGTCCAAACAGTTACAACCTGCAAAGCTAATGAAACAATCAAAGATTTCTATCGCTGTGCACAAGGCAAAGCTACTGCTGTGTGCTCAGCTCTGTAGTTCAAACACCACACTTTGTCCAAGATCTAGAACAAACACTATTCATTCAATATCTTTGTTTACTTTTTTGTTTTGCCTCACAGTTAATAGATAACACTCTTCTCACTTATTTCTAAAAGCGTTAACACCTAAAAGTAGAGTCACTTCACATGCCTTTTGACTCAGGATTGGCCTCACAGGGAAACAAGCTCTGCTACCCACCAGCGCCTGGTTTTAATGACACCAGGTCATGACACTATCAAGTGGGAAGTAACAGACAGACAAGACTGCCCCGAACTTCTTAACTAAGGTTTACTGCACAAACAATTCTCCTAAAATAGATTCCCAAATTCGATTGTATGATATTTATATCAGAATGTCAGTTTCCGATGTACTAAGAACATAATTAAAGGTAATACATTCCTAAAAGTAGAAGAATGAGATGAATATGAAGTAAAATCAAACTATTATCATTTGCTATAAAGGATGCAAAACTTTGAGTTTGAGCGAGGCTGTTTTTGTTTGCTTTAAAAGTAGTGGGTAAGTGGGGCTCGGCAGAAGTGCACATACAGCACTAGCCTGGGCTAGAAGTCTGCATGTCCCAGTGATACTCTGCTCTCTAGTGGAGATCCATTACCATTTCCAATAGGCGTCAACAAGTCCCAAACCAGGCCCATTTCTTATCAAATCAAAACATAATGAACTGATGGATCCCTGGCCGTCAGCTGACCCATTGTAAAAAAAGAAAAAAGAAAGTCCTATCTAACATATGTAGACCCTTAAGGGTGCACGTATTTGTTAAAGAAACGAAAGCTCCTTACCAATAGGATTGACATCGAAGAAGCGCACATGGGTGCGTAGGATGGCGTTGAACATGCGGTTGTGCATCGTCTGGGCCGAGTTCACCAAAACGTTGAAGCAAACCAGACTCTGCAGGAAGCCGAACACGACGGTGGCCACGGTTAAACCTGACCGACACACAAGGTAGAATCTATCAGCAGGTGGTGATACTTTTCACTGCTCCAACTAGGTCAGCCATGCACATACTGTGCTGCACCACTGTTGAACGCACAACAGCTACAGAGAGGGCTGCATTCCTCTCCAATCACAGAGGCTCACATTTATCTGCCAGTGTGAACTCAGATCCTGAAACTGTGAAGAGGTGAGGTGTCAAGGGAAGAGTCAGAGAGGAAACAAGGAAAGGAGAAAGTCCTCACACACACACACACACACACACACACACACACACACACACACACACACACACACACACACACACACACACACACACACACACACACACACACACACACACACACACACACACACACACACACACACAAAGCCTTGAAGGCCAAGGCCACAGCTGGAGAACCGTGGACGTGTTCGGCGAATGGAAGAATTTCACGGCCTTCGACGGCACACAAAGGGAGGTGCGCTCACTCAGTGTGCCTCACCTGCGTAAACACCCAGGTAGAGGTCAAGGTCCAGCTGTTGAGGGGTGCTGCCGTTGATGACGGATTCTGTCACATTGAGGAGCTGCTGTTCAGAGGCCCTGATAGGAGTCAAAAGACCACAAGGACAAACAATCACAGCAGCCGTCACTGAAAGAAAGCAGCTAGCTACCATACTGTAGCTGTGGGCTCATACAAAGCACTAACCTGAGCCTCAAGGTCAGGCTGGGACCAGCAGTATAAAGCTATCGTCAATTTAAAAAAAAAAACAACAACAAAAAAAACTGCCATTGGGATCAGTTGTGTTCTGTTGAACACATCAATAATATGCTGCAAGGGTGAAATCTGAGCATGAAATATGAAAACTGAGTTTCTCACCAGTAGGCTAGCCACCAGTCTTGGAGTATGTATGTAGTCTAAAAAAAAAAACATAGATGTGACATATATCACACAGCATGTAGAAAAAAACACATTCAACTAAACGGAACCATCAGAATAATTGTTGCATTCAGATGAAATGAGGAAATCCACTCACATGAGCAAGCAAATTGAGGACAATGAGGGCCAGAAGTACCAGGATGTTGGCACCAGCTCTGAAGTACTTTAGGTAGAGTCGCAGACCGACGGTCCCCTCTGAACGACCTTCCTCCTCCAATCCCTGCTCTGGCTGTGAATACAAACACACACGCACACACACGCTCTACTCTCAATGCAAATCATTCCTCCTCACTCCACAACTGCACTCCACGGTGAGAGGCCACAGTAGGATGTGCGGGTAACTAGCGCCCTCTGGTGGAGGAACGCTGACAGCAGCATACACAATGTTCAACAGGTTTCTGTGAAGCGGAGACGAGAGAGTCAAGAAACGAGCGGTTGTGTTTGTCTATGCTGAGCCCACCGCCACTAGCTGGTCTGCTCCCTCCTTCACAGAGAGCACAGAGGAGGAGTTCACCGAGCTCCGGGAGAGGGTGCGAGGGGAGCGGTGGCGGAGGCTTGGGGAGGTCTCCTCGTCCTCCTCCTCGTCTTCCTCCTTCTTCAGCAGGGAGGTGAAGTCCACCCCAGAGTGCTGCAGCTCAGTAAAAGTCCCCCGCGCCACCATGTGACCCTGCGGAGAGAGGGCAGCGCTTCAACGTGCAGTCAGACCGCTCAGATCAAAAACACACACACACACACACACACACACAGGCACACACCTCCTTCAGGACAAGGATCTCATCCGCCGCATTCAGGTACTGCAGCTGGTGGGTGACCAGGACGCGAGGCTTGTCCTTCAACAGGCCGCAGATGCACCTGGGAGGACGAGCCAACACATGAGGAACGGTTCCTCCAGACCCACACATGAGGAACGGTTCCTCCAGACCCACAAATAAGGAACGGTTCCTCCAGACCCACACATGAGGAATGGTTCCTCCAGACCCACACCTGAGGAACTGTTCCTCCAGTCCCACACGTGAGGAACGGTTCCTCCAGTCCCACACCTGAGGAACGGTTCCTCCAGGCCCACATGTGAGGAACGGTTCCTCCAGGCCCACACGTGAGGAACGGTTCCTCCAGTCCCACACATCCCAGGAAAGACGTCCAGGTGTGTATTCTACTAGGGGAATGTTGGGCTGGCTGAGACTTACTGCTCAAACAGGTGCTTTCCCACCTCAGCATCCACAGCACTGAGAGGATCATCCAGCAGGTAGATATCTGCATCCTGGTATACAGCCCTAATACAGAGACACACATAGTTGGTTACGGTAAAAGAACAGGTTGTACTTTGTCCTTGGTTACCCTTAAAAGGCGGTATAAAATCAAATTCATTATTACTAGTGCATATTGCCCGTGGAGCAGTGGTGGTCTATCGATCAATCTATGTATCTAAAACTAACATTTCGGCTCCTGAGTACAAGTCCAAATGAATGGAGGTTGAATGGGTGGCCTTGTTTCGGAGCCTCTGTGGCGCCACCCTCAGGTCGGAGCCAGCAGGGGGCGGCTCAGTGAACTCGGGGCCCTACCCCCGCAACCCCCCCCCCACCCCACCGGTCCAAATTCTGTATCTCTAGCGCACCCCACACGTGGAGCTGGCTTCACTCAAAGTTTTGTTTTGGTTCTGTGCATGCGCACGTGCGTGCAAGCGGGACATGTTTGGTATTGCTGTTGCTGATATTGTTACATCGAGACCTTTCTGCCAGTTCAGCCTGCGTGTCTCTGTGACCTTCCCACGAAGAGATGCATCAGTTTCAATCCTGTGGCAGCACCCTCTGGTGGCTAGGTGGTGAAGTGCATGATTGACCCTACCTATCCCTACCACCCTACCCCTGCCTTATAGTATAGATTATTAGGGTTAGATAATGATTATTATTTATTATATATTATTATTATTATTATAGTGGTTAGGAGCTACAAAATAATGGCACAGTAACTATCATTAGCACTATCATCGTGTAGTTGGGGTCAGTGACGTACCTGGCCAGGTTGACCCGGGCCTTCTGCCCCCCACTGAGGGTGGCCCCCCTGTCCCCGATCACAGTCAGGTCCCCGTCCGGCAGCAGCTCAAGGTCCTAAACACAGACCACTACACATTACCCACCAGGTGTCACTGGAACTCACACAATGCACACTGACACGCCTGATCAACCCAGGGTTAGACGGCACCATGAGCAGTATCCAGTAATAAAACAATGTCTAGGTGAATCTTTTTATTGTTTTGCATTTTTATCGTCTTGTGTCTATAACTGCCGTAAAGCCAGTTGCCCTTCGCGGACGAATAAAGTTGAAGAAACTAAAGGTGAAGCTGATCTCACTCTCTTGAGGGCGCAGGCTTGCAGAACGCTCTGGTACTTCTGGTGGTGGAAATCCTTGCCGAAGAGGATGTTGCTCCTGATGGTGCCTGGGAGGACCCAGGGCTGCTGCGAGGCGTACGTCAGCTCCCCTCTCACTTTGATCACACCGCTGTCCTGAGGCAGCTCTCCCAGGATGGCGCTGAGCAGAGACGACTGGGACACAGAGACAAGAGCAGGTACAGGTACCAGACCCAGACCCAGACTCAGATACACGCCACCACACATCATACTGGGGTAGAGTAGAGGTCAGAGGTCACTCTATCATAATTAGGGCTGGGGCTGCGTTCCAAATTGCATACTTCCATACTATATAGTATGCCAAAAAAGGATGTAGTATGTCCCAATATATAGAATGCCACATGCAGCATGGACAAAATACCAGGATGTCCTACTACATCCGGTCGTATTTTGCAGTATGCAAGCCAGCAGACTTTTCTGGCTATCCTGTGCGCAGCGGAAATTACGTCACATGTGCGAGTTCACCGGAGGCGTTATGATGAATCCCGACTGTGGACGAATGTCGCTTTATGGACTGCGACAGATGTGGTCAAATTTCGCGGCGCAAAATTTACGATTACGACAATTTACGTTACGACAAGGTATGTCCCAATTGAATGCGTACTGCATGCAAAGTACTACTTTCTAGGGGCAGCTGTAGTACATACTGGTAGTAAAAAATAGAAGTATGCGATTCGTAACGCAGCCTGGGTCAGCGATTCCCAGAGAGGAACACGGATCAACCGAAGGAAGTCAGGAGATGTGAGAAGGTGTTGGCTTTTGGCGTTTTTCTTCTTCTGTTGCTCTGCGTTGTGTATTTTTACATGGAACACTGGGATGTTTCCCTAGTCTCTCTCTCTCCCTGCTACTCTGCTGGCTGCGGCTGTGGCGCGAAGTCAAGGCCTTAGACTTCCCTCCCCGCATGGTGTTATCAGCGTGCCTGCCTGCTGGGAGCAGCGAATCTGTCCGGCTGAGTTGCCTACCGTTTCCAAATCAAAGTCTCAAGGTTTGGTTGAGACGTTAAATAGGGCTCTCTCGGCCCACCCCCCACGCCTAAGCCTGCCCGTTTAGGTGAAGCTAGATTGGTGGAGGAGTGACCATACAGATGTGTCGCCTGTCACCCTAACATGATATCTTAATCACCATTGGTTGTCAGTCTAGGTTGTGTCTGTTTATAGTGTCCCATAGAGATGTGTCATTAATACCCCAGAGGAGAGGCCCCCCCTGTGGCCTAAGTGTGACCTCTTGACACCCACTACCCTGAACGGCCACAGCAGCATCAGCTGTCTCCTTCTATCCCTTCCACTGCACATTCCAGACTGTTTACATGAGCACAAAAACACACAAACAAGCATTACATTGACTTTAAGACTCTGTGGACTTTTACCTATATTCTTCAGAGGAGTAACAGGAGTTGAAGACATGGCATTGGCAGCCACCAAGTAGAAATGTTAGACTTGAAGGTTAAAAGCAGGGTGAAGGAATGCAGTGGCGCGCTGCCCATGGAAGGCTTCGAGAAGGATTACGGTTAGCCTCACAGCACATACAGTAGCCATGAGTCATAGACTCAGAACTGGCAGTGCAAGATCAGAGAGAACAATAGCTCGGTTATCAATGAGAGTATGGTAGGTATGGTCAGGTCTATGTGTGCCTTAGGCTGTGAAACAGAATAGGCCTTTATTGTCAGTCTTACTATGCCAATCACATAACACACCTCTCTCTGTCTTTCTTCTTGGAGTGAGACTTAAACTTCAGAAAATCAAGGCTTTCTCACCTTCCCGGCCCCAACTGGTCCGATGACGGCCAGGAGTTTCTCTGACCTCACAGTGAAAGACACATTCTGCAGCGTGGGAGCATCTAAAGTCTGGGGAGAACAGGAAGGGACAGCAAAGGCATTTTGTAAAAATAGTTTGAGAAAATACACTTTGAAAAAGCACTTTTATACACTTTGAGTACATACGCTTATATACTTATAAGTACACTTGTAACTTAGTACACTTATAAATACACTTAGAATAGATACACAATGATGCTGTGAATAGGTATAGTCTCTGGTAAGGAGATTCTCCTAAATGGCCCCAAGCAGTGTCCAGAAGATTTAGTCCAGATGATTATGACATGCCCTTAATGGTCTCATACTGTACATACAGTATGTATTTGGGGATGGTGTTGACTGGTGGAGAGAGGGCAGAGAGGATGACAACCTTTTTCTGGTCTCCTCTGATGTTATGCGTATAAAGGAGAGCAAAGGACCTTGATTCTTTGGAGAACTACAGGTGCATCTCAAAAAATTAGAATATTGTGGAAAAGTTCATTATTTTCTGAAATGTAATTCAAAAAGTGAGTATATTCTAGATTCATTACACATGAAGTGAAATATTTCAAGCCTTTTTTGTTTTGTTTGTTTTCTTGATGATTATGGCTTACAGCTCATCAAAAATCCTGTATCTCAAAATATCAGAATATGACATGCCCCAATCAAAATGATTTATAATACAGAAATGTCGATCTTCTGAAAAGTATATTCATTTATGCACTCAATATTTGGTCAAGGCTCCTTTTGCACAAATTACTGCATTAATGCAGAGTGGCATGGAGGCAATCTGCCTGTGGCACTGCTGAGGTATTATGGAAGCCCAGGTTGCTTTGATAGTGGCCTTCAGATCGTTTGGGTCTGGTGTCTCTCATCTTCCTCTTGACAATACACCATAGATTCTCTATGGGGTTCAGTTGAGGCAAGTTGGCTGGCCAATCAGCACAGTAATACCATGGTAATTAAACCCGTTACTAGTAGTTTTGACACTGTGGGCAGGTGCCAAGTCCTGCTGGAAAATGAAATCAGCATTTCCATAAAGCTTGTCAGCAGAGGGAAGCATGAAGTGCTCTAAAATCTCCTGGTAGATGGCTGCCTTGACTCTGGGCTTGATAAAACACAGTGGACCAACATTAGCAGATGACATGGCACCTCAAATCATCACTGACTGTGGAAACTTCACACTGGACTTCAAGCAACTTGGAATTCTGTGCCTCTCCACTATTCTTCCAGACTCTGGGACCTTGATTTCCAAATAAAATGTAACAATTACTTTAATCTGAAAAGAGGACTTTGGATCACTAACCTACAGTCCCGTGCTTTTTCTCCTTAGCACAGGTAGGACGCTTCTGACGCGTCTCTGGTTCAGGAGTGGCTTCACACTAGGAATGTGACAATTGTAGCCTAGTTACTGGGCACGTCTGTGCATGGTGGCTCTTGATGCACTGACTTGGTCCACTCCTTGTGAAGCTCACCCAAGTTCCTGAATCGGCCTTGCGTGACAATCCTCTCAAGGATCATCCCTGTTGCTTGTAAGATGAGAGACACCAGACCAAACAATGGAGGCAAACTGAATGCCGCTATCAAAGCAACCTGGGCTTCCATAACACCTCAGCAGTGCCACAGGCTGATTGCCTCTATGCCATGCCGCAGTGATAAAGTAATTCATACAAAAGGAGCCCCGACCAAGTATTGAGTGCATAAATTAACATACTTTGCAAAAGGTTGACATTTCTGTATTATAAATCCTTTTTTTGATTGGTCTTATGTAATATTCTAATATTTTGGATTTTCATGAGCTGTAAGCCATAATCATCAAGATTAAAACAAAAAAGGCATAAGAAATATTTCACTTTATGTGTAATGAATCTAGAATATATGAAAGTCTAACTTTTTGAATTAAATTACAGAAAATAATAATGAATTTTTCAAATTTTATTTGTATAGCGCATTTTGATACACAGAGGCAACACAATGCGCTCAGTCGATCAACACGGTCATAGATCTTTTCTGGCTTGGCCCCGCAGTAGTGGAAGGAGCTGCCTACTGACGTCAGGACAGCAGAGTCACTGCCCATCTTTCGCCACAGGCTTAATACACACCGCTTCAAGAAGTAATACCAGGATCCTCCCTCCTAAGCACCTATTGTATTCATATTTTGCTACTCTTGCATATTGGCTTTAGCACTAGATTATGCTCTTAGTCACTTGTTTAGAAAGGAGATGCACTTGTGAGTTCTGGCTAGTAGTAGTACACTGACTTCCTACTGTACGTTAAATGCAATTATTGTAAGCTGCTTTGGATAAAAGCGTCTGCTAAATGACTGTAATGTAATGTCTCTGACAATGTCTCTCCTCTGTGCACAGTGTACCTTTGTACACAGTATACTTTGTACCACAGTGAACCATTACAAATAATTGATTATTGACTTCTTCGATTCCGGAAACATCACATCACCTGAATCCAGAAAATTCCCAACAACAACGGGGAGTAGAGACCTCCACCCACGACTAAATTTTGTGGCTCTGTGTGCCACACGTGCGTGTGAGGGTCCAACCCGTGATTCAGATCCGTTCCAAAGTGTAATGGGTTCTACGTCGGCCCATGCTACACCCCTCCACCGAGTTGCATGAAAATCAGTCAGGTAGTTTTTGCGTAAACCTACAGTACAGGGAAATAAACGGGTCCTTCCTTGCGTTCACTTGCATAAACATCCTTCTGATGTTGTGTTCAGAGAGAATGGGTGCTCTCTCTTCACCTCTACTCTCCTCCGCCTCAGATGTGACAGCCTTTTGGCCACTGCTGGTCTCAAAGTGTGCATAAAAAGTGTTGAGGCTGTTCACAAGAGCAGCATCAACCACTCCTGAGGAGGAGGGAGTCCCCTTATGGCCAGTCATGGTGTTTAATCCCTGCCACACGCTTCTGACGTCACCTTGTTTGAATTTAAATTCCACTTTCTCTCCGTATTCCCTCTTGGCTTCTTTCACTGCCCTCCTTACGTTGAATGCTGCTGCCTTGTAGTCGTCCATGTTGCCAGTCTCTAGTCCTAATTTGTAGGCAGCTCTGTGCTTTTTTAGGGCATTGCATGTGTTGTTATTTCAGGGTTTCCGTTTTTTTTATCTGGTTTGGGTAGTTTTTAAAAGTCCTCTTTTTCTTCTAGGGTTGCAGAGCCGTGATCTTCCCGTTTACCATTATGCAGACGCCGCCACCTATCTCCTTGGATTCCTCTGATGTTCTGTTGGAGCGGGGTACAGAGTTTCCGCTAGTTTGATGGTATGGTCCGTTTTGGAGGACCTTACCATGTTTCAGTGAGAAAGAGGACGTTACAATTCCTGACGTCTCGTTCGCAAGCCAAATGCAGACGAAGGTCATCCAATTCCTCGTCATTGAAGAACTTGACATTGGCAACTAGGATGCTGGGTAGAGGAGCTTTGTGTGCTCGAGCCCTGAGGGCATGTTTAACCCCGCTATGCCACAGGGTCATTTTCTTTGTCTCTGTTGCTATTGTCTTTGTCTCTGTTGTTCATCTGCTCTTCTAAGAATCTCGGAAAGAGCCGAAGGAAACCTCTGAAGCACAGTGAATTGACTTTAATCCAATGACTATGAGTGTCTATGAGTTGTATATGGTTGTTGCCACAGCTGTTTTAGCAAACATATCAAAATAATAAGATTTGATTTGGCCGATATGGTCCACGCCATCTTGGAAGTAAAACCTTACCTTGTCCCAATAGCAGGCCAAGTCCTCGAGCTCCACCATGCAGTCCCTCTTCTCACCCACCGGGAGACCCAGATGCAATGGAGCAACTTCATCCAAAAGCAGAAAGTTCTGTGAATGAGAAAAAAACATTAGATTGAACACAGTCTTTAATCAAGGATATCTGCCGCCTGTTGATGACTGGGCTTCTTATGAATGCCATAATGTCAATGCCATTTTATTTCTAAAGCACCATTCATACAAATCAATGAAGCACATAGTGCTTTATACATGTATAAAAATAGATTAATTAAAAACATAAATAATATTAACACAATGAGAAGATTTTAAAGAAACAATACAATTAAAATAATAAAAAATGCTTAAATAAAATGAAATAAAAATAGAGAATACAAATTAAGAACAGTTTAAGATATTAACACTAAGTAAAGCTACATGGTAAAAGCAATATTAAAAAGGTATGTTTTAAGATCTCGCTTTAAAGTTACTATGGTCTCAGACATTCTCAGGTTCTCTGGCAGGGTGTTCCAAAGGCTGGGGGCATAAGAACTGAAGGTTCTCCCTTGTCTACGCTTCCTCCCCATGTCTCTTAGTCCTGGCTCTAGGAACCATTAAACGCTCATTGCCAGAAGACTTGAGGGACCTACAAAGTGAATATTTTAAAAGCATGCCTGACATGTATTTAGGTGCATGATTATGTATAGATTTATAGACTAACAATCTTAAAACTGACAAGTAACCAGTGATTTTAAAACTGGTGTGTTGTGAACCCTCCTTCTGGTCTTTTTAAGAACACGTGCTGCAGCATTTTGAATCAGTTGGAGTTGACTAATTATTTTTTGGGGTAGGCCAGACAGGAGTGTTAAGAAGACACAATAATAAAACGAAATGAAAAAAAGGGGGGAGGTGATTAAAAAGAGGTCCTTGTCACATTCTTTTTATGGGCCTAAAGGCTAAGATCAGAGTCCAGCATGACACATGAGTTTCTGGCCTGGCAATTGATATTCAGTGACAGTGTTTTTAAGTGCACTGATAGTCTCTCTCATTCACCTTTTTCACCAATGATCAATACTTCAGTTTTGCCCTAGTTTAACTGGAGGAAGTTCTATGACATCCACACATTTATGTCAGCAATACATTCTATCAAACGGTCAAGTGAGCTGTAATAACAATAATAAATAAAGCTGCAGGCAGCGATACCGGGGGCCAAGTATCAAGTGCAATGAAAGTATCAAAGGCAACAAGCGCAACATAACCACATTTGAAATATGTGGTCACTGAAAATGTCAATGTAAATACATATGAAAGCGTGATGGGGGTGGCTTTGCAAAATAAAATGCTTATATCATATATAATTAGTAAGTTGTAGAGCATTGCATGACCTACTCATACAAGAAATATGAACCCCCTTTGGCCACGGTGGGCGCCACAGCAATTGATTGTGCTTTAGCCACATTTAAGCATTTTGGCTTGTTATAGCGCCACCCTGTGGCTAATTCGCTTCATATTTTTCCAGTTACCATTAGGCATGCTCTGGTACCACTGCACCAAGTTTCAGAAAAATTGGCGTGGCAGTTAGGCCTAAACCGAAAATGAGTACTCTAGTGCCCCCATTGGGTTTGATCGGCCAATAATGGAGGGATAGCCTCTGTTTATATGTGGTGATATGTCTACAAAGTCCTGTGGTGTTCTGTCCAACCCTTCAGAAACTATACCCCTTAATGTGAAAAGCCACACCCTCTGCAATCTTCATTGGCCCATATTGGCTGTTTTATTTAACTTTTCAAACTTTTGCAGAGATGGAACTTTAGATATTGGTCACTAGATTTTGTCGACCAAGTTTCATGCAGATTGGTGAAACTTTGTAGGAGTTAGATTTTAAGCGTTAAAAAAAATAAAATAAAAATGGCGGAAGATCTACATAACCGGAAGTTCTTGAGGCAAATTTGTTCTTCATGAGGAGAGACATGTGTGGCGGGGCATGAGAAAAGCCTGTTCAAAGTTCAGAATTTAAATCAATTGCTATACTCCCCCTTTGTCCAATTGATGTTAAATCCGCTCCATGGCATCTTGGCATTACCCTCTACCACTGTGCAAAGTTTCGTGAAAAACGACCAGTCAGTTATAGGGGCTGCCATAGACTTCCATGCCATAAGTATAATAATAAAACAACCAATTACAATATGGCGCCTCACACCTTCGGTCCTTGGCCCCCTAATAATAATAAAACGTTATTTTTATAGCACCTTTCATACAAATAAATGCAGCTCAAAGTGCTTTACAACAGAGAATGTACATGCACTGAGTGCTTCACATAAAAATATACATAAAATAAACAAAAAGCTGGAAAATAAGATGGAAAATTAAACACAATACAAGAGATGAAGATAAGAAATCAAGTATGCATTTTGTTGGTGTAACTCAGTTGAAATGGTTAAAATCACACCTCTGTTTATATGTAATAACTTACCACAGGATCCAGGCTAAGAAAATGTAATTTTTCCTAATAGTGAATAGAATCAGATATTATTTTGTTAATTTATAGAAAGATGTTTGCTTAAACAGCAAATAAATAAAGCTGATAGCTATCTATCTACTGTAAAGCTGATTTGACTCCCCATTGTAACGAAGAGAGGAAAAAAATTTGGTATATGATTTTATATGTAATACTGACTAAAAAATGTAATATTTCCTTATAGCCTACAGTGTTTTTCTGATTTGTCTCTCATGAATCAAATTGTATTTTGTTTTACATACATAGAAACATAACATAATATTGGTTGCTTAAAAAGCTAATAAAGCTGATATCTAAGTTGATATCTAAAGCTAATTTGACTCATTGTAATGAAGAGTCAACATTCTTAAAAAAAAAAAGAAAAAAAATCTCCATTAGGACGCGAAACTGGGACGAAAAATCATTGCTGCAATGCCTTAACCACTCTGCCATCAGGCAGTATGGTAGGTAGACCTGGCAGAAGACGTACAGTTTAAGTGAAACGAATGGTCCAATTATGGGCAAATTTGGTTTTCTTTTACCACGCCAAAATTTAACGAGTTCTAAGTTGGCCCAAGCTACACCCCTCCACCGAGTTCTGTGAAAATCACTCTGGTAGTTTTTCTGTAATCCTGCTAAGTAACGAACAAATGAACGAACGAACTAAATAACAAAAGCAACCTAAAATATACAGTAGAGCTCCGCCTGGTGGTCGCCGCGTGTAGCCAAAAATGGCACACCTGCCCTGATAATTGAGTATCTTAGGAAGATACAGAACTACGGTTGCAGGGTGTAATCAAAGTCGGGGACCTCGCCCATGAGACTTTGCACCGATCCACTGAACTGTTGACCTCAGACAGCATCTGTTGGCTTTATCCCCTATCTGTCATTCGATGTAAAGGTAAATGGACTGTACTTATATAGTGCTTTTATCCAAACGCTTTATAATGACGGCCTCTATTTCACCCATTCAGACACACATACACACAACAATGCCGGCAGCTGCCATGCAAAGTGCTAGCCTGCTCACTGGGAGCAATTTGGGTTTCAGTGTCTTGCCCAAGGACACTTCGACATGTCATCAGGAGGAGCCGGGATTCAAACTACCGACCCTATGATCATTGGACGACCCGTTCTACCTCCTGAGCTACAGTACAGCCGCCCCCGGTAGCGCTAGATCACAGTGTATCAATGTAGCCAACCTTGTCCGTGAGACCTCATGTCAAGCCCCTAGAAATAAAAATGATTGACTGACTATCCATCATGCGATACGGTTGCACTAGATCAGTTAGGCTACCGAAGAAATATATAAAATAAAATAAAAAGTTGAGCAGTCGAGGGGTGTCACAGAAATGAAGAGCTGGATGTCATCAGCATACCTACTGTATGTTAGCTAATGTTGTTCCTTCTCATGACATCATCTACAGTAGGAGTAACATGTACAGACTGAAAAGTAAGGGCCCCTGAATTGATTCTTGTGGAACAGCAGCTCAGTGTTTTTTGAGCTGTGGTCATCAAGCAACAAAAAACTCTCGGCCTGTATCAGTCCTGAATCAGTCAAGGTCTGGACCGGACAGGTACTCATCTTCTAACAAGGATATTATGATCTAGCGTGTCAAAAGCTGCATTCAGGTCCAGGAAGACACAGAGAGCTTTTTCAAGTTAGAATTGATTCTAAGGTCTTTGACAACCTTGACCAGTGCTGTCTCTGTGCTATGATGAGGGCGAAAAACCTGAAAAATACTGAAAAATATCCAGGATACAATTTGCAGCTAGGAAATAAATAAGCTGTTGGAATGCTTTTTTTTTTCTAGAATTTTACTTAAAAAGGGGAGGTTGGAGATTGGTCTAAAATTACTGAAGACTGAGAACTTAAATAGTTTTTCTTCAGAATTGATTTTACCAGGGCAGTTTTGAGTGCTGATGGAAAAACGCCTGTACTGAGGGAACAATTAACAATAGCTAGTGTCCACGGATAGTTTAAAATAGTCGTGAAGAACATGGTGGGAATTAATAAATGGCAGATTGACTCTGATTCGGTTCCTTCCTATCTACAGTAACTGTATCAAAACTTTTGAGTTTTGAGCAGCTGATCCCATAGCAACCTACACTATTATTTGTGTCAGTTCTGTCAAAACTGCAACTGGTGTGTGCGTTACCTGTATGTCTTATTGTTAAGGGAGGGAGGGGTGGGCAGTAGTACTCAGACGTGGTGGAATTGTTTTGATTTCTAGAAATCAATTTTGAGAAGAGATTTCTTCTAAGAGCATTTCTTATGGCCGTATTAAAAGAAAAAAGGTGTTCTTTGAAAGATTAAAGGTGTTCTTTGAAAATATTGCGGTGGACTGGAAGCTTGCTCTTCCTCCATGTGCGCTCAGCTCTTCTGCATGTTCGGCATTCAGACCGCAGAGCGCCCATGATGCTTGTCGTCAGCATGTACAGTGAAATTAGGGTACTGATACTTAGAGACAAATGTCCCCCCAAAAAATACTGGTGGTGCATCGGGGTCAGCCAAACGGGCTCTCGGGCTCTGCTCTCTGATGTATCTCAGCTACTTAGCCAGCTAGATATGACAGGATCCACAACAGTAGTTCTAGCTAGCTACGAGCATAACTATAGGTAATTAATTTAGCCTGGCAAACGTTTTAACGTTTTCACTATGAGTCTGGAGTTTGAGCCGCCCAGACCGATTTGAGTGGGCGTGAGAACTTGCCTTGACAGATGAACTCCTTCAGTCAGTCAGCGTAACAAAACATTTATAAACCTTTTGCCAAATCCAGTCAGAAGAGCGGCAAAAACATATTTTGCGCTGAGAAACTCTTCTAGTGCATACTGTAGCAGATTCTGGACATGACAGACCATATTATGAGACCATCTCACCGACTGCAATGTTAGTGACGCCTGATAAAGATTTAGCAGACCTGGGACATCCTGTTCTCCCCTACCCAATGACCAATCAATGGGAGGTCATGAAGAGAAGAATGCATTGTGCTTAGACTGCCCAATAGTAATACTTGAGATTGGGAAGTGAAATATTGTCAAAAATTAGTCTAACTGTATCTCCTCACCTCTTTTTTTGTAGGATTTTGAAATATGGGTTCAGGAAAATCCCCTTTTGGCAGGTCCAACCTCAGTTATGTCCAGGCCCCTTCTCACTAAAACCGGAGGGCTGTATTTTAATGCTCGTCTCCGTTGGTGTTGTGAAGGACTGGAGGTCAATACTTCCAGCTCTGCAGAGTTGGACCTGTCAAAATGTGTAATACTGTATGGACATGTCAATGCAGAGATCCCATCCTTGTCACCAAATTGTTTTGGAAATCAGTGATTAACCATCAATTACCAGTTGCACGCATTATTTCAATTCATCAATCAATAAAAATGAGAGATACCAACCAGAATGCCAGTCTAAGTCTTTTTATGTGAGCTCACAGAGAACAGTCGCCACCATGCAGGGATCAGGAGTGTTCCAAAACAGTTTTAGCATATATTTATACAAAGAGCAACAGCAATGTTAAACCCATTGTGAAGAAATGTACTCCCCCTGACAGGTCTACGTCAGTAACTCAACTTATCAGCAGTTTGTCACAGAAGATGCTGAGAGAAGCGCTGGCTGATTGACCTTGGCCTTTTCAGTTTTCTAAACAGACAGAAGCTCTATTCTTCTAAGAAGAGATACAAATGAGACAGACGGTCTTATGGACCTTCACACTTGGTTAGCACAATTAAAGACATGTACTGTATTAGGCTATTTTACCATACAAGTTAGGTTTAATTAATACTAGATCACACAAGAGGGGATAAAGATTAGCTGTTAACAGGGTGAGATGAATAATTTCCATAACAGAAGGAACAGACCACCAGCAGTCTTTGGAAGTTGTAGGGTTTTGAAACAGACCCTAGGGAGTCTACCTTGCCAGATAAAGCGTGAAATTAGTCAATTTAGTGAGTTGAAGAGGGGAATTAAGGATTGGAACTGGTATCATCTGAAATGGGTACAATAATCCTGGGAGAATGTTCATACGAATGATTTCTACCCTCCCTATTAGAGAAAGGGGCAACACAGTCCATCTATCCCTATCCTCTCTGATCCTGTTAATAAGCCTGGTATAGTTAGCTTCATACAGCTGGTCTAATAAAGGCGGTGCAGAGATGCCCAAGTATTTAATGCCAGCACTAGGCCACTTAAAAGAGAAAAGGGACTTTGTTTGCTGAGATATAGACCTACCAATATCTAGAGCCTCGGTCTTATCCACACTGGCCCTCATTCCCTTTCATGTAGGCTATATATTTAGGGCCCGAGCACTGGCGGTGTGAGGCCCTATTGTATTTCGAAGGATTATTATTCTCCTACCTTCTTCTTCTCCCCAAACAAATGCCTTTTTGGCGGCCTAAACATCAAGGAAAACGGATGAAACTTTGCAGATACATCAGTCCCGGTGAAAATCGGATATTTCATTGGTGACGGAAATGGGCGTGGCAAAACGGCTCAAGAGCGCCCCCTGGAAAGTTTAAAATGGCGAGCCCCACCTTTCAGTTTGATGTAGGCGAACGAAATTCGGTGGGCATATGTATTTCATCGAGCCACACTAAAATGTCTCTTGGAGCTATACCCAACATGCAACAGGAAGTCCGCCATTTTGCTCTTAATGTGCCATTTTGTCCTTGTTTTGACCATTTCCATGCCTCGTACTTCGACGAACTCCTCCTACAGGTTTCATCTGATCAACTTCATATCGGGTCAGCTTCATCTTAAGACCTTTGTGATCAAAAGTTATCAAAAAAATTGAGTTTTCACCAAACACCCTTGCCGTGGCGCCCCGCCAAAGTTTGACATTTCGCCATAAAACACGAAGTCCTCATAACTCCTCCATACATTATCCGATTTGTCCGATATATCTCACGCTTCATGACGGTTCTGTCCTGAACACATCTATGTGTCAGTATTGCATCATACTTATAGCGCCACCTATTGGTGAAACAGGACGTCCTCATAACTCCTCCATACATTATCCAATTTGTCCGATATATCTCACGCTTCATGAAGGTTCTGTCCTGAACACATCTATGTGTCAGTATTGCATCATACTTATAGCGCCACCTATTGGTGAAACAGGAAGTCCTCATAACTCCTACATACATTATCCAATTTGTCCGATATATCTCACGCTTCATGACGGTTCTGTCCTGAACACATCTATGTGTCAGTATTGCATCATACTTATAGCGCCACCTATTGGTAAAACAGGAAGTCCTCATAACTCCTACATACATTATCCAATTTGTCCGATATATCTCACACTTCATGACGGTTCTGTCCTGAACACATCTATGTGTCAGTATTGCATCATACTTATAGTGCCACCTATTGGTGAAACAGGAAGTCCCATAACTCCTCCATACATTATCGGATTTGTCCGATATATCTCACGCTTCATGACGGTTCTGTCCTGAACACATCTATGTGTCCATATTGCGTCATACTTATAGCGCCACCTATTGGTGAAACAGGAAGTCCTCATAACTCCTGCATACATCATCCGATTTGTACCAAATTGCTGACGCTTCATGAAGGTCGTATTTTGAACACATCTATGCGTCGGTATTGAGTCACACTTACAGCGCCACCTACTGGTGAAACAGGAAGTACTCATAACTCCTACATATGTTATCCGATTTACTCCAAATTGCTCATGCTTGATGAAGGTCGCATCTTGAACCCTTCTGTAAGTCAGTATTGCGTCATACCTACAGCGCCACCTACTGGTGAAACAGGAAGTCCTCATAACTCCTACATACGTAATCCGATTTACTCAACATTTATCACGCTTCATCAAGGTACCGTCCTGAACACATCTATGCTTCGGTATTGAGTCACACTTAGAGCGCCACCTACTGGTGACAGGAAGTTTCTCTCAGTACTGCACACCGAAATAGCACACCCTTTAACGGCGCCAGACCCCGACACGCATGGGGTGCGAGGGCCCGCTCACTGCTGCTCGCAGCCCTAGTTTGTATTAAAATTCCATATACCGTCTTGCTTTCTATTGTTATTTTGTATTGTTTTGTTTTCACCTTGCTTAAGCTTAGTGTGCACGTTGTAAACATCTCACTGCTTATTTTACTGGTATGTTGCATGTGACGAATAAAACGTTGAATTTGAACGTGACCTTGAACATCAATCATGTCAATTGTGAACCATGCCATCAGTGATTGGTCGTGCTAATTAAAGGCCAAAGTGCATCACCGGTTTTGGCTTTCCGCTTGGACATGATTTGAATTGAATCACTCTCTCAACTTTTTCCACGCTGTCTGGGGATTCTGTGTGCACACCACCCTGTAGTAAGGAGCTGGCAAGGCGTTTATGTATGCAAATTCAGGTGTACGAGAACACGCGTTCAACTTAAAGCTACATGAGATAACTCGGCACTTTGGCAGCCCCTCTGGTCGTGATAAAATCGGCACTGCGTTTTAAGAACTACACTTCCCACAATCCCCCACTCACTCGCAGTAATGATGGGGAAAAAATGATAACAAACGCACGTGGCACAGACTGGATTGGAAGATTGTAGCTACTTTCTGGAAGGATGGCTTCAATGCAGGTAAATACCAGTCTTCTATCTTTTATGTGCATGTAGATTTCGTTTTGCGGGGCAAAGTGTTTGTTGTCTGCCTGATATTGTGACACACAAAATGTGTCACTTCCGTTTCCACCACAAGATTTCCCGCCAGTGTACTAGCCAGTACACCGAAATTCTAAAATGCAGAAATGTCTCATGCAGTCTCATCTCACAAAAATGATTTTTGGGGTCTTGCTAAGGCCAATTCATAAACTAATAGCAAGTAAAGGTGAATATGGAACCATAAAAAAGTTCTCACTGAGCTTTAAGAAGCAGTGACATTCCTCAGTTGGGGGAGCACAGCTGAGAACACTTGAGGTTAAAAAACACATTTCCACACTTTCATGAATCCGGCGGGGATCTTTCTTATGGTTGGTCTTACGAAGTTCGTAAGAAGACATTTAAGAGGACACTTAAACGTAACGTAATTGTCGTATTGCATTTTGTATGTCGCTCTTTCTTCCTTTTTATCTGTTATTTGTATTGTGAAGCGCGCGTGTTCAGGGTGGATAGAGGATAATTGTCCGCGTATAAGGACACCTTATGTTCTTCCTCCCCAACTGTAATTCCTTTCATGTTTTCCTCATCCCTTATCAGCTGAGCCAGAGGCTCTTTACAGATGTTGAATAATAGAGGAGACAGGCTACAGCCTTGTCTGGTACCTCTCTCCAAGCTAAAGGGACTAGAAATGCTACCATTTACATGCACTGCCGCCTTCAGATTGGAGTACAGGACCCTAACTAGGGATGCAAACAATTAATCAATAAGCAATTCATTGGTCGTTAAAGGACAATGCTCGTTTTTGACAACCTGGACCTTATTTACGACATATTATAAGACTATGACTCACCGAGATCACTTTGGTGTAGTTCGGAGGCATGTAGAAGAAATTTAAAATCCAGCGCGAGCCAGTATATCCATTTAATGGCGGTGGTGGGGGCACCGGGAATGAAGTTTCTAAAAATCTATTTTCTGCCGCGAAACGGTTGTTTTCATCAATCTGTCTTTATGAATCGCTAGTTGTGCTTACATAGAGCGTTGGCCTGTTGTGGTTTTTCACATGCCTCTGTAATATGATCTTTAGAAACATCTTTAGACACGAAATAGCTTCCTCACTTGCTCCAGCACGCATGCGCACAGCGTGCTGGAGCAACGATTGTGCGCTGTGCGCATGCGTGCTGGAGCAAGTGGGGAAGCTATTTCGTTTCGAAAGACGTTTCGAAAGATCATATTACAGAGGCATGTGAACAACCACAACAGGCCTACGCTCTATGTAAGCACAACTAGCGAAATAATTAATAATTAATAAACATCCCCAAAATTTTACTGTTTCCACTCGGACTTCAATACAGCTACACAATTGTTTGGTTTCTGGAAGTGTTGCCAACTCTTCAGTAAGGGAAGTAGATATTGGCTGTCCCAGAAGTCACTAGAAGTAGCTAGATGGGGGGTGGGGGTTGAAAATACAAACAAACTATTTACATATTTACAAACTTTTTGTTGTTGTTGTTGCTGTATAACATTAGCTTTTTTTTTTTTTTTTACAACGTAGGTCTGTAAACCTAAAGAATAACGGGAAATAATATAGCCTACAGGGCTTAATTAAAAGCCGTTTCTGACAATACGATTGGTTGTTGCGGGAGGGATCCCAACGCGTGTGGTGTGTGTGTGGGCGAGCGAGGGAGAGAGGACGTGAAGGCAGCAAAAAAAGTTCTCTCGTCGTGACTCATGAGCTGAGCTTGCTTCTTTGTCAACACAATAATTCCCCAAATGACCATAAAAAGTAGCTAGATTTGTCGCTAGTCGCTTTTCATGAAATAAGTCGCCAGGGGGGTCTGGAAAGTCGCTAAATCTAGCAACAAAGTCGCTAAGATGGCATCACTGGTAGCTGTGTAGTCCGCGCGTGCGCTACAGGACTTTCCCCAGGCCCTGAGAGAGCCATCCACTGAACTCATGTTCAAAAAACTTCTTAAGACACACATGTTCAGGCAGGCCTTCGGCCATCTATAACGCCTTGCTGCTCGCAATGTTGTTGTTTTATCTGTTCTGTGTCGTTTTAATCTTGTCTCTTGTTGTATTGCCATTTTAATTTATTACTGTAAAGCACTCTGTGCATCCGTGCTGTGAAGAGTGCTATATAAATAAAGCTTACTTACTTACTTACTTACTTCTACCTGAGGATCTAGTGTCTACCGTCTCTTGACTGACAGAAGAGAGAATGAGCTCTTCAAAGAAAAAAAAAATACTCCTGTAAATTCCAGCCCCAGTGGAAAGTAGAGTTTACATTTACAAGAATGGACAACTCTAACCTCTGCTCACTCCTTTCCTGTAAATTAAACTTCACAGGTCCAGCCCACACATATGCTCCATCAAGGATGGTGCTACAGGCAGCAAGGCATTGCACTTACAACTACAATAAGCATTTGTAGATGGCCACAGAGGGCAGAGGCATGCACCTAGACTCAATGGTGCAGCCGGGTAAAAAGTAAACTCTTATAACTCTTATTTGAAATGAATGTATATGATACCGATATATACTAATATATATGATACTGATATGATCTGATACTGATATATTTGATACTGATATGACTAATATGATACTGATATATACTAATTTATACAGATATCAGTTTAATCCCTCATGAAATAAAATTATTGAACAATATAAATCCTGTTGCTGTGTGCTTTTTAAAAAATAATTTTCATAATGTCAGTAGGATACAGGAAAATGTCTCGACCCCCCCCCCCCTCCCCGGAATTGGTTTTGAAATGCTCCATATTTCTGAGGTCTCAAGGTTGGCAAGTATGGATGCGGTCCTTTTCACCCACGGCAAGACACAGGAATGGTTTCAGCTGAGCTCTCACACGTTCTAACCAAAGTGCAATGTTGGTTAAGTAACACGTCTTATGCTTAATGCAAAGAAAACTGTTTACATGTCATTCACCAAAACGACCAGTTGAGGAAGCAAACTCCAACATGTTTCTCAGGGAGAGGAACTAGAATTAGTAACCCAGTTTAAATACCTTGGACTCATACTAGACTCCAATCTCACATTCAAAAAAACACATTAAAAAAGGTGGTCAATACAATCAAATCCTTTCCTTACTTTTGATGCTGCCAAATCATACTTACATTGTATGTAAACTGGTCGTTTGCAGGCGTCACTGTACTGAAGCCAGTTGAACAGCTTCTCAATAGAGCCATCAAAGTGCTCGACAGAAAACCCCCATCATATCATCATTGCAACATCTTGGCTAAACGTAACTTTCTGAATTTTGGAAATGTCACTTTTTTCTTCTTCTTTTTAAATATGTATGCTTTGTTTTCAAATGTCTGAATAGTATACCCCCCCCCCCTCCACTGACGGAATTCTTTAACAAAACGGACTCTGAATTTCTTACCAGGTCTGCCATTAGAGGTGACTGTGAAATTCAGCATAGGAAAACCACTTTTGGCCAGAATGCCCTGTCCATCAACAGGAACAATGTCCCGACTCACATCAGGGAAAGCCCCACCTTAAGCTGCTTCAAAAGGCAGCTCAAAGAATGTCTGTTAAGCAATCAAAAATGCCCTCACTAAATGCCCGACAGGTATAATATTTATAAATGCTTGTATTTACAACTGTTTGTTTTTAATTTGTACTAAATGTATTTTTTTGTATTTTATTTTACTGTATGTTTGGGGACTGCGGATGCAAATTAGCCAATAGCTAAATCTGGCATATTTACATGTTTGTTCATATAGAGCTCTCTGTGTATGTGAACTTGTCCATTAATTTGCATTGTCCTACAATATAAACAAATATAGTAAAGTAAAGTAAAAGTCAGAACCCTGGCTACACTAGTACCAACAAGGACAATTCAAGAACTGAGACTTTTCAGATTTTTGTAATTGCTTTTGTGTGTAGCTACTTTATGCATTCTGCAAATTGTATTTATAATTGCATTTTTGTATTTTGTATGTTTTGTACATTATGCCTCAATGGGACTCCCTGCATAAATAAAGGTTAAAAAAGAGAGTATCTGGAGCCAGGTCTGCTGTTGAGTGTCCTACCTTGATCCTGCGGATGCTGATGAGAGCCTCAGACGCCGTTTCTATGGCTGAGGGGAAGAAGAGGGTGACTGTGAGTCTGACAGCCCCGTACAGAGACACGGTGACGAACACCCGACTGGCCGAGATCGTATTCCCAATCAGCACGTAGACACAGAAGGTGGAGAAGACAATGATCTTGCTGGCCACGAAGAAGGAGGCCATGTTGAGTCCCCGCAGGTAAGAGCTCTTCATGATCGTAGAGATCTCCTTCCTGAAAATTATAGGAGTTAGCAGTGAATGCCTTTGTCATACTCATCCCTGTGCCTGGACAAAAGGACCTGAGCCAGCTTGGTCGGTGGTGGGTCTCTTGGATTGGACACTACCTACCAACTGACTGAGAGTCCAATTTGAGCAATACTTCACACTGGAATCCTGTATCTTGAATTTTGCACATCTTTCTTTGCACAGCCTATGCATCCCTATGAATCTATCCCCTTGTTAAACACTGTAGCATGATTGTATAGTTAATCTGTATATTTGCATTTATTGTATATTTCACGTATATTGCACACCTTGTCAGGATTGTACAGTTCATCCGTATAGTTACATGTATGTAGTTTGTATTATTGTATATTATATTTATACTTGCATCTATTGCTCTTTGTTTTGTAATCTCCTTTGATGTCCCTTGACAGTGGCTGCTGTAACAGTGCAATTTCCCATCGGGGATTAATAAAGAACCAACCTATCTACCTACCTTACCTATGCCCTGGTAGCATATGTTGAATTGTTCAACAACAATTTGTGTGTAGAGGAGTACTCTCAATAGTTGCACAGCAGTTTATGCACAGACCACACACCAGTGAGAGTCAGCAAATAACCCAGTCGGTTGTAAACAGAAGGGTTTATGAACGGAAATTTCAACAATAATACTATAACTTCTGTTACTATTAAAGAGACTGACTTCACCGCTCATCTATCCGAACTCCCTATTGTCTATTCAAATACCTAATATTTTACATATTTTTTTCTCTCTCCATATATCGCACTTTAGATCTGTGTTGTATTCATTCCTCTGCCTCAAATGTCAGAGCTGAACACAGGCTATGGATTGTTCTTTTTTTCCACACATTTGCCCCGGACCCTAGGGCATGTATCATGAAATAAATTCACATTAACCCCCCGGAACAATATCAAGAGTGATATTGTTCCTATAATGATTAAGTTACAACACATTTACCTTCTGACGTCATCCACCAGAGCTGAGAAAGGCTTCTCCCATGCATACATCTTAATAATCCGGATTCCAGAGACCACTTCATTCATTGTGCGTATTCTGTTGTCTGTCAAAGATGCAGTTTTGCCTCTGCATATGATGGAGGGAATAAAGATCATGCTGTATACACATCTCCAAATCAATGAACTTGAAGGATGAGGTACTCCCATGAATACAGTATTTAAGACATGTTTTGCAAAAGATAAAAACAAAACTAACCCTTTTCCAAATCTATCCTAGCCTTGTATACTGTATACTAGCTATGACTCGTGTACCTGAGAGAGGAGAACAAGCGACCAAACAGAGTCTGGACAGGCATCAGGAAGACCAGCACTGCCATCCCTGCAAGGCATGATGGGCCGATCTCATACCACAGCAACACTGTCACAGCTGCTGCTTGCAGGGGACCAAGCCACAGGTAGTGCAAAAATATGGTGGCCTGTAAAAGTGAGTGAGGGGGGAATGTATAGTGGATATGAATCGCTGTCATCTGAATGAAAAGTAAATTATTTCAAGCAACATGTATCTCATTTTCTAATCGCACCTACCGCATCAAACTTGTTGACATCATTGGATAAGAGGTTCACAATTTGACCAGTGGTTGTTTTCCCCAGAGCTGTGCTGTTTAAACAGAGGGCCTTTGGACACATGTTGGGATCAAACACTTTGATTAAGAGCTTAGAAACACTTAATAATAAGTAGTTATAGTACAGTTAGTACTTTTGAATTACTTTTTTACTGGCTTCTATGAATGAATGAATTAATGAATGAATGAAAGTTTATTTTGAACAATTGGTTCATAATGATTACAAACCCCAAATAAATAATGCTAAAGCAAAAGCTGAGCTGGTACCGACCTTACGATAGATCATGTGGCACATGGCCACACGGATCCTCATGCCCGCTCTCAGAACATGGTAGAAGTAGATGTGGTGGAGGGTGGTCAGGCAGAGGGTTGACAGGGAGATACCCGCTGCATAACCATAGGCCTCATAGAGGGCAGCCATATTGTTGGCGTCATAGCTCTCAAAGTACTGGATCAGCTTTCCAAGGAAGACTGGCTGAATCACTTTGATGATTTCCTGACAGTAAAAAGGTTTGCAGGCTATAAATGACAAGGATATTGCTTTGCTGACGCACAACGTTGTAATTAAACCTCAGTGTGTTTGTGCTACCTCAACAAAAGTGAATATTCCTATGGCACTGTAAGACCTCCAATAGCATTTGATGAGGACTTTGGTGAGTTTGGGTGTACTCAGCTCTGTGGTGGCCCTCTGCACTTCTTGGTCCCAGTACCTGAAGTGACCATGGGGACAAAATTCTGTTTTTAGTTTAGCTAATATTAGTCAGCCCATGTCGAAAATAATTCGGATGACATTTAGTTGACCAACATACCGCTGTAGATCTTCCCCTAGTCTCTCAGATCCATCCTCTGGGAGTACTTTGTACATGTCATATTCTTCTAACCTCCTCTTGTAGCCAATTCTAAATAGAGAGTTGAGCCAGCTGATGCAAGAGAAAAAGAGCTATGTTACATTTCACATTATTATAGGCTAATTGAAATTCCCAATAGGCCTACACAGATAAAAGGATTAGGTCTACCTACACATAGCATGTGGAAAGACGGGGGCTTTTAAGTATTTGGCATTTCTGTCGCATGTAAATTGAAAAGACAGATCCGTGTCAGTTGCATGACCCGTGTTTTATAGCTATATCACCATGATAAACTTTCCCAGTGGAAGTGATGAAGGTACAGCAGAACACAGGCAGCTATTTGTATCCTACAAGCAGCAGTACAGTTGTAGGCTAGATGTTCCGCTTTGGTTTCGATAGCCACTAACATGGGAGACGACTGCAGTGGCCGTAAATAGGCGGTCAAGACAAAGGGCGCCACTTTGTTCAAATACATGTGAAACACTGCCGCTACTTTGCTTACCAGAAGAAAATCTTGGAAAAAAGATTAGCTGTTGCCGAAGGATTATCCTTCGCCCCTTTCCGCAAGGGCTCCATGCTCTGACACGGGATGGAAACTAGCTACAAACAACCGTGGTATGGCTGTGGGATTATCATAAAGGCGTATAAGGCAACTTATTGGTAAATATACATTCTTCTCTCGCCGGCATTGGACTTATAGACGTAGAGTAGCCTTGGGTAATTAGCACGGTAATACAGCGGTGTATGCTTGTACACAGCCCGGCGCGGCTCTCCCAGAGGGCAGCCTGGCTGCCAGTGCCCCGCCTACAGGTTGAGGATTGGTTGCAAGCCCCCAGGATTCGAAATCTAAAGTGAAGGCCTATTGAACCGCGCCATCTTGGCTAGATTTGTAGTCATTTGGCTATTTCCGGTGACTTTTGTACTTGCGCAGTTGTGCTTTTCCACGAAAAAGTTCACGTTTATGTGAAATGTAGACGCACGTTCCCGGCTCTCCCCGCTTTGATTTAGCAATGAAAACCGGCTTGCATATTAACCTGTTTTTGTCAAATATATCCATTGGAGAAATTATTTTTTCATCCAGGCATCTTAGTTTTAACAGGTTAATTATAGCTGAACATGTTTTGTTTGCTAGTAGATGGTATTCATTCCGTTCGCGATAACGTTATTGCAGCCAGGCTAAATTCCTCCAGGGAGCCAGTGACAGGCGAGTTGAAAAGCTTCACTCCCCGCCAGCAGGAGCTTTGGCCGCTGCTACCGCATCTCGGATAACCCGCTGAGTTCGTGGCTGCTATTTCACATTCGCCCTTGATCAATCCCAATACCGATCCATGGTAATAATGAATCAATCGTTCAGATCGGCAGTGCTGCATGCATGTTACAACATCATTGTTAGCTTTCTTAACATAACCATAGACTACATTTATCTCTCTAACGTTAGGCTATCCATCTTACACCAGTCGGCCATTCGATAGCTAGAAGCGGTCAACGCCAACGTTGACCGTGGACGTGGACGCGCGTCGGACAGAAAAGCACAACTGCGCAAGTACAAAAGTCACCGGAAATGGTCAAATGACTACAAATTTGCCAAGATGGCGCAGTTCAATAGGGCTTCATTGTTGATAGCGGTCAGTGAATGGAGTGGCTGTATCCAGTTCTATTAATACATCCATGGTCCACGTCCACGGTCAACGTTGGCGTTGACCGCTTCTAGCTATCGAATGGCCGACTGGTGTAAGATGGATAGCCTAACGTTAGAGAGATAAATGTAGTCTATGGTTATGTTAATAAAGCTAACAATGATGTTGTAACATGCATGCAGCACTGCCGATCTGAACGATTGATTCATTATTACCATAGATCGGTATTGGGATTGATCAAGGGCGAATGTGAAATAGCAGTCATGAACTCAGCGGGTTATCCGAGATGCGGTAGCAGCGGCCAAAGCTCCTGCTGGCGGGGAGTGAAGCTTTTCAACTCGCCGGTCACTGGCTCCCTGGAGGAATTTAGCCTGGCTGCAATAACGTTATCGCGAACGGAATGAATACCATCTACTAGCAAACAAAACATGTTCAGTTATATTTAACCTGTTAAAACAAAGATGCCTGGATGAAAAAATAATTTCTCCAATGGATATATTTTACAAAAACAGGTTAATATGCAAGCCGGTTTTCATTGCTAAATCAAAGCGGGGAGAGCCGGGAACGTGCGTGGACGCGCGTAGGACAGAAAAGCACAACTGCGCAAGTACAAAAGTCACCGGAAATAGCAAAATGACTACAAATTAGGGCTGGGACTTTTGCCCAAAAATCATATTCGAAGTTCGTTTATTTATTAATAATAATATTCGAATATATTCGAATTATTATTAATAATATTTTTTACCATTAAATTCTTACAGAAAGACCTACCTAGGTTTTAAAATAAAGTTGTGCACATTCTGTCCACTAGTGGGCATTGTATCATAGGCAATATCGATAAGCAATGATGTTTTCAGAATGATTTTTTTATCAGATGTCTTGGTTATATCAAGATTAACTGCGAGGGGAGTCCCAGCCCAGCTGATAACCCTCCGTTGCGGGTTGGGGGGAAGCAACGGTCGGCTGGGATCCTGCCTCTCATAGTTAACCAGCAACTGGTCAGTGGACGGTACCAGGCAGCCTACGCTATGTCTGAATCAAAGAAGGTTATCAAACTAGCTGGCTAGGATCATTTAAGCATAACAATCCAACGGCTCCAACTCCCCCAAAAGAACCCCTCCACTGCACAAGCACCAACCCCAATAATAATAATAATAATAATAATAAGCACAAGCTACCGAGTGCAACGTTAGCCTTGCTAACGGAGATAATGCATTTGGAGGAGAGTTGCAGCTGGTGCTAAACGAGGCAAAGGAAGAATATTTTGTGGACTATTATCACATCCATTTCACAGTTGGGATTATACAGAAAGGTGAGGATCGAGCGTGTTGGATGACCAACTCAAATGCCTGGCTAGCTCAATATTGTTGTGAGCCGGAGCCCGTCGCTTTCACTGGATGACTCGTGAAGCATGCTTCATTTATCTCGCATACTAAACATGTTTTCGTGGAGTAGTACAGGTATGTACTAAATCGCATGTAGTAGGCGAGTTGCAGTATGTACTATATAGTATGTAATATGGACATTCGGACACGGCCCAAGCTCCTTGGTAAGGGCTGGGTAAGGGCGATCAACCTCCTTGTTTACATTTTTACTTGCTTACCGATTGGCTATTTGGATCCTGCCGTCACAGTCATACAACGACTATTTTTTAGTAACTAGTTAGTAGTTACTAGTTAAGACAACGCCTAAATTGCCGTGGTGCAACCGAAATGAGACACCAAACTAATATGCGACTAACTAGTAGCAACTAAGAGTTTAGTCAGTGTTTAGGCATGACTACATGCTTGGGTTTATGGTGCGTTCCAGGCAACCCGTAACTCGTGTTTTTCCGACGTCCTACACGTGAAAATGCTCTGGAATGGCAGTAGCCTACATCGATCTGTACGAGTTCACGGGTGGGAAGTTACGGGTTTGACTGCCATTCCAGAGCATTTTCACGTGTAGGAGGTCGGAAAAACACGAGTTACGGGTTGCCTGGAACGCGTGCTAACTAACGTCACCTCCTACAGGAGCCCAGGTGTCCAATAGCCTTGCTAATGAGCTCGCGATTGCAACTTCACCAGGCGTGAAAAACCCTCTGAATCTGAATCAAAAGCAACGTTTGCTAGCCAACACATTTACAAAAAATTATGCCTATAACAGGTTTGAATATTAAGGGCTGCCTAATATTCGTTCGAATACCAGTATTTCTGTCAATATTCGAATTATATTCGAATCCCGAAGTTCGGACTCCCAGCCCTACTACAAATCTAGCCAAGATGGCGCGGTTCAATAGGCCTTCACTTTAGATTTCGAATCCTGGGGGCTTGCACTAGCCCTAACCCCGAAACATGTGCTGTGAACGAGCCTCGGGGACGCTGGGCGCGCATTCATGAGTCCTGCGAACTCGCCGGAAAACACGTCACCATAGGAAGACCCGCCCTACTCTGCCTCTGATTGGATAGGAAGTCATATGTAATGACGTCGGCTAACATTTGCTATGCTTTTAGCAATGAAGCTGCTATGATCATGCTAATCATAGATCAATCAATCAATCAAAGCTTTATTTGTATAGCGCATTTCATACCCAGAGGCAACACAATGCACTTTAAGATATGAACGTATGTCTATGATGCAAATGATCATGACATGTGGTTACTTTAGGACATCGTTGGAAAAAATCTAGAGGGTAAGTGGGTCAATGTTGAATAACTTAGCTAACATTATCTAATGTTACATTTCTTTATATTAACGTCAACTATATTGATAGGCTAGATAGCTATGCTAATGGTAGCTAATGCTAACGGCTTAGGGTTAACTTTAGTTAACGTTAGTTAATGCTAACGTTACGTTCGGAGGTTTCAGATGTATTTCAATTTTAACATAATGTTGAGCATGCTCAATGTGACATTGTTCATACATTGATTACAGTCTGTAATCTTGTCTGGCGTTATTTAGCTATAGTGGGCTGATGCTTGCTGCTGCTACTATAGCATTTGCCACATTATACATCAAATTAATGAAGCATGGTTATTGTTATTACCTGAAGGCATTATTACCATTGCAAATAAGCATGCCATGTAAACAGATCTTGAGTCATACAAACTGAAGCCTAAATAACTAGGCTCTATGAAAAGTGTGTATTATTGGCTCTGTTCTGACACCAGTGCACAGTTCATCCACCACTGTGAGGCCAGGACAGAAAAAAGCCATGGCCACGCCAATCTGCCGTAGGGGGGCTTGGAGCAACTGGGGAACCAATCACCTCAAGGCAGCAGAGCTTGACCACAGCCTGGAGGTAGGAGGGAGCTGTTCATTTGCCCTGTAGGCTTGCAGCACAGTCCTAAACTGGATGGGACAGCGCAGGGAGCCAGTGCTGAGAACGGAGTAGGGAAGTTGTGTGGAAGAGCATGGGGCTGTTGAACACCAGGTCAGCAGCAGCTTTCTCCAGGAGTCTGATGGCCAACGCTGCAGGATGGCAGCAAGTAGGGAGTTGCAGGAGTCCAGGCAAGAGATGACAACAGCCTGGATGAGCACTAGCGCCGAATCACACTCAGATTTCTTTCCTAGCACAAAGTTTGATAAAGAGATGAGTATTAGCAAAGGCAAGGAGAATGATTATATCAGTGTACAATGAGCTATGATGGGGAAGAATTACACTATTAATTTGATTTTCAGGCATGGCATATACATGGCATGCTTACTTGCAATGGTAATAATGCCTTCAGGTAATAACAATAACCATGCTTGATTAATTTGATGTATAATGTGGCAAATGCTATAGTAGCAGCAGCAAGCATCAGCCCACTATAGCTAAATAACGGCAGACAAGATTATAGACTGTAATCAATGTATGAACAATTTCACATTGAGCATGCTCAACATGTTAAAATTGAAATACATCTGAAACCTCCGAACGTAACGTTAGCATTAACTAACGTTAACTAAAGTTAACCCTAAGCCGTTAGCATTAGCTACCGTTAGCATAGCTATCTAGCCTATCAATATAGTTGACGTTAATATAAAGAAATGTAACATTAGATAATGTTAGCTAAGTTATTCAACATTGACCCACTTACCCTCTAGATTTTATCCAACGATGTCCTAAAGTAACCACATGTCATGATCATTTGCATCATAGACATACGTTCATATCTATGATTAGCATGATCATAGCAGCTTCATTGCTAAAAGCATAGCAAATGTTAGCCGACGTCATTACATATGACTTCCTATCCAATCAGAGGCAGAGTAGGGCGGGTCTTCCTATGGTGACGTGTTTTCCGCCGAGTTCGCAGGACTCATGAATGCGCGCCCAGCGTCCCCGAGGCTCGTTCACAGCACATGTTTCAAATGGGCTCGATACAGGTATTGGTGGCTTCAAAAACAAAAAAAAACAATTGAATTAAAAGTTTATATTGATTAGATTGGTCTCTGATGCTGAATGATACCCAGAGAAATTTTGTTTTCCTTTTCTAGCCCTATCTATCATAATCCACAAACCATGGGAAATAAGGGTCTTGGGCCGCATGCCGTCACGTGACTTGCAATACCGAGCTTGGCCTGAAAGCCCATGGTGGCTTCAATGCGCCAAGCTGATCCTGGGGGCTTGCTCACAGCCGTCTGAAGAAAAGTACCGCAAACCAAACCGGAAGTGACATCGCCAAAGTGTCAAGGGTCACACCAAGCCCCCAGGATCAGCTTGGCGCATTGAAGCCACCATGGGCTTTCAGGCCAAGCCCGGTATTGCAAGGCACGTCACGGCATGCGGCCCAAGAACCTTATTTCCCATGTTAGTGGATGATGATAGATAGGGCTAGAAAAGGAAAACAAAATTTTTCTCGGTATCATTCAGCATCAGAGACCAATCTAATCAATATAAACTTTTAATTCAATGGGGTTTTGTTTGTTTTTGAAGCCACCAATACCTGTAACGAGCCCATTTGAAACATGTGCTGTGCACGAGCCTCGGGGACGCTGGTCGCGCGTTCGTGAGTCCTGCGAGCTCGGCGGAAAACCTGTCACCATAGGAAGACCCGCCCTACTCTGCCTCTGATTGGATAGGAAGTCATGTAATGACGTCGGCTAACATGCTAAGCTTTTAGCAATGAAGCTGCTACGATGATGCTAATCATAGATATGAACGTATGTCTATGATGCAAATGATCATGACATGTGGTTACTTTAGGACATCGTTGGAAAAGATCTAGAGGGTAAGTGGGTCAATGTTGAATAACTTAGCTAACATTATCTAATGTTACATTTCTTTATATTAACATCAACTATATTGATAGGCTAGCTATGCTAACGGTAGCTAATGCTAACGGCTTAGGGTTAACGTTAGTTAATGCTAACGTTACGTTCGGAGGTCTGATGTATTTCAATTTTAACATAATGTTGAGCATGATCAATGTGACATTGTTCATACATTGATTACAGTCTGTAATCTTGTCTGGCATTATTTAGCTATAGTGGGCTGATGCTACTATAGCATTTGCCACATTATACATCAAATTAATCAAGCATAGTTAGTGTTATTACCTGAAGGCATTATTACCATTGCAAGAAAGCATGCCATGTATATGCCATACCTGGAAATCAAATTAATAGTGTAATTCTTCCCCATCATAGCTCATTGTACACTGATATAATCATTCTCCTTGCCTTTGCTAATACTCATCTCTTTTATCAAACTTTGTGCTAGGAAAGAAATCTGGCTGTGATTCGTCGCTAGTGCTCATCCAGGCTGTTGTCATCTCCCGCCTGGACTCCTGCAACTCCCTACTTGCTGCCATCCTGCAGCGTTGGCCATCAGACTCCTGGAGAAAGCTGCTGCTGACCTGGTGTTCAACAGCCCCATGCTCTTCCACAAAACTTCCCTACTCCGTTCTCAGCACTGGCTCCCTGCGCTGTCCCATCCAGTTTAGGACTGTGGTTCAAGCCTACAGGGCAAATGAACAGCTCCCTCCGACCTCCAGGCTGTGGTCAAGCTCTGCTGCCTTGAGGTGATTTGTTCCCCAGTTGCTCCAAGCCCCCCTACGGCAGATTGTAACGGCCATGGCTCTTTTCTGTCCTGGCCTCACAGTGGTGGAATGAACTGTGCACTGATGTCAGAACAGAGCCAATAATACACACTGTTCATAGTGAGCCTAGTTATTATTGATTAACTTGTACTGTTTCCTCTCTCCTTGTCAGTCATTAAAATATGTTCAGTGTTTCACAATACTGATGTATAACATTTCATTATTTTGTCTCAGACCATTTCTGAAACAATCAGTGTCAGTATACATTTCCCTCCAATGTTATTGCTTGCCTATTTTTAACCATTTAACTACCAGACTGTACAAACGAATTGCACACCTATAGTATTTTCTAGGTATAGCCTACTTCTCCACTTTCTCTTATTGTTGGTATGAAATGGCAGTCAAACTATGCAATGATGTTCAACACTATTTCCACCCAAATTCCCAACAAATGTGGCCACCACACTGTTCAGGACATTCACAGGTCTTGCTTTCAGGGATCGGTAAAAGAAAGGGACATGGTTCCTCCATAATGTGATAAGGCTCTGCTTAGATCAAAGGCTTGGTCATCAGAAAATATCACAAAGACAGTGATCACAAAACAATTAAAAACATGTCACCAGTGTATGCCTTAACCCTAGTCAAATTTCTAGTATGTGTGAACCATATACATGGCAGTAAACAGATCTTGAGTCATACAAACTGGAGGATGCTTGACCCATACAAACTACTTTAACTCAATTTCAATAAACAACTTAAAATATGGCAGACAGAAGAGCTGAGCAGACTTGGTAGATGACTGGATGATCTTACAGAGAACCAAGGGAAATTGACTGGTATTAATGCTAAGAGTAATGAGGGATGAGGTGCAGCTGGGCAGAGCGGAGACAGGTGGCAGGTGATGCAGGAGATGGGAAGGTGAGTAGGCAACAACCAAGCATGAACAGGAACTGGACCACTGGCTCCCCTTGACTGTCCAACCCATCCATCAGCGCCAGCAGAGTGGACACGATAGAGCCAAAGAGAGAAAGACAAATGCAAGGTTAGTTTAGTTCCAATCGCCCATGTGCAACATCAATCAAGTCCACACTGGATCACCCTGTATAGGCAGGCACACTCAATTGCAAACACACTAGATATCACCCTGAGTCGGCACACTGGTACATGGGCGCATAGTTTAAGCTGGGCTAGACAGGCATGTTATCCTCTCCCGTGAGTGCAAGTTAACAATTGCTTCGTCAGACTAGTTGCCCTGACGGAAATGAAGCTCCGCTCCCCAGACTGCCCGACTGGCTCTGCTTTCTTAGTCCACCCCTCAGCAATCAAGTCCAGCCGAGGGTGATCAGAGCCTCTGTCAGCGGCCCAGTTCAGGTGCACCCCATTAGTCTTTCATTAGTGACACTGCAGCTTCACTACAGTACCACTGCTCGCTAGAACTCATAAGTGCATCTCCTTTCTAAACAAGCGTCTAAGAGCTTAACCTGTTGCTAAAGACAAAGTACAAGAACAAATAAAATAGGTGTTAAAAGTAAGGGTCCAGGGCACATCTTGAACAGGTGAATTTTCAGCATGCGGCGAAAGATGGGCAGCGACTCTGCTGTACTGACATCAGTGGACAGTTCCCACCACTGTGAGGCCAGGACAGAAAAAAGCCATGGCCACGCCAATCTGCCGTAGGGGGGCTTGGAGCAACTGGGGAATCAATCACCTCAAGGCAGCAGAGCTTGACCACAGCCTGGAGGTCGGAGGGAGCTGTTCATTTGCCCTGTAGGCTTGAACCACAGTCCTAAACTGGATGGGACAGCGCAGGGAGCCAGTGCAGAGAACGGAGTAGGGAAGTTTTGTGATAGAGCATGGGGCTGTTGAACACCAGGTCAGCAGCAGCTTTCTCCAGGAGTCTGATGGCCAACGTTGCAGGATGGCAGCAAGTAGGGAGTTGCAGGAGTCCAGGCGGGAGATGACAACAGCCTGGATGAGCACTAGCGCCGAATCACAGCCAGATTTCTTTCCTAGCACAAAGTTTGATAAAAGAGATGAGTATTAGCAAAGGCAAGGAGAATGATTATATCAGTGTACAATGAGCTATGATGGGGAAGAATTACACTATTAATTTGATTTCCAGGTATGGCATATACATGGCATGCTTACTTGCAATGGTAATAATGCCTTCAGGTAATAACACTAACTATGCTTGATTAATTTGATGTATAATGTGGCAAATGCTATAGTAGCATCAGCCCATTATAGCTAAATAATGCCAGACAAGATTACAGACTGTAATCAATGTATGAACAATGTCACATTGATCATGCTCAACATTATGTTAAAATTGAAATACATGAGACCTCCGAACGTAACGTTAGCATTAACTAACGTTAACCCTAAGCCGTTAGCATTAGCTACCGTTAGCATAGCTAGCCTATCAATATAGTTGATGTTAATATAAAGAAATGTAACATTAGATAATGTTAGCTAAGTTATTCAACATTGACCCACTTACCCTCTAGATCTTTTCCAACGATGTCCTAAAGTAACCACATGTCATGATCATTTGCATCATAGACATACGTTCATATCTATGATTAGCATCATCGTAGCAGCTTCATTGCTAAAAGCTTAGCATGTTAGCCGACGTCATTACATGACTTCCTATCCAATCAGAGGCAGAGTAGGGCGGGTCTTCCTATGGTGACAGGTTTTCCGCCGAGCTCGCAGGACTCACGAACGCGCGACCAGCGTCCCCGAGGCTCGTGCACAGCACATGTTTCAAATGGCTCGATACAGGTATTGGTGGCTTCAAAAACAAACAAAACCCCATTGAATTAAAAGTTTATATTGATTAGATTGGTCTCTGATGCTGAATGATACCGAGAAAAATTTTGTTTTCCTTTTCTAGCCCTATCTATCATCATCCACTAACATGGGAAATAAGGTTCTTGGGCCGCATGCCGTGAGGTGACTTGCAATACCGGGCTTTGGCCACTACGTCAAATGGCTTCATGCGCCGGTGAGCAACTTTCATTGAAATGAATAGGCAGCCATTTTCAATGCCGTCTCCAGTTATATTATACCTCCATGGGTCACACAACAAAAACACAACTTAATAAATTAAAAGCTCCCAAAATAAATAGTAGACACAAAAACGGCGTATACAAAATAGTCACAGAAAGGGAAAAGGATTATTGGTGAAATATAAACTAAATAACACATCATTTACATATATATATGTATGGAGCAATTGTTTTTAATGTCCGACTTTTGTCTGTCCTGTTCAGTAAATGTGCATCTGTCCTAATTTACTGTAGCCTATCTACTACACAACCTAGTTCAAATTTATGAATCTCCCACGGAAGTCAGGAGGGTTGGCAAGTAGGCTATGGTCACTGCTCCCCAGTAAAATTGAATAACTGAGGGGTTATTTACAAAAAAGTACAGCATTTTCCGGGGCGGCCTGAGTTGGAGGAGCCTTGTCCCCTTCTTCGAGGAGTCCCTCAGAGGAAGAACGGTTCCGGACGTCATGCTCATCCACTGCGGGGGAAACGACCTTGGCTACGACCTGAGTGTAGACCTCGTCGGTGTGATGAAGCGGGACCTGCAGGACCTCCACGAGCGGTTTCCGTTGATGAAGATCTCCATCTCCCTCATCAACGAGAGGAAGTGGAGGATTCCTGTCAAGCCGGCGAGACTCAACAAAGCTCGGAAATTTGTGAACAATGTGATGGTCACATTTATTAGGGAACTAGGCGGCAACAGTGTTGGGCATCCTCAAATCAAACATGACAACTCCGATTTATTTGAGACTGATGGATGTCATTTATCCACTTTGGGAAATTACCTTTTTTTAAGAAACATTTTGCAGTCCCTTGAAGCAACAATCCGGAGTGGGTGAAGTTGCTTTGGCCTACACCTCCTCTGGATTGCAACTTCAACTGACAAAGCATTATTTTTTAATAAGAACAGCTCAAATAAATCTGTGTTATTTTTATGTGATGATGAACATACTGCTCTTGCTCTCTTTTTTGTTAGTTTAGTATACATAGGCTAAGTACATTTTTGTACCAAGACATATTTGTTGCTATCACATTGTTCATTAATTTCACTGTTCTTCCTCATCCCTTTCCCACCCCCTCCTCCTCTCCCTCTTCTCATCCTCCCCAGCCAAACCACTCAGTGGGTCTGTTCTGTGCTCTCATTTTACATATTGTGGATGTAGCTGTCCCAGTGTATGACCCACATGTGCTCCATGGCTCGTAATGTGCTCCATGGCCATGCGTCCCCACATTATTGTATTTTTTTAAAATTATATTTGTATTATCATCTCTTTTTTATTATTATAAATAAATACTTTAAAACTACCACTGAAGCTGTCTGTGCAAATTACAGTAGGCTAGGTATTTAACTATTACATTATTACAGCTGCTAAAGGCACATATTGCAGTGTTTCCAAACTAATTTTGTTAAACTATTGGAGACTTGGAACTAACAACTAGGCCTACATGAAGACTTTCAGTTTCAGACTGCTGTAACCATTAAAGTTTGGAGTAGGCTGCATAAGCTTACACTTAACACTGCACACACAAAACGCTCAAAAAGGGCTTAATACATACAACAAACTGATCAGGCTAATCATTTTTTAATGAAAATGACCACAAGACAACATCCTGTGCAGTTGAAATGGTAGTGGGATACGGTGATAAACTGGAGTGATCATTTGACAGCAATTATTAGCCTTTTCCAGGAATGGACAGAAATTGGATATTTTAGAATAACAAGAATTTATTCACATACAATGGAAAGGAATTGATGTGTAGGCATAAAGATGGATAGAGACTGGTGTAAGATGGATAGCCTAACGTTAGAGATAAATGTAGTCTATGGTTATGTTAATAACGCTAACAATGATTTTGTAACATGCATGCAGCACTGCAGATCTGAACGATTGATTCATTATTACCATGGATCGGTATTGGGATTGATCAAGGGCGAATGTGAAACAGCAGCCACGAACTCAGCGGGTTATCCGAGATGCGGTAGCAGCGGCCAAAGCTCCTGCTGGCGGGGAGTGAAGCTTTTCAACTCGCCGGTCACTGGCTCCCTGGAGGAATTTAGCCTGGCTGCAATAACGTTATCGCGAACGGAATGAATACCATCTACTAGCAAACAAAAAATGTTACAATTATATTTAACCTGTTAAAACTAAGATGCCTGGATGAAAAAATAATTTCTCCAATGGATATATTTGACAAAAACAGGTTAATATGCAAGCCGGTTTTCATTGCTAAATCAAAGCGGGGAGAGCCGGGAACGTGCGTCTACATTTCACATAAAGGTGAACTTTTTCGTGGACGCGCGTCGGACAGAAAAGCTCAACTGCGCAAGTACAAAAGTCACCGGAAATAGTCAAATGACTACAAATTTGCCAAGATGGCGCGGTTCAATAGGGCTTCATTGTTGATAGCGGTCAGTGAATGGAGTGACTGTATCCAGTTCTATTAATACATCCATGGCTAGTGTATTGAGTCTGCCAGTAGATGTCAGTATGCATCAAATGAACCTCTTTCAACTGGCGAAAAAAGGAGCCATGGACCTGCGAACCGGATGTTGTTTAACTGTCAGGTAGGCTAACTCAACAATTTGCCGGTTTAGTGCTACAGCTAAACTGTTCAAAGATTTCTAAAAAAGAATATATCCAAGAAATTGTTAGCCCACTGTTTATCTAAAGCAAAACCATGTCCAAAGAAGGATATCAATCGACAGCAATAAGAACCACCCTCAATAACAACACGAGGTCTGTTAATTGCGCATAGCTAGCTAGCACTAGCCTACCTAGCTATGCTCTGGTGATAATATGGAAAGGGTTAACGTTAGAGTACCTAACACTAACCCTTTCCATTCATTTGAAGCTGGCAGAATTAGCTACAGCATGCACGAGCTAAATGGCTTAATAAGCACGTTCTCTAACTGTGGGCATTTATCTCTCTGCTCTGTTTGGTCACGATTTTACGCAGCTTGAATAACGTTACCCAGCAACCGCAGACACCAACTTGCCTTGGCAAAACTCCAATACAAATCCTACACGAATACGGCACAAAAATCGGTAACCTTCCTGTATATATTATGGAGAAGGCCGAGGGGGAGGCTCATCAACCCAGTTTCATTTTCAAAGTCACCATTGGAGATGTTACCTGCCCAGGTGAATAGGTCCCCAGTGAGCTGTCTACTATGTTGCCGTGGTTGTGCCGTGAATGTGAAGGCGGTTGACATGTTAATGTTTACCCTAATATTGGGCGCACGTCGTTTTTCAGGTCAAGGTTCCAGCAAGAAAGCTGCCAAACACCAGGCTGCCGAGGCTGCCCTCAACTTGCTGGAAATACAGACGGGAACAGTGTATGTCTGCGTTAACAAATGTCTGTTGATGGGCATAGGTAACCAAAAGGTGCTCCTTTGTCATCAGGTGGAGTCACTGATACAGTCTATGTATACATATCCTGCCATTGTACAAGTCCCCATGTCTCATAGACTCTCTGTCTTAATGTAATCAGACTGGAGAGGTGATGTCCTATACATGAACTACTTGTGTTTTCACCCCTCTTGCAGAAACCTACACATATTGAAGAAAGAGAATAATGATGTCATAGCAGAGCCGCATGACCAGCCCAACTCAGTAGGGATACTGCAGGTATCTTTACCTTTCAATAACCTAGCAGTGTGGTTCCGTGTTTTTGGTTTGCACAAAAAATATATAAATGACTTCAATTCAAGAGAACACAAGTTAAGGATGGGCGGACAAAGCCCTGTAAAGCTTTTGGGGCTTTTTCCTGATTGTGCTGAGAGAGCACAGTGACATCTGGTGATTTGCAGAAATCATAGCATTTTGTCAAAGGTGCAGTCCTTGTGCTAAAAATTTTCAAAGCTTTTCCGGTACGTAGATGACATTTGAAGCAGCTCCAGGCTTCATACGTGATCAATCACGTGGCCGTCGTCGTTTGACACAAGCTCCAACACATTGCTTCAGCACTGTGCGCTTCACATTAGTGACACAAGCCCCAGCATCGAGTGTCACATCACTAACACAAGTCCACACGTTTGTGCTTGCTAACATGTAACCCATCTGTGTTCTCTGTCTGGGTTCATTATAGGAGCTAGCGCTACAAACGGGATGGCGCCTCCCTGAATACACCGTTCTAATGGAGGCTGGCCCGCCTCACAAGAGAGAATTCACCGTTACCTGTAGAATGGAGTCCTTGACAGAGACAGGTGTGGTGCAGATAGCATACGTCATTGCAGACATAATGTAGACAGTGTAATGAGCGTACTCCATTCCAAGTCGGTCTCGTATACAGTATTTGACTGTATTCCAACAGCCATGGGAAACTCCAAAAAGGCGGCCAAAAAGGCGGCGGCAGAGAAGATGGTGACGAAACTGCAAAGTCTGTCGGGTCATGAAATCACTTGGGTACATTTAAATTGTTTTCTGTCCTTTGACACAGCAGAATAGGCTACTGAAAAAGCTGTCCCCTTTTTCTTGTCATACGGTACATAATGAAGGTATGTTATTGTGTACAAATTGATTATAGACTCCCAAGCCCAATGTTCAGTTTGAGAACTTGCGTAATTCCTCTGCTGAGAAGATAACTCTACTGAGAAGGAACCCTCTCAGCATCCCCAACACAGACTACATCCAGATGCTGCTGGAGCTGTCAACGGAGCAGGGCTTTGAGGTCACATACTTTGACATAGGTGAGAGATGCTCTCCCTTCTACAGCCTGCAGTCACTCGCCAGCACTCCCATACTGTATGTTTTATCATATGTGTTGTGTGATGTGATGTGTTATCCACATCATGAGTCAATAGGAATGTTGTCTGAATTAATCCGCATTAGCCATTTGTAGATCTCTCGTGACATCCCATGTCACCTGTTTCACCAGGCCTCCTTGTCTTACTGTATGTGTGTGCGCATGCGGGCATGTCTTGTGTTTGCAGATGAGCTGACAGTGAACGGGCAGTACCAGTGTCTGGCAGAGCTGTCCACCTCACCAGTCGCTGTGTGCCACGGCACGGGCATCTCCTGTAGCAACGCACACAACGATGCTGCCCACAGCGCGCTTCAGTACATCAAGGTCATGGCCTCCATCAAATGAACCCAGCCTGAACTACAGTGGCACAACTGATTACATGCATACTAAGGAATAAATAATGGAATAAATATATTTTTTTTACCTTCATGTTTACATCGTGTGGAAATTGTGATCACTGGCAAAATATACATTTCAGCTTTGTATTTCATCGATGTGTTTCTGTGTTTTATATACTACTACATGTCTGTTTTTGATGCACTATTCTAGAACCCCAATATGTAAGTACATGTTTGAGTTCATGATACAGTATGTGCGCTTTCCTTATTTATCACATAGCATACTATAGCACTAAACAGTCCATTATAGTGCGACTACAGGTTACATTTCTGTTAAGACACTGCATTTATTTTGTTTTATCTTTTAAAGTGACTTTTATTGAGTGATGCGGAGAACTATGACTTTTGTGACAGGAGATGAAGTGAATGAGCTGACTGTTTTCACAAGCCAATTCTGTGGAATAAATCGCAAATTCAAAATGGAGTTTTATGGTTTTATTAGAACAAGCACTATGTAGCAGCAGTGTACAGTGTTCATGGAAAGATATGTACTTAGACAATTGCACTTTAGAGGATACCCATTATGAAATGGATTGAAGAAGTCTGACATAGTGCGAAGTGGTACATGTCAGTCCGAAACAAAAGATACAGTCCAATTGAGAAAATTAAAACCTTTTGTAAGGCATTTGCAACATTCATTGGCAGGCTATGTCATTTAAACATGCAGGTATAAGAACAGAAACTACTCAGAGGGTTTAAACAGTCTGTCCTACTGTGACATAATAAAGCAACCGGGAGCCTGTGTTTTTTCTTCTCTGGTGGCTCTGGGACAACGTTCAATAAATCTTCTAGGACACCACACATTGAAAATACATTTCTGTTACATATTAATAGTAGAATCTCATAGTCTGTCCAATCAAAGGGGAAATGGGAATATGCTGCCATAATGAATCGAAGCCTCCTGGATGGAGGACACTGACAGAAACAAGGTTCACCAATAAGCCAGGTCAGCTTGCATGTGAGGTTAACTGAATAGTGAACCCTAACTACTTCCTCATTGATCTCCAAAGACAATACATTCCTTCCTCAGCTAAATGTAACACATTCATTCTTGAAAAGCTATTCTGGCTTTTTATGCAAATCAAATCTAGGTAACATGTTTGATTGAACCATAAACTGTACAAGGTGTCCCCTCCTGGCATGGAGTTTTTAGTTAGAAGTTATTAAATGTGTTAAGGCACAGCAAGCGAAACTGAAGCTGATAGATGGTGTGAACAGAATGGAATATACTGTACACTGTATGAATAAATTGGTATATTCTGAATGAATAAACTGCTTTTGGTTTAAAATCTACTGTACTGTGTGAGCAGTGCACATAGTCATTTCCCATCAAGTTTCCATTTTAGTTAATATTTCCATGTTTCACATTGAGCCATTTACTCTCCATGTCCTCATACTCAAAATCATTGACCAAATGTGCAGTGTAGATTAATATTTTGTTAATCATTAATTCCAGGGTAACCTCACACATTGTACCTCAATGTGTTTTTTACTCACACATATTGAGACAGAGTGAGACATTAAATACACAAGTTAAAGTTCATATGCTTTGTAAATCTGAACTTCAAAAAATCTTTGCAAAGAAGCACATCATAGCAGTAAACTCTCTAAGAACTGGACACGTTTGAAGAACATTCCTTACTAATAGCCTTACCAAAGAGAAAATTCTAAATGAATGAATGCTTATCTTTGGCTTCAACATCATCTGTGTTAAAGAGCGTGTAGATAGACAAAGTTAGGCGAATAAGAAAAAAAAGAAAGAATTATTTGGGTCATTGGCCCTTTTAGGTATATTCACCTCTACATAAGAACTGTATGCTGTGTGTTTCTTGAAGCTGACAGTAGATGGCGCTAGTGTTTCATTATCCCTTAGTTGTGTAAATGAGTCTTACAGTAGTTGTGGCCATGATGAGTGTCATGTGGGTCAGACTAGAGACACTCTGACCTTCACACTCCACTGGAGACATGCAGGGTGCTCCCCCCTCCCGTCCCCATGTCAGGCTTTCAGAATGGGATTCTTATGGAATGTTGCGTGAGCATGGAGACAGTTTACGACAAGACTCGCGTGAAGCAGAGGCGTGGGCGTTGGCTCTCACACTATATAGTTTTCAGACATATTGTCTGAATATGTAGAAACACATATTAAGACAAGTGACCAGGTTTATAATTAGCCTAGAACAGCAAGAACGGGCACAGGGCCAAAAAGACTGGGAGGAATGTCTCCATATCATGAGGGGGTATGAGGAGGGGACGTGTGCCTCTATATTTACACTGGGAGGAGAGGCTCAGCCATATAGAGAAAAAAATTGAAATCACAGACAATTTGCATTTGGAAGAGCAGAGCTGGTGGGGCCCACATGGGGGTAGCAGTGTTGTCCATACATACAGCCAGAACAGGTGCTAATAAAGGTGTCCTGTGGGAAGGGTAAAAGACAACATTGTTTGTGCCCCAGGGCAGATGTATATGTTGTTGGAGTTTGTTAAAGTTCCACTTGCCATCAAACTGATATCTTTACATTCAGCTCTTGGGGGTTGACTTTGTGAATTCTTCAGAGAACGTTCCATCAGAGTGAGAATACAGCTATGATACAGATTCAACTAATGCAAAAGGCAAAAACAAATAAAGAATATCTGCCAATTCACACAATACCCTTTCAGTAAATTCATGTTTTTAAGATATTTTACAAAAATATCTATTTTTTCTACATGTTGATATAATAAATATGGCATATACTGTATTATGCCAATGAAAGCTGCACTCTAAACATGCGTTGTACATACAGTAGTAAATCAAAAGGCCTAATTCAAACACTAGTATCAACTAAACCGCTTTTACACTAAAAGCTTTAAAATGTGTTGGTGTGGATAGGCGACTTTTTAAGGCAAGGACATACTCAGAAGTCAAAACGGTTTAGGGTAGATCTACGTGGTAAGATTGTTGCCCTGACAACCCGGCTTTTGCAAGCAAAATGAAGGTGATCCTGGAGGATGGGCGACCATCTTGTCTCAGTGTCCCAGTAGGGTGACAGTCATCAACTCGTCGCTCCATTCAGCAGTCTCTTATATCCATGCGTACTGTAGTCTTGTCATAGAGACGTTGATTTTGGAAACCTCATTGTGCATAGGTAACAGCCTTTTTGTCTGCATTTGATGATATGGTGTGCGCAGCAAGTCCGTATGCTACCACAGGTTAAGGTTTTCCATATTGATGAAGCCAGGGTTTTTGCGAAGCTCCCAGTAGGTGTTGTTAGAGACCCACCTCTCTCTCTGGTTGGCATCAACAACTTTCCTGGGACACAAGAGACAGGACATCAATAAAAGCTGCAGTGACCTAAATAACATATTCATACCATAGGTCACTAAAGTGACACAAACCAGTGAGCCATCTACCTTGGGGATATCTGTGTAATATCCCCTGATGTTTGTCCAGAGCTGGCCTGAAGTGTGGCTGACCTCCTCCTAGCCTGTGTTTGGGTGACTGTACTCACTTGAAGAAGCGTGGCTGGTGTTTGATGTTGTTCTCCTCCAGACACCTCCTCCGGGTGCGCTGCAGGTCCTCGATGCGCTGCTTCTCAGAGGCGGCCAGCTCCACGTTCCCCTCCTCCAGATGCCTGACAAGAAGTTAGCACAATGAAAACCATAAATAAATTGTCTTGAAAATGCTCTATCAGACCATACTATCAGCTCAGTCTCAGATCAGTTTCTATCTGCAGGGGGCAGCAGCGCACTCAGCATGTCCCCATGCCATCAGGGTATTATGCAACATGCCAAGGTCCCTATTGGTTGCTGGAGTGGGGGGAGTGAGTAGATGTGTCTTTACCTTTGATCAGGTCTGAAACGGGCGTCTGTCAGCGGCAAGGAATCTTTCATCTCTGGGCAAAGTTCATTGAGCTCAATGGCGAACCTAGTGAAGCCGTAGTAAAGCTCGTAGTCGGTGGGCATGGACCCTGACGGGAGAACAAGAACGTCGCACAACCAGGGATGAATGACAGCTCTCGTTGCCTTGCCTACCATGGTTGCTTTGACAAGAGCACTTTGTGTATGTCTTTGTTTAAATACAATAGGAGCAAATTATGCCGTCATCCCTATATTCAGCTTCCCTTGTTCCCCTTGTTTGATGTTGTTCCTCACTAACTAACTATGCATTCTCAAACAGTGACATGCAGCTTTCTAGCCTGACTGATTTACCCAGAATGCTTTACCTGGCCTCCAGATGCACTTGGCAGAGGGCGCAACCCCGCAGTAGAGGCCCTCATGCCATTTGCCAAACAGCCGATGAACCACCTTCCCCTCCTGGTCCATCACAAAACCTTGCACCTCATTCACGTTAGAGCTCCAGTAATTTCCCTGAAACGAGCAAAACAAACAGTGTGAAGCCCTCGCAACATACAATTAGGTCTGCCTTTGGACTGGATAATAGCACGTCAACGTTGCTGGCGATTTACCTTGACGAAGGTGAGCTTGCAGAGGCAGGCGCTGCTCTTGGTGTTCCTAATGGTGATCTCCCCATAGTGCTCAATCCAACGTCTCCCGCTCAGGATGTTGTGCACACAGGTGGTGACTTTGTTCCATTCGTAATGATCACCAAAGCTGATGGATAGAACAAGTCTTTGAAATAGCTTGAAACAGCATCATGATAGATTTATTACAGTCAATGACAAATATTACCATTGCGTGTTTGAGATGCTCACTGATCCCCATAATAACACCAAACATAGAAGTCATAAAGAAATCAGCAAGGGATTGTGGGTACTCCTTGTCAGCGCAGAGATACTGCAACCGGTCCTACAATCTGTCTGCTTACTCAGCAGCCTGTCCCTGATCCTCCATGTCTGGCCAATTCATTTCTCAGGAGGACAGTAAGTGGATGCCTCCATCCTGACCCTGTCAAGGACACTTTCACAGGATGGAGCTCCTTCCTAGCGCCCACTCAACAGCGTGGGAGGGAGGGGCGTCGGGGGGAGGGGCATGGGGTTACAAGGGAGTGACCGTTTTAAATACAGTAGTTTAGGCCACAGTAGTTGAGCCCAACACTCATCAGGGATTCTGTGTGTACGGAACAGCGGAGAGCACCTCAGGAGAGCAGTGTGTGTAGCTAAAGGATTACCCTGGTAGCATAACATTGACCGTCCCGATCGGCAGGATTTCCATCGACTTGCCCCAGAATTTGTTCTTCCATCTTACATCTGAAAATAGATCACCAGAGGTAGCAGTAAAGAAGCAGTACAGGATTTTTTGTCACACAGAGAAAGAATAATTCAGGCTTGGATCACTTGCCCTCTGCATTGGAAGAACTCCTAGTCCAAGTTAATGTATTTATGAACTGTTATTATGTAATAAATTCAATGATTGGAGCTTGCGTTGTTAGGCACTCTTCTCTAGTCACAACTCTGTTGAGGGGTGCAAATTCATGAGACTAGGGTTTCGTTGGAAAGCCGCCTACCTTGCCAGAAGGTGAAATTCTTGGACTCACAGTGACAAGTTGAGATGGGTGGATGGTGGCTCACCTAAGAACCAGATCAGATGACAGCTGTCTGACAAAGGTTACCTGAGACAACCACACTGACACTGGTAGTCTGGCTTCACCACAAGCGCTCTACAGTTTAGCAAAAAAGTCAGGATACACAACGCCTCATTAATGAATATTTTATAAGGGTAAAAGGTATAGATCCGTTGGTGAGGGTATTACTTATGCAACACACACTCTCACACACACAGACGCATGTGCACACACACACACACACACACACACACACACACACACACACACACACACACACACACACACACACACTGTGAGAGCCTACCTGTTCAGAGAAAAAACAAAGGCCCTTGTCTTCCCTGATACATTCAAACGTTTCTCCAAGTAAGGGGTTGAATGGCTTGCTTCCCGCTCGGTAGTACGTGGAGGAATATCCTGAGACTGCGAAAGCAGCAACAATGGCCTGCAGCAGAAGACAACCATGACCATCAACATACCACATGAAGAGTGTCAAACCAACACAACCACTCAGAAAAGCCCATAGCTTTGAACAAACACTTTCAAAGTTAATCCTGTTGAAGCCTACTTGTTCATCACAAGGCAAACATCATAGCAAACAGGTTTACAACCTCCAGCTATAGAAAGCAATCATCATATACTAGGCTTAACGAGGTAGTCCAAGATTAGTATGCAGAGTGTGTTGTTCTGAGAGAGGACAGGAATGATCGAGATGAGTTGAAACAAGGTTGACAGCTGCATCGAGCATGCTGTTTCCTAGCCTCTCTAACCATAACCCTAACCCTCTCTAGCAGAGGAGCATGCTGTTTCCTAGCCTCTCTAACCCTCTCTGGCAGAGGAGCATGCTGTCTCCTAGCCTCTCTAACCCTCTCTGGCAGAGGAGCATGCTGTCTCCTAGCCTCTCTAACCCTCTCTGGCAGAGGAGCATGCTGTCTCCTAGCCTCTCTAACCCTCTCTAGCAGAGGAGCATGCTGTTTCCTAGCCTCTCTAACCCTCTCTGGCAGAGGAGCATGCTGTGTCCTAGCCTCTCTAACCCTCTCTGGCAGAGGAGCATGCTGTCTCCTAGCCTCTCTAACCCTAACCCTCTCTGGCAGAGGAGCATGCTGTTTCCTAGCCTCCTCTCTGGCAGAGGCCATGGCTGTTGTTTCATACCGTTTCTGTTAGCTTTTCACTGTCAATGTCACTTAACCGAAACAGAAAAGCTAAACGTGTGTCAGAGCCAGAGACTGCACTCATATGATAGCTAGGGCTTATGCTGCGTTCCATTTGGCTCTTGAAGTCGTGATTCACGAGATAATACTCGCAGTTTTAACTGGAACACCTCTTGTTCTCGGCTCGTGAACTCGTACCACTCAACCCTACCCCCAGTTAGCTCTGGAAGTCGTGAACGAGATGGCAGCTCCCTGTGTAACTAAGTGAAACTTTAATAATACTGTTTTATTAGCATTTCTGTCTTATTTGTGTCTCATGTGTTAAATCAGTCGTACACACAGTATTCCCCAACTGTTATCTGAGGACATGAGGTTCGCAACCTCTTTTGTATGCAAAAAATACCCTGTACTGGTTTGGTAAACAAAGCTAGCTGACGTCCATCTTTGTTCCGAGCTGTTGTTGTTGTCTACTGTAACGCTGTTACCTTGTGGGTGACGTCGTTCTCAGTCTCTCCCACATCCCACCACTTCCCAGACAAATGGAACGCAGCATTAGGCCTGATTCATAGTCAACGTAAACAACGCAAGCTACGTTGTGAACGCAACCTCCAACATGACTCGAGAGCTTGCGTTTTGTGTTTTGTTTTGTGGAAACGCAAGGAATTGCACTATTGCTTGCGTCAAGTGACAAATTCCGGCATGACACACGCAAGGACGCAACGAGATCTTGCGTGGCCTTGCGAAGCTTGCGTTGCTTGTGCTTATGTAGTTTGCGTCGACTATGAATCCGCCCTTAGTGTGTCAGAGCCAGAGACTGGACTCATGTGGGGCTTCGTGGTGAGGGACTGGAGCATGGGCAGCTGGGTCACATACAGCAGCAGCAGCAAGATGCTAGTTTTAGCGTGTCTCTAGAACACACATCTCTCATCGAATTTCAATCTAAAAGTGCTTAAAAATGTCTCGGCTGTTGCACGTGAATCCAGCTTTACTCTGTAACATAGACAAGCCATTTAGTCATCATGTAATGAGTTGCAGTATATCTCCTGTGTCCTCCTTTGGAATGGATCGGTTGTGAGGTACAGTATTCCCTTTCCTCTGCCCATTAGGCCGTGCCCCGCCATGGAGGCGCAGGCAGGGTTACGCGCGTGGTCACTCTAACCGCGAGACGAGGGGGGGGGGGGGGGGGGGGTTCTGGATCGTACCATGCGTTCGCAGGGGTCTTGGGTCTCGGCGGCCTTGTCCAGCAGATCGCTGTACTCCAGCTCCTCGCACAAGTGCTGCAGGGCGTTGAGTGGCTCGTTGAGCTCCACGGGCATGGAGACCTTGGACAGGTCTTTGCCGATGTTGTTCCTCAGGATGTTCCACAGGTTGATGTTGCTGGTGTCCGGGGCGGGGGCCGGGAGGCAGCGGCGGCGGCCGTTGCGGAAGGTGCTGCCGGCGAAGTCTCCGTTCGCCACTGGAATGGGAGGGAGATACCATTACTGACTGAACGTGCAAGGCATACGTTACTACCCCTCCCCCACCCCTACCCCCCTCCCTCCCCTCGCTCTTCTGTCCTCTCACTGCAGCTGAAGTGTGGCGGTTGCTTTAGCGCGTAACATCACCCAGGTGGGTGCTACACATTGGTTGTGGATAAGGTGAGCTACCCTCCCCCTCTCTAATAGCGCTTTGAGCACCTGGAAAGGCGCTCTATGAATACAATGTGTTCTTATTATTAGCTGAACTACTGTCTTTGTGTAAGATCTAATATTAGCCATGGTTACTGGCCCGCTGTTACAGTATATTAGCTGATAGCTCTCATAAGGCCTGAAGGCAGCTCTTGGCACAAATGACCCGCGCAAGGTCAAACCTGCCTCTCTGACAAATTCACTGGCCATCACAAGGTGTGTGTGTGTGTGTGTGTGTGTGTGTGTGTGTGTGTGTGTGTGTGTGTGTGTGTGTGTGCATGTGCGTGTGTGTGCGTGTGCGTGCATGCGTGCGTGCGTGTGCATGTGCTGTGTGTGTACATGTGCTGTGTGTGTGCGTGTGTTGTGTGTGTGTGATTGTGTGTGTGCGTGTGCATGTGTGTGCATGTGTGTGCGCATGTGTGTAAGGGGGGGAGGGGGGTGCAGGGTTGACTAGGTGTGCTCTAGCCAGGGGAGCAACTTCATCACACTAGCCCCCTACTCTGGCGGAGGGGTAATTGGGACGCTGGGGAGTACGGGGGCCCTACTTTGTCTGGAGATGTTATCGGTCACACTGGCGTTGTCCTCTGAAATGTTATCGCTCACATCGCTGACGTATGACTCGTCGTCTGAGGCCTGTGGAGTGAGCAATGGAAGAGGGGCAGTGAGTCAGGGCACCACTGCACACACACACACACACACACACACACTCTCAAACAGCAGTGGTTAGTAACGGAAAGCTGCGGTCACTGACACACACACCTACACACACACACTGCGGTTTTGCCAGTGGCTAGCAAACTGCAGTGGGCTCTGGCTGGCTATATCTCTCCCTCTGCCGTACCCACAAGAGTAGACACTGTGGCGCTTTATAGTAACGTACAACCCGCTGATGCTGCCGATGGCATCTGCACTGCGACTACTGGCTGGAACGGCTGCTATAAGTCCCCTGCTAACGGCTGGAAGAGGGAGGAGCTGGGGCCAAGAGAGTGCAGTACGCCAGAAAGTTCCCCCGGCTCCTGAGCCAGAGGATTTGGCCCTGAGGAAGTGATGGATCCTCGTGGTTGGTAATCCTTCAGCATGCCTATTTGGGGGGGGGGGGGGGGGGGGCAGGTCTCAGAGCTCTGGCGCTCGGTGTTCATGGGTCTCTCTGTGGCTTTAGCAAAGGAAGCCATCGTCTGTCTGAGGGCTGAGCCGTGTCACCTCCATACAGGAAGGCTTATCACTGACAACCTGGAGCTGGGAATCATGAGGCGGTCGTCACGTGAAAGATGGCATACTCTGGAATGTGACAGGAGCCCGGAAGAGGAATTACGTTTTGAGGGCTAGAATGGAGAAGCCTGGCTTTGTTTGAGTTTCTGTTGTCTCTGAGGCTCGCACGCTCATCCCGTTAAGGGCTGAGTAGCTCCAGCGCTGCTCAGCCATCAGCAGTGCTTTATCTGAGCTCCATAACCCTACCCCCAAACCTACCCCTAACCCTAACCCTACCCCCAAACCTACCCCTACCCGCCACCCTTCTCAGACAGCTCCCCGCGGTCCTACAGCCGGTCGGCATCAGGTCTGAGTCTAAGTGCCTCCCTCCTCCACCCTCAGCCAGAGAGGTGTAAAGGACACGCCTCCTCACCTCGTTCTCTGATGAGCTGGCAGACAGCAGCACTTCCTGGGCGTCGAAGAACTCCGACACGGACTCTGACATGGAGAGCCTGCTCTCATTGGACGCCTGCTGAGTTAGAGGGATCCCCATCTGCTCGCCACTCTGGGAAACGACAGCCCCACCAACAAGCGCATTAGTCACCTGGTCTCTGGACAGTGAATGAGACAGAACTGCAGGCTGTTACGAGTGTAATCGAGGAGCAATTTCCACGGACCCACTGACCCATCTCTGGTCCGGCGGACACCCTGGCTCTGACCACCCTCTCCTCCTTTTCTGACTAGTCATTTTTCCATTAACCTTGATGTCAGCATCAGCATAATAGAATGATAATTTAAGCTCAGCTGCCAAAACATTCTGGAAACACCATCATTCTTTGAGGGCGGGAAATCAATAATGGAATTGACGACAGCAGTACTGTAAGTAGAGATTACGTTGTGTTTTTGCAGTCCACTGTGGAGACCTGGCCTGCTCCAACGCTGTAGAGGAGCCAGGCAGTATAGACGTTCAGGTGACTGGTCTACCTCTGACCACAGCGGCTGCTGTGGAGACACTCAGCCCTGCTGTGGGAGGTGTTCCCAGAGCCTGGGAGGACTACAACATATGACCACGTGGTCCAGAAGAGAAGGTACCTCATCGGGCGTGGATATGATGTTCACACTGACCGTCTGCTCAGACAGCACAGATTCAGAGTGGATGCGGTGGAGTCGGGTTCGAAGCTCTGCGTTCTGGGAGAGGGCCTGGAACAAGGAGCAGTAATGGTCGTGGTCAAGTGAAGGGGAGGATGCAGCGCGAAACACTTGATCGTTTACATCAAAACATCTACAAAGATAAAGGGCAAAACCCGTGCAAATGAGACAAAAAAAAAAATAGCATCCAATCCACAAAGCACACGCAAACGGTGAAAAGTGTTGCAAACTGCACCGATGAGCAAACAGCTCCACGGCTGCGCCAGGCTCGTTTGAATGTATGTAAATTAGGTACTTCAGTGCATAATTGCCCCAAATAAGCCTTGCGACTGATCCACAAAGACCATGAGCTAACTGCCACACGCAGTTAGAGAGGTGCAAATACCGCTTTTGAAAAGCTGGTATTAACTACAGCAGTCAGCGCGCACTCTCTCCTTCTGTCTCTCCTCAGAACTTGTGAAGTTTGAATGATATTGAATTGATATTGGATGATATTAAGGGTGAAATATATATAGAGGGGGATTTAAATATAAGTTCAGCCAGCTGTGATGCACAGAAAGAAACAGAACTGATTTTCTGCAAAAAAGTGTGGTCTGTCGTTTTCATTATGATCCAATCTGTGTCCTGAAATATGGAGAAAAGCTTGAAACACTGGGGAAAGATCCGACTACAGTATATCCAAGATCTTGTACCCATATACAAGATCAAATTGCATTCCACTGGTGGTAAGTGCAACACATACAGTATAAGGGGCTGACATGCCCGGGCTCTCCAGGGATCATGGCAGCAGTTATTGTAGCCAGACAAAGGCACCGTCACGCCAGGCGAGCGCAAGAACGCGTACATGGCTAATTGCAATCATGGGCGCAAATTGCACACAGTTGGCAAATTTGTGGGCGTGTTTGCCCGGGTGTGTCATTAGAGCAAAATCTTTTGTGGATATTGTGCTAAACTGGAGCAGATTGCCGTTGCAATTGCTGTGCAAAATGTCCAGCTATTAGCGGGAGCAATCCATTCTTTGTGGATTGGGCCAAAGTGTTATCATAGGCTACTATTAACCTAACCCTAACCTAGCCCTGACGCAATGAGCACATACTGATACTGATCTTGTGATGCTCCCTAACTGAAATCCACCAGAATCAGCAAGCCTTACCAGCCTTAGATGTCACCAAGGCCATGTGGACACGCACACACTACACCCTACACACACACATACACACACACAACACACACACACTCAAATGCTCAACCTGAAACCGCAACTGCACTATTCAGAAAACGTCTGATTAAAAGTGAAGATGAACCCGCTGACACATTTCCACAAAATGACTTCAATTAAATCACAAGAACTGAGAGACCGGCCCGAGGAGCACAGTTAATGAACTCCCCAAGCAATTGTGAGTTAATATTCTCTCCAGTTAGGCTAAAAAGATAACTGGGCTATCCTCTCCTTTTTCATGTCTGCACATTTAATTTCTCTGATAGTGATGAAAGAGATTGCTACTATTGATCAAGGTATGTTTCAATTGACGGTCCTTAGCTCATCTAACAAATGATCAAAGTGATACATACGGTTCCTTAGAGGGGTGCAGTGCAGTCTGGGTATTGTAGTAGAACAGGTACCTGTGACAGAGACCTCCTGAGGGTTGTGACCTGGGAGGATGGAGCAGACTGCTCCTGGTCAGACAGAACCTGCTTGATCTTCTCCTTCTCTATGGCCACCGTGTTGAAGGCAGACTTTAGCAGGGTGTGAACTACACAAACCAACCGCAGATCAGTCACTTCAATCACAACTCATGCTCAGATCACATGCTGCTAACAACAATTCAACTATACCTATATTACAAAATGTACCAGCAATGTGTATATATAGTCTGACAATGCTTTGATCACCAGCAGTGCATGCACTGCCAAGGGCCTACCCTTCTGGGCGATGGTGCAGAAGTCCTCCTGGAGTTTGATGTAGTCGCTGGCACACTCAATGCTGTCCGCCAGGCGTGGGACAGGTGTCTGGAAGTCTGCCAGCTCAGCGCACAGATTGGGATTGGAGGAGTGGAGGCGGACAGGGGACATGCTGGCGGACAGGGGGACCTGGGGGGGCAGAGCAGAGGCCCACACTCACTGGCCTGGAAGATACAGCCTCTGAAGGCCAGATGGACTGTAAAGGTTGAGGACATTAGGCCTCATTTACGAATGTAGTTAAGAATTTCTTAAGAAGCGTTTCTTCTTAAAGTCGCACTGAAACGGACGTTTGAGATCATCTAACTTCCGTAGTTTGACGTATTTCCAACGCAAACAAGCTATGAGGGTGGGACATATGTTTAGAGGAATTTGATTGGAACATTGACAAGTGGACAGGTTTTAAGAACTTTAGACAGATTCGATAGAAGGATAGCGTTGATTGACGGGTGGATGTCGTGAGATTATTGGCCTAAAATCTAAGGTACCTGTTGTCGTCGTTGTACGTGACCTACCGTTTTCCAGGAAGTAAGAAATTATATACTTTGATATAAGATTACAACAAAAGTAGAATTTTGTAAATTGTTTGGCATACATCGTTGAATAGGTGAACACTATGACCAATTCTGTGAACCAAAATGGGACAGAATACTTTTTTCATTTCAGTGCGACTTTAAACTCCACTTACACCGTTTCCAAGGAGATTCTGGCATTCACCAATGTTGTCACATGTGGAAAATAAGAACAGAATCCACGAACACGGAAGAGGAGTCTTAAGTAGGCTACGGACATGATCGTGCGAAAGACACGTCTGTTTAAAATAATTTGTGACTGCGTTTACTTCAATCAATCAATCAATCAAAGCTTTATTTGTATAGCGCATTTCATACCCAGAGGCAACACAATGCGCTTTACAGAGAACAAGGGAGGTGGGCATACGTCCCACCCCTACATATTCCAGAGGGAAGCAAAAAAACAGTAATCACCCGGGGGCCAGATAAGGGAGCTGTAAAAATTCTTCCCTGACCCCTCTCAACAAGGCGATCGAGCAAGCTCCTGGAGTATGTTTGTCTACCGGCTAAGAACATTTATAAAGCAATAAATAACATTAAATTACATTTTCAGAGTAAGAGAGGCTAATAACATCATAGGAGAGACATGGCAAACACTGGTGTATGTCTGTGTGTGCGTGAATGTGCCTGGGCCCAGATAGAGGCAAATCTACAGTTGTATAACATTATAGGATTTCAATACAATAATATTTGTATCATTTATAATATCTTTTAATAATTGTTTGCATTATTTCACAAAGAGAGAGTGCCGTCATTCCAATAATATCCCTGATGTGCCGGGTCCAACTGTGTGCCCTTCTCTGGATACAGCGTTCACTGAACGAGTAGGATAATATCCCATGCATCTTATTGACACTACTAAATATGACAGGACGTCTTTAGATTTTCGTTTGGGCATGCTTGACAACTGTGTATTTTATAGCCTACATTTTTGTAGACTGCTGTTGTATATTGTATTCTATCACTTCAACATTGTATTTCTCACTGTCTTGTCTCTTTATGTTTATTGCCATGCACCATTGCAAATTCCTCATAGGAATCTAATGCTGGATTTGATCTGCTGTCCTCTGACTTGTCAATGCACCTGATACAAACCCGCCTTAACCATTATGCCACTGAAAAGTTGGCGAGTCAAGGGAGCGGATGACCGGTATTCATACTGAGAAGTGACATCTGAGCATGACCCTGTAGTTGCATGTCCTTATATGGGGCTGTCGGGGAGTTTACCTATGCTAATTTGGGTGTACGGCCACGCGCATCCAGTTTGCGAAACCCTGGGATTCATCATTATGTGAAGGCAGGTGCGAACTCATCCAGTGATTTAGAAACGTTCTTAGGAAGAAATTTAAGAACGGAACTTCGGAAGATATTGGTGAGT